>NC_053390.1:761117239-761435989 GCF_905171765.1 Bufo bufo | reverse complement strand
AAATGCCCCCTAATGTATGCAGTACAAACATACCCCCTTATAATGTATCACTGTACAAAAATACCCCATTATAATGTGTGCCTGTACAAAAAATGCCCCCTATAATGTGCAAGTACAAAAATCGGCCCCTTATAATGTGTTCCAGTTCAAAAAATAACCCTTTATAATATGTGTCAGTACAAAAACATACATTTATAATGTGTGCCAGTACAAAAATACCCTTTTATAATGTGTGCCAGTATAAAAAATGCCGCTTATAATGTGTACCAGTACAAAAATACCTTTTTATAATCTGTGCCAGAACAAAATGCCCCTTATAATGTGTACCAGTTGTACGAAGGCACAAGGGACCATCGTTGATGGTAGATATGTGTCACTGAGGTTCCTGGCCTCGGTGAAGTAGGAGCCAGTATTTCAGATGTGTCAGCGGCAGTAGGTGGTTGACACTTTGTTTATTTAGTATAGCTGTGAATAGCTGATCCGGGATGGCTCTTACTGGGAGTAGTTATAGTGCTGGGTGGGTGACTACTCCCCATGTTTCCAGGTTTTGACTGGCCTACAAAACAGCCAGCAGTGTCAGGTGGTGGTGATTACCACAGTGGAGCTCTGTAGAGGGCTGTGTTGGATCAGAGTCTGAGCTGGAGTGGCAGTGCCTGTGAGACCAGTGGCGGATCCAGAGCCTGGTCTCGGGAGGGGCACTTCCAGATTATTTTCTGTCCGCCACCACAAGACTACACAGTGTAGCGGTATACTGTATATTGTGTGGCACAGTGTATGCTATATGTGTATAACAAACATATTTCACATGAAAACTTACAATTACTTGGCTTGGCCTTTGGGGATCTCGGACACCACTTCAACACTTTGCTGGGGGGCTCTGTGGAGCTGATGTTGTGTTTTATCCTAATGAGAAAGATTTCATAATAAGGATTTGGAGAAGGGGCAGTGGGATATCAGAGCAGGGAGAGGCTGGTGCTGCTACTAGGGGGCTCATACCATGGGGGAGTAATAAAGCCCACCATAATGCCCCCCTGTAGAAATAATTCTCCTTATAATAGACAGTGCAAAAAATACCCCCTTGTAATGCCCCCAGTTGAGGTAATGTCCCCATAGTGCCCCCATAATGTGCCAGTATAAAATACCCCTATATAGTGCCCCCCAGTAAATGCCCCATAGTGCTCCTCTCCCCCTTTCTCCTAGTGCCCCCCATAATGTACCAGTATAAAATGCCCCATATATAGTGCCCCAGTAGATGCCCTCAGTGTCCCTCATAATTTGCAAGTATAAAATACCCCTTCTTAGTGCCCCCCGTAGATTACCCCATAGTACTCATCTCCCCCCCTTCCCCATAGTACCCACTATAATGTGTCCCAGTATAAAATGCTACTGTACAGAGCCCCCATATAAAATAGCCCTTCTTTGTGGCCTCAGTAGATGCCCCTATAGTGCCCACCAATAATGTGCCAGTAAGAAGTTCCCCCAATCATGTACCAGTAAAATGTGCCCCCATAGATGCCCCCCAATCATGTGCCAGTAACAAGAGCACCCTCATCACGTGCCAGTAACAAGAGCCCCCCTAATGTGCCAGTAACAAGAGCCCCACCTAATGTGTCAGTAACAAGAGCCCCCTAATGTGCCAGTAACAAGAACCCCCTAATGTGGCAGTAACAAGAGCCCCCTAATGTGCCAGTAACAAAAGCCCCTTGATGTCCTAGTAACAAGAGCCCCCCCAATGTGCCAGTAACAAGAGCCCCCCCCAATGTGCCAGTAACAAGAGCCCCCCAATCATGTGCCAGTAACAAGAGCTCCCCCAATCATGTGCCAGTAACAAGAGCCCCCCCAATCATGTGCCAGTAACAAGAGCCCCCCCAATCATGTGCCAGTAACAAGAGCCTCCCTAATGTGCCAGTAACAAGAGCCCCCCTAATGTGCCAGTAACAAGAGGCCAAAAACACAGAGATATAGTGGCAATTCTGGAGGAGCTGCTCAACCCTAACACTGTAGCGTGTTTTTCATTGGGGGAGCAGCCCCACCGCATGTGGACCGCAGCAAACGACTATCCCCAGCAAAAAATGCATACAATGGAGGATGTCGGCGCGGTCCACATGCACCAGAAAGGCATCCTACACAAAACGGAGCATTGTGCGGATGAAAATATAATCATATAAATCACAGAAAAAATGCACCAAACGGATATGCCACTGACTATACTGGCTAGTCATAAATGCAGATATTAAAAGCTGAGACTTTTGTCAATATATTCCTGTCAGGAATTCAAACACTCTTTTGCACCTGGTAACCTCCATCACATGGTCTGATATGGGTGTGGCTTACAGTCTGGCTTTGTTTACATTGCACTAGTTTTCTTGCTGGGCGGTTGTGTGGAAGCCTGGCTGTGAGCTGAATTACATCACCTTCAGACCTTGTTTACACCATAGTTAGCGTAGTGGTAGGACCCTTGCCATGCTGAGTGACCGTGACGTGGTGCATGATGGGCTCCGACACTTTCCTGACTGGAATATATTGGCAAAAGTCTCAGCTTTTAATATCTGCATTTATGACTAGCCAGTATAGTCAGTGGCATATCCGTTTGGTGCATTTTTTCTGTGATAGTAACAAGAGCCCCCCTAATGTGCCAGTAACAAGAGGCCCCCTAATGTGCCAGTAACAAGAGGCCCCCTAATGTGCCAGTAACAAGAGGCCCCCTAATGTGCCAGTAACAAGAGCCCCCCTAATGTGCCAGTAACAAGAGCCCCCCTAATGTGCCAGTAACAAGAGGCCCCCTAATGTGCCAGTAACAAGAGGCCCTCCTAATGTGCCAGTAACAAGAGGCCCCCCTAATGTGCCAATAAAACTATTGTACATAAAAAAAAAAGACACTTATACTTACCTGCATGTCAGCGATGCGATGCAGGCCTCTTCCGACCTGTGTTCCGCGCTGTACAGCTCAGGCGGCGCGATGACATCATCGCGCCGGCCTCTGATAGGCTGCTGGCCTAGTGCCTGCAGCCTTTCAGAGGAAGTGGAAGGGACACTCCTCTCCCTCCCCTGCCCGTTCGCATTTGCAGCACAGCCATCTGTATCGCTGTCCTGAGGACGGCGATACAGATGACTATGGAGATGAACACTTCCACAATGGAAGCGCTCATCTCCCTGTGCCCTGCGGCCGCCGCCCCCACTTCTGAGCAGCTTGGGGGGGGGAGCAATTTCCCCGTTGCCCCCCTGGATCCGCCAGTGTTTGAGACAAAACGGGGTCCACATACACCCAGTGGGGTTACTGGACTGTGCAAAACCATACCTGTGTTATTCTATAGTTACGGGACTTTATTGTTTCTTTAAAGCTTTATTGTTTGTCAAGAATAAAAGACAACTGTTGCTTTGCTTTCACCGCTAAAAGGCTGCTGCTGTGTTCTTACCTGAAGGCTATCATTGGGGCAGATCCCTACACAGTATAAAAAATATCCCCTTATAATGTATGCCAGAACAAAAAAATGCCCCTCATAATGTGTGCCCGTACAAAAAATATCCCCATATAATTTCTGCCAGTACAAAAAATACACCCTTTTAATGAAATGGTACAAAAAATACCTCCTTTTAGCGCCCCCAGTAGAGCTAAGGTCCCCATAGTGCCCCCCTTCTGTGTGCCAGTGCAAAAAAATACCCCTTTTTAATGTCCTCAGTACAAAAAATACCCCATTTAGCTCCCTAGTAGAGCCAATGCCCCCACATTGTTCCCCCCAGTTATAATAATGCCACCCATAGTGGCTCAATGGCATGCTGCCAAATAAAAACAATAAACACTAATACTAACCTCCATGCAGTTTTCAGAGATGCGGTGCAGCCCTCTTCCGAACTGTTCCCTGAGCGGTATGCAGCCCAGCTCAGGTGGCGCAATGAAAATGACATCATATCAGACTCTGATAAGCTGCAAGCACTAGTCCTGAAGCCTATCAGAGGGAACTGGGGATGACAATACAATTGAATATGGAGAGATGAGTGCTTTCACAATGGTAGCGCTTATTTCCCATGGCACTGCCACTGCCCCCACTTGTCGCTATGTGGCACCGCCTGAGGCCATCGCCTTACCTTGCCTCATTGGAGGTGTGTCCCTGTATATATGGTATCATGCAATGGAGAATAGATGGAAATGTCAGAATAAGGTAACAAAAGTCTTGTTTGAAGCACTGCGTGTCTCATAACTTTCAATTCAGGTTTGATTTGGCTGAATTGGTTGACAGATAGGATTAAGGTCTGAATCGATTCCAGAATCAATGAGGAATGTAAAAGTAAATTCTCCCTTAAAACTGCCCTGTCTGACCCAGGAAGAAGTACAGCGGCGTCTTAAAAAGATTAAAATAGACAAATCGCCAGGACCAGATGGCATACACCCCTGTATAGAAACATAGAAACATAGAATGTGTCGGCAGATAAGAACCATTTGGCCCATATAGTCTGCCCTAAGAGAATTAAGTAATGTCATAGCCAGACCCTTATTTCTGATAATTAAGGACTGTATACTGACAGGGAATGTTCCACAGGATTGGCGCATAGCAAATGTGGTGCCAATATTAAAAAAGGGTCCAAAAACAGAGCCCGGAAACTATAGGCCAGTAAGTTTAACATCTGTCGTGGATAAACTGTTTGAAGGTTTTCTAAGAGATGCTATCTTGGAGTACCTCAACGGAAATAAGCAAATAACGCCATATCAGCATGGATTCATGAGGGATCGGTCATGTCAAACTAATTTAATCAGTTACTATGAGGAGGTAAGTTCTAGACTTGACAGCAGCGAATCAATGGATGTCGTATATCTGGACTTCTCCAAAGCATTTGACACTGTACCGCATGAAAGGTTAGTATATAAAATGAGAATGCTCGGACTGGGAGAAAACGTCTGTATGTGGGTAAGTAACTGGCTCAGTGATAGAAAATAGAGGGTGGTTATTAACGGTACACCCTCAGATTGCATCACTGTCACTAGTGGGGTACCTCAGGGGTCAGTATTGGGCCCTATTCTCTTTAACATACCTATTAATGATCTTGTAGAAGGCTTGCACAGCAAAATATACATTTTTGCAGGTGACACTAAACTGTGTAAAGTAATTAACACAGAAGAGGACAGTAAAATACTACAGAGGGATCTGGATAGATTGGAGGCTTGGGCAGAGAAATGGCAGATGAGGTTTAACTCTGACAAATGTAAGGTTATGCACATGGGAAGGAATAATGCAAGTCATCCGTACATACTAAATAGTAAAACACTGGCTAACACTGACATGGAAAAGGACCTAGGAATTTTAGTGAACAGCCAACTAAGCTGTAGAAACGAGTGTCAGGCAGCTGCTGCCAAGTCCAATAAGATAATGGGTTGCATCAAAAGGGGCATAGATGCCCATGATGAGACATAGTCCTGCCACTTTACAAATCACTAGTCAGACCACACATGGAGTACTGTGTACAGTTCTGGGCTCCAGTGAACAAGGCAGACATAGCAGAGCTGGAGAGGGTTCAGAGGATGGCAACTAAAGTAATAACTGGAATCGGTGGACTACAGTACCCTGAAAGATTATCAAAATTAGGGTTATCCACTTTAGAAAAAAGACAACCGAGGGGAGATCTAATAACTATGTATAAATATATCAGGGGTCAGTACAGAGATCTCTCCCATCATCTATTTATCCCCAGGACTGTGACTGTGACGAGGGGACAACCTCTGCGTCTGGAGGAAAGAAGGTTTGTACACAAACATAGAAGAGGATTCTTTACGGTAAGAGCAGTGAGACTATGGAACTCTCTGCCTGAGGAGGTGGTGATGGGGAGTTCACTGAAAGAGTTCAAGAGGGGCCTGAATGTATTTCTGGAGTGTAATAATATTACAGGCTATATCTACTAGAGAGGGGTCGTTGATCCAGGGAGTTATTCTGATTGCCTGATTGGAGTCGGGAAGGAATTGTTTTCCCCTTAAGTGGGAAAAATTGGCTTCTACCTCAGAGTTTTTTTTGCCTTCCTCTGGATAAACTTGCTGAATAACAGGCCAAACTGGATGGACAAATGTCTTTTTTCAGCCTTATATACTATGTTACTATGTTACCTGTGCTCTAATTGGCCTAAAAATGTGTGCATGACACTCTGAAGTCTCCTAGGATCTTTCTGTCTTGGCTTCCACATTGAATTTTTTTCCCCCACAATAACTGGAGAGCTACAGGTTGCAGACCATTGATGTGGACAAATTTTTTTAGAAAAATAAAACACGCCTACTATTTGTGTTCAGTTTCCTTGCAGAACCGTCACAGGAGATATAAACAATTACATGGATCCTATTGAAAACAATGGGCTATTTACATAACACATTGATGTACTGGGTCCTTCTGAGCGAAATGGGGCTATGATTTCCCTTCATTGTATTTTTTTTTTCTCTAATGTGGATTTAAAATTTATACATGCAGAAACTGCACCATGTGAACTATAGTGTGAATTCCCAGCTATATCAATAGGACACTTATGTCACACTGTTTTGTGAGGATTTCAGTTTGGAAAATTTGCCAAACACCTCGTAAAAAAGAGAAATTCAGTTTGAAGATATCCTAACTGTAACAAACCGTGCCGAGATCTTTATCCATTAATCGGTGCTTCTTCAGAGTAAAGTTTGAGTTCCTAGGATCTGCAGTGACCTGGGAAAGGGGGCCAGAGGATGTGAGCAGTAGTAGCTCTAGCAATGATAGTTGTACACAATGATCACAGTGCCAATCCTTACATGGATACCCCCTAGAGACAGGGCCCGTTTTAGGGGGGAGGGGGCAAACTGTACAATTGCGTAGAGACCCCATCGTCTAAAGGGCCCCCTGCTTCAGTGCACGTCAGTAGAAGCAAACAGACGGACAGCTGAACAACTGCACTTTACAATGTAGTGTACTGTCCCCTCCCTCACATATAAGAGAAATTATTACCCTAGTGCTGACAGCTCCGGAACACCGGCACTTTTCTACTGGAGCTGTAGGACCTGGGATGATGTCACGTGCATGAGGCGGAGCTCAGCAGAGAAGAAGGAATGAAGGACCTGTGATGACCTCACCATCATGTGACAAGAACAGGAGGCGGAGCTCAGCAGTGCGGTAAAGTAATGAAGAACAAGACCAGTGATGCATGGGAAGAAGTGAAGAAGGATGGATTCAATGTAAGTGCCAGGGAAATGCTGGAAGTTGTAGTCCTCTCCTCTTATACCTCCTGTTAGGAGGTATGAGGAGAGGACTACAACTCTCAGTATGTCCAGCTTGTTATATAATTTCAGAGAACATTATAAGAGGAGGTATAAGAGGAGAGGACTACAACTCTCAGCGTGTCCAGGCCATTATTATTTAATATCAGGGTACATTACAACACCCTGGAAATGCTGGGAGTTGTAGTCCTCTCCTCTTATACCTGCTCCTGTAATGTACTCTGTTATAACATAAAAACGGCTTGGACATGCTGGGAGTTGTAGTCTTCTCATATACATCATCATGTAATGTGCTCTGATCTTAAATAATGGCTTAGACATGCTGGGAGTTATAGTCCTCTCCTGTTGTACCTCCTGCAGTAATGTGCTCTGAATTAGGGCCGGTGTTCTGAGATATTTTCCTACCTCAAATATTTTCCTACCCGCGAACTGAGCATGCTCAGTACAAGTGAAGTCCCCACCCACATGTAAAGTTTCCTCCCATTCTCCCCACCCATTATATTTTCCTACTGCTTCTGTTCCCGGTCTGCTGGATTCATTGTGTCTCCTGCTGTCACATTCAACTATTTAAAACCAGTAGGAACTTACATGTGACAGCAGGAGACACAATGAATCCAGCAGACTGGGAACAGAAGCAGTAGGAAAATATAATGGGTGGGGACTTCACTTTTATTGAGCATGCTCAGTTCGCGGGTAGGAAAATATCTGAGGTAGGAAAATATCTCAGAACACTGGGACGATGGATAGGGGAGGGTAGTCATCCGCCTACAGCACCACTTCGCTATCCATAAAGGGGGGCGCTCTCATGGCTGTCCAACTTCACAAGCCTCAGGCCACTAGGCCTCAAGCCTGTGAGGCAATAGTACAGCGCAAGAAGCCGCAATGACATCAACACAACTTCCTGCGCTGGGTCTTGCGTGATGAGCAGGAGTGGTGATGTCATTGGGACCGCAGGCATCAGGACGCAGCAACACAAGCCACAGATAAAAGTGTGGTCTGCATCGCAGACAGTGGCGGGGGGACGGGAGGGAGGCAGTTTTTTTATTTATTTATACTAAATGTCTGTACTTCTGGGGGCACCAGGGAAGGTGGGAAGGAGATTATTATATATGCTTGGCACTACTGGGGGGTAATGGAGGAGCATTTTTTAGTGGCACTATGGGGGAACATTATATATATACTGGCACTATGGGGTGGAGCATTATATATTGGAACTAGTGGGGGGCACTACAGGGGGACATTAGAGCCACTGGGAGAATTATGTTCATATTATTACTACTAGAGTACTGTAGGGGCGTTATTATTATTTGACACAATATGGAGGGCATTGCTTCTAATGGGGGCTATCTTGGGGAGTATTATCACTATTGGTCGCACTATTACTATTCACTATTGGACATGGGGGGCAGCACAGCATGCACATTATTAGCTTTTTTTTTCATATTGATGTCTGACACCCGGCACCCCTGGCGATCAGCTGTTTGAGGAGACGGCGTGCGCTGTGGGCACGTGCCGTCACCCTTCTCTCTTCCTGCTCTGCTGCTGTATGTCTATGGGATGAACAGCGCCATCTCCTCAAACAGCTGATCGACGGGGGTACCGGGTGTCAGACCCCTGCCAATCTGATATTGAAGACCTATCCAGAGGATAGGTCATCAATATGAAAAAACCCGGAGAAACTCTTGAAGCTACTCCTAATACTGTGCCTGCTGTGCTCCCCCCATGTCCAAAAACACTATACTATACACCCAGACTGCCCTCATTATGGACTGTGTTTTTAGCACATTATTACAAGAGTTAGGACCCCACTTTTGATTTTGCCCAGGGCCACATTTTGTCTAAAATCGTTCCTGAGATGTGAAGTTACAGGAAGTTACAGGAAGGTGCACTCTTTTCTTCCTCCGGGGCACACCCTAATGTTGGGGGTCTTCTTCCTGGTGGTAGTTGGGGTGCCCATGGTGTTAAGCGTTGGTTTACAGGCAATTCAGGCAGTGTAGGTGCAATGGCCGATGGATGGCAGAATCAGTAATCAGGCCAGTTGTAGTAAATAAATGTCTTTCTTTACTAAAGTGCAGAATAGGAGTAGTAGTACATCTGGCAGTAACAAGGCACAGTTCCAAAAGTAGTTCACAGTGCAATTTCTCCCAATAGCAACATAGTAGTTATTCCTTCCCTCTGTCTCTTTAAAGTCTCTCTGCAGAACCATGGCATGCAATTAAGGTTCTAAGTATATGTTCTGTAATTCCAAGGCTGAGGGGTACGGAATTAAAGGGGTTGTCTTTCTTCAGCAAATGTCATTTATCATGTAGATAGAGTTAATACAAGGCATTTACTAATGTATTGTGATTGTCCATATTGCCTCCTTTACTGTCTTGATTTATTTTTCAATTGCATTATACACTGCTTGTATCCAGGGGTTATGACCACCCCACAATCCAGCAGTGGTGGCCGTGCTTGCACACTATAGAGGCGCTGGCCTCTCTGGTGGCTGGGGCTGTGGAAGCATGCATAGGCACACATGCACAGCAGATCCCGTCCTGGCCACCTCGTATCTGTGCCGCATCAGTGACTGTAACACCTGGATACAATCAGTGTATAATGAGATGGAAAATTTAATAAAGCCAGCAAAGGAGGCAATATGGAGAATAACACTACATTAGTGAGTGCCTTGTATTAACTTACTCTACATGATAAATACCATTTACTGAAGTGAGACAACCACTTTGAGTTACGTCTTGCCAGACTATTTCAGTGTGGATGGTGTGGCGAAACCAACCTCGCCACTGGGTTTTGGAGAGGCCTGTTTAAAAGCCTCTTGCCTCAGGATTATGGCCCATACTAACTTTTAAACCCCTGAATTTTGGATAGGTTTGTCCCCAAGTTATACTGTTTAAATTGATGTAAGTTATATGTATGGACAATGTAAACTCACAAAGTTGTAACAATTTATAATAAGTGTAACTTGTCAGCTTGGGAGGAATATGCTGGGTGTGTTTCTATTGTGCCATTGTCCCATTGTGTGTTTAAATAGTGATGTCTGTCCTGTTGTATCCACATGTGTATTGGCGATTTCCCTTTGTCCTGAGAGATAATTGGATTGCTCCTCGGTTGTCTCCGGGACAGAGAGGAGGAAACCATGATCCATTGTAGGGATATGTTGTATCTGTCCTGTGTCGCAGTCTCCCTTCTGGTCCTTTTCCTGTTCGTCTGCTAGCAGCTATTCGTGAGGTTCCAGTTTGGAGTGCTATTTTGTATCCAGTTCGGGAGTTTGGTGTTCTGCAGTAGCTGTGCCTGTCTCTCAGAAAGGGGCCTATCGCCTAAACGGATTTTAACCCCTTGTCTGCTGAAACGGTCCGTTACAGATGGGTACGTTAGCAATATTTCTTCTTATAGCAGCAAAGTATCTCTCTGCTATAAATGCGCACAATACCTTTCTGACTGACTCCAATGCACAACCTTGTAGATTCTGGACCTTCCACCTTGTTTGAGTAGCTGTACTCTCAGAGATGATGGTTCTCTGAATCTCTGGTCAAGCTCTGAGGAGATCATGCAACATAGGTCTTCTCTCTTCCTCAGCTAAGCACAGACTTTCCCACTAACTAGGGAGTGGGCTCAAGTTCATCTCCTAGTAAGCCAAGGTTTTAACCCTTGGTTGTCCATACAATGCTGTTGGTATACAAATACAGCAAATTAGAACATTTCTTTTAGCAATACAAATTTACCCTTTGCATTAACCCTGTTCTGGGGGTACTGTACATCTACAACATCTGTCAATAGATTTTTTTCCTGTACACCCTCACCCATATTTACTAACGGGTCTGCACCAAAAAGCTGTCTAAAAAAAATGTTACAAATTGGTGCAATTTTGGAACAATTTAGTACATCTAGAGTTTCCACACTTTTTTTTTTTAACATGCTTGACAAGGAAGCATGGCTTAGCAGAAAGGAGGCAGGGCTTCGCAGGAAAGGGAGCAAGACCTAAGATGTGGCATTTTGACCCAAAATTGTGCCACAATTCTGGCGTAAAAATCTGTCTCAAAGTAAGCCAACCAATAGTTGGTATATAGACATAGAAAAAAAACTCTGCACCACATCCAGCCTGAGCCCCCGTGATAAACCTGGTGCAGGTCTAGACAGTCTGTCTAAGCTTATGCCATCTACAGGATTAATAAATCTTCACCACTGTATCTTATATGTCTAAATATCGGTCTGACATATTACATTTATGGACATCTTATGCATATGTGAAAAATGGAAATTAATAAATATATTTTGTACATATTGAAGTCTTGCACATCATGAGAATGGGTTAAGAAATTCTGTTGGATGTTAACTGCCATAGGAATCCTCTGATAGAGTTACAAGGATTGAAAATGTCCAATTCTTTGAGGTGCTTCCTGGGACTGACGAGAAATAGATGGCTTTTTCAGGGAGCTCCATTGATTGCAGTCAGTGAAAAAAATACGACTTTATTTAAAAGGCAAATTATACATCCTTTTCACAGGTTCGGGAAAGAGCAATCATCTCACTAGAGTTGCATTGTCAGTTAGAATAGGAAGACGTAATTCTATCAGGTTCATTTAATTCCTTTTATGTTTTGCCATAAACAACCGGAATAATACTCTCTAACTCCAAAACAGCAATCATATGTCATTCTGGGTCAACATCCTCGCAAATAATGATTTCAGAATTCTTCTTTGTTATGTTTGATGATAATATATCCATCAGCATACATCAAATACACCCTAAACGGAAAATTTCCCAGACGTGGTATTTGCTTTCCTATTTGTCCTTTGTATGCATTTTATTATCACTGCGATGTTTATAGAAAACTGAGTTGCTGTTTCTCAGCCTAGTCTATCCATAAATGTTCTAAATGCAAGATCTGAGCCTTGAGTAGATCCTTCCTAGACAAGGACTGTCAAGATTAAAGGGGAATACAGAGGTCGCCTAATGTGAACAGTCTTTCTAGTTTTTCAAACATATTGTGGGGGTCTTCAAGTACTGATTTTGCCTCCATCAAAGAGTCACACATTTCAGTGAAGGTATAGGTATCTACACACAGTTTTTATTCTGAAACAGATCTGTCATCTGCTCTTGTTTTGGGAAAATACATAGACTGCTCAGGAAGCAGCAATAATATCCTATGTGAGACATATGCACATCAGACACATGAAGGAGGTATATGGGCCATGGTCTGCCATTTGGACACCTTTTTGGTGAATCCAGTCATTTATTTCAATTGAATAATATACATGTACTTTAGTGTTTTTGCCCTATTGGTCTATGTAGAACTTTAAAGGGGTTGGACAGTTTTAGGACCTTTTCAACCTTGGGCAGCACCTTGTTGTATAGAATCACACTCACCTGCTCCTCGCTGCTCCACTCTGGCTCTCTTCAGTTGTCTTCTACTTCTCGGCCTGTAAACTTCCGAATGGCTGGGGTCAAGTGTGCCCCTGCAGCCAATGACTGGCTTCAGCAGTTATGTGCTCCTAAGCAGGACATCACTGCTGGGTCACATGCTGCTTGGGGATACATCAGCGCTAAAGCCAATCATTGGCTGCAGGGGCAAAGTTGACCCCAGCTATTTGGAAGTTTATAGACCAAGTACTGAAAGACCACTAAAGGGAACCAGAAGGGCAGGGAGAAGGTATGAGTACAACTCACTGCTGCCCACAGTTAAAAACGCCTGAAGCTGGACAGCTCTTTTAAGGGTTTTCTCTTCTTAATGTTAATTTCTTTGAGGTTCAGAAAATATTGGGGACAGTATACCAGACAATGACTTAAGTTTTGTGATAATTCAAAGTGAGTCTCCTGAAGAGCAGGCCTGCTTCCCCTTCTGGAACTCTAGGTGACAGGTGGGCATCTTTAGATGTTTTCTTGGATGGGACTATGATTTTACACATTCAGATTATTGTGGTGTATTCTTAAAGTGAATGACCTCGCAGACATAGTTGTTTATTTCTTTATGGTATACTGTTGGTATGTGCAGGCTCGGACTTGCTCACAGGGGAACAGGTGAATCCCCTGGTGGGCCCTAAACAAGGTGGGCCCCTAATCCCCCACTTCCTGCAAAAGTGGCACAAATGACAGTAGGCTGACTCAATTACATATAGATAGGCAGCATCCCAACCAGCCTATGCGTTCCAATAAAAAAAACTGGATAGATTATTTAAAAAACTACGAAGTTTATTATTATAGATATATCAGATGGCTGAAATGATTTAGCACAGAGGCAGACCAGCTAACATCCTCTTTGCCCAGGGACCCACCTACTTAAGGTCACTACGAGGAGTCAATCATCTTATAGCATCTTGCTGAGCAGGTTATATTTGCATGTAGCTGTACAGTGGGCCTCCCAGAACGAATTCTACTGGTGGGCCCAATGCACCACAGTTCCAACTGGGTATGTGTACCCAGGGTATGTACCAAATTCCCATGCTTATTTCATTTTTGATTCTCAGTTGAGATAAGAAAATTTGTAAAAAAATAATTTTGCCTGCAATGGTTTAAGGCATGCTGGGAGTTGAAGTTAGGCAACGGAGAACCCCAGGTTAGACATCAGTGATCTAGATATTGATGCCCTGAGTTTACATGGTTGAAATATAGATTTTATGTTGATCTTACAATAGGACAATTTCTGTTAATTTTTTTGAATTCTTAACACAATCCCATGTAAAAGTATGTGGACAATTTTGTTAGGTGCTAGATTACTAAGTATTACTAGCCCCCATATTCCAGATTAATAGAGTTTTACTAAATATAAATGTCATCTCTTGACATTTTAGTTCTCCCATGAATAGTGTAAAAAACTATTGAATTTCATTTTTTTTGCCTGTGCTATGCAAGCTATGTTTAAGATTTGTCCCAGTTAGCATTTCAGTACATTTTGAAGTGTAGTAAGTTAAGCAGTCTTGACATTTGCTGATCTCTGAAGCTAATTGCTCAAATGGCCCTCATTTATTTTCATCTGAAAGTCTCTGACCTTCTGCCTTGTTTTTATTTGACATATTACTGCCACCTACCTGTAGATATAATTTAACTAATAGGCACTTCAGTGATATGTGTCATGTAAATTTCACCACCATGACCGTCATTTTATTTTCATTTTTTACAGATACTGCTTTTGTGATATTAGAGTCAATGTTCTGCTGTTGAGCCCTCATTGCCCCATTAGATCTTTAAATAGAAAATAGAGCATGAGGATGTGTGTGATGTCATGTGCCCGATATACGCCTTTGGGATATTGATCTGTTACGTGTAGAGCCTTTTTAATTGTATAACATAATATAGTGCTATGGGTCCCAGACCTGCATACACATTGTCCACCATAGACACGACCTCCTCATGTTCTGAGATAATTTTCATAGACTTTTGTGTATTATAATTATGATTTGAGCAAAGTTTTGAATAAAATTGACTTCGCCAAAGTTAGCCAAGAAATTAGATTTGTTCCAAATTAATTTGTCACAAATCGCTATAAATCAGGTATAAAGAAGGCTCTCTGCCTTAGGCTACATGCACACAAAGTTTTTTTAATGGCCATCACACGTCCATTTTAAGACCAATGGGAGTCTATGGGGTTATTCACACAGTAGTTTTTTTGACGGCTAGTGAATAACGGACGTCAAAAAATAGAACATGTTCTATCTTGTCCATTTTTCACTGACCGACAGCCCACATACAATTGAATGGGTCAGTTTTTAATGTCCGTTTCTCAGAAAGGCATCAGTGAAAAAAAACATCTGTTAAAAATGTACAGTTTATCCGTTTTTAACAAATATTTTTTTTCATTGTCATGTGCATGTAGCCATAGGGTACAGCCATACGGAGCGACCGTGCTGCGGGCGGGTTGCAGCCATGCTGCGGTGAAGAACTGTGCAGCCAATTACCCTGCAGCTGATTTTATTTATTAATGAAAACCGTACTATATAGTCCTTTTTAATGGCCGCACGGCACCTTTAAATACGGGCTGTTGCTGGTATAAGGTTTGACTGTTAGATGGGGGCACAATATACAAATTATTGGTGTTCTTGCCTGCAATCTCCTGCAGGTTATTAGACAGTACACACAGTATATTAATCAGCTCTGGGTCTGGAATACCCACTTCTCCAACCCCAGCGCTCTCCTGCCCTACAGGTTGGAGCTATTCTTCTGCCATCTGCTTTTCATTCTTTTCTACATCATCTAATATCCATGAGAATATGTGACCAGGAACATCCAGCTCCTCCTCTCTCTTGCTGATTTTTCTAGGATATGGATACCAAGAAGGATGATTTGGAAGAAGTAAAACCAGCAAAAGATGAGGATGAGATCATTAAAACCTAGCCCCCCCTAAGGGGTGCAGACTGGATGGTATTGGTTGGCACGCTGGCAGTGGACTAATAAAGGCTTCCATCTTATTGGTATTGAATTACATACCTTAATTTATGGATGATGTAGGAATAAGTAAATGTAGGAATAAATAAATAAAACTGATGCAGAATAAGTCTCCCTGCAATCACCCTCTCCAATTTTCTTCTGATAATCATTTTCAGCAACACTCTCCCTAGCGCATAAGAGCTTGCCACAGCGGAGACCGAGTGGGATGAGGGTTTTATAGGGTTGTGACATCACAGGAGATGGCTAACTGAGGTTGGCTAGCTGCAGGTCATTATGGGTGATCTCATGTTCCTGGGCTTCTTACTTTCACTTTGCAACATGTGCAGCCAACATTTTAAGAAAAACTGATTTGTTGTGAAATGAAGTTTTCCTAAATTTCGGACTAAATTTCACTTGAATGCTTTATATCACTGTACACTAATTACAATATTGTTTATATCATTATTGTGTATGAGGGCCTATAACATAAAAATACAAGCACAAATATAAAAGTAATGCATTCTCAGACATAACAGTGAGAAAACAAGAAAAGCTACAATTGCTGGGAAAATTGTGTGAAGTGTTCTTGCCTTCACCAGTAGTCTACAACTGGAGTGGGCGGAGTAACTGGGTGGAGTGGCTTGAGTAACTGTTGTGTGGTTGGAGTGGCTGGAGTAACTGTGGAAAGGTTGGGCTGGGCAGAGTAACTTTATGGAGTGGGCAGAGTAACTGTGTGGAGTGTTTAGAGTGAGAAAAGATAGTAAACATTACACTAACCAATTGATTGATCAAATTTAAAAAGTTCACATGGCATGCTTGATAGAGTGAGAAATGCATTTCAACTTTTAGTTATTTATATAGCACATTTAATTCCAATGTTGTTGCACAAAGTGCTTCACAGTTACATTAAAACATACATTTATAAAAACATTAGCAGCCGATTTGTGTAGGTGGGATGGAAAATGAGGGAGTGGTGGCAGTTTAGAAATCATGTCCTGATTTTTCAGCTCACACTCTAGCTTTTGACACTCTGCTGGCTGCTCATACACCTGGGTTCCTATGGCAACTCACTCTGCAGCAAGGGCAGAGAAGAGCGGTTAAAAACAAACTGCTCCAACTTGCTCACTTCACTGGCAGTTGCCATCTTCAAACGGTTGTAGTTTAAAAATTATAAATCCTACAGCGAAGATCTTTATATTGTGAGAATCACAAGACCCAGACCTACATTGATACATAGTATGTCTTTGAAATATTAAAAATCAAGGCAGAGTCGCAGTTTAGAAATTGCCCTTCAAATTTGAGGTGGCTAGAGTGGAGTTTCAATGTCAATGTCAATGGGCGGCGTGAGTTGCAAACAAATGGTCATATTGTAAAAACTATTAGGACTATGGCTTAGCTGTGTGACATTTTTAGTGGCAGCAGGGATATCTGAATGTTTTGATATAAGATTTGTGTAGGTGGGCTTGAAAATGAGGGAGTGGTGGCAGTTTAGAAATCATGTCCTGATTTTTCAGCTCCGACTCTAGCTTTTGTCAGCTCCCACTCTAGTTTTCAACATTCCGCCATTCATTCCTATGGAACCAATTTCACCACAAAAACGCAGATATTTTGTGAACCATTCGGCGAAACGTTCCACAAAGTAATAGCACACCAATCGGGAACAATCCGCACGTTTTGGTATATTACTGTCTATGTAGTGTAAAAACTGTGGGAGGAGTTAGGGTGGTAAATTTGGCTATAATAATAAGAATATATATGTGAGATAACAGTAAGTGGTCTTGACATGCAAGAACACTTAATAATGTGAAAATGGCACTTTCCATAAGGTTCAATGGCTAGAAACAAACAAAGAAGGTTGTGTCCAGGGTTTGGACTGGACTATGTTGAGCCCTCCAGGGGACAGATGCATGCTCACTTAAACTGCACTATAAACTTTATTGAATTTCATAAGCCCTATAGTGACTTAGGTCCATTTTCTTAAGGTTGCAGGCCCCTGGAAGATCCTGCTGTCCTCTGGTGCTCTCAATGGGAGCAGTGCTTGTCATAATTAGCTCCCTCCACTGCACATTTGACAGTGCTGTGTATTTCCAGAGCTGACTTCTGGCATCGAAGCTACACACAAATAGCTGATCAGTAGAGGTGCAGGGTGTTGGATAGGCAATACATTAATTAAAGGTGGACAACCTATTTAAGATTTCCCTTCACCGGAACAAAGTGTCCTAGACCAACACCTGAAAAACAGCCCCAAAGCATTATCCCTCCTCCGGGATACTTTAGTTTATTTAAGTTATTTTTATTTATTTAGTTTACTCACCTACTGGAGTTCACAATCTAAATTCCCTATCATTATGTCTTCGGACTGTGGGAGAAAACATGAGGAGAACATACAAACCCCATGCAGATGTTGTAGATGTAGATTTGAACCTAGCACCCCAGCACTGCAAGGCACCAGTGTAATCAGGCAGAAAACATTCTCCTGGCGTTTGCTAAACCCAAACTCTTCAGGCTGCCAGATAACACATCTCCACTGCTCCAGAGTCAAGTTGTGGTTTGCTTTACACCACTCCATCTGATGCTTGCAATTGTGTTAGTATAATACCCCAGAGTGGTATTACTATTTCTACACCCTGCTACTGTCTTTGATTACTACCAATAATGTAATCTGTGTGTTTGTTCCAGGTCCTCCTCCATTGTGCATTCCCTATGTTGTTATGAAACTGTTTTGTACATTTAATGTGCCTGGTTTACCAGCAGGTAGCTGCATGGATGGCAGAGAGATCTTTAAATATAATTGAACTTACTATTACCTTCTCCCCCCTGTTGGACAGAAGTGGGCTAAGGGAGGGGCTGCAGGAAGTTTCAGCAGTCTGAGTTCAGTCTAGTGTAGAGTTGGAAGGAGAGGATAATCACCCTAACTCCTTACAAATTTGCTGAGTTTTGCGAGGGGGTCAACAGCCAAAGGCACCCCACTCCAAAGGTACCAGAACATCCCTAAAGTCCAGAGAGCAGACTAAGGCTGAGTTTAGCACAGCAGAGAGATAAAGCAGAATATTTAAGTTTTCCTGCCAGTTTATGCCAAAACCTGCTGGAAGTAAGAGAAACACCACTTCTTGTACTGATGCAAGTTGATTCAAGTATATCTGTTGAACTTTATAAGAGTCTAGACATGACTCATTCTCCACCTCCACCATTACTCTTCCCTTTATTGCTTCAGAGCCTAACCCTGGGGAGGGACAGCTCCAGGTAGGAGCACCATTACACACACAGAAAACTAATGAGGCCGCACAACACTACTCGGCATTCCTATAGACCTGGGACACGATCGGCCTGGGGGGACACAATGCACTAGGTGATGTAAGGCTTGTACACAACTGCTCAGCCATGGAAACCCATGCCATGAAGCTCACAGCACAAATCAGTTTTAGTGCTGATGTTAATGCCAGAAGTGGTTTTGGACTCTGCAGTAATTTATTCAGCAGAACATTGGTGACTTTTATGCCTCCTTTCTTGGCAACTCTGCGCTGTAACTTTACTTGGTTTGCACATTGTGGCTGAGTTGCTGTGGTTGCTAAATGCTTTTACTTTCCAAAAATACCACTCACAGTTGATGGTGGAATATCTAGAAGGGAAGACATTTTGTGAACTGACTTGTTACAACAGTGGCATTCTTTTACTGGACCATGCTGGAATTTGGTGAACACTTTAGAATGACCCATTCTTTCATAAATGTGTGTAAATACAGAATAAATGCCTAGGGGCTGGATTTTATACACCTGTGACAATGGGACTGAATTAAATGATTAAGAGGCGTGTCCCTATACTTTTCTTCATATAACGCATAATTATATAAGGCTCCATTTTAGAGAAAATGTACTTTATTCAATATGCTAAATAGGTGTTTGGAGCCCCAAGGGACAGGCCTAGCCCCTTAGAGCACCGCTTCACCTCCGCCTTTTCCCCTTAGTATCCTCGAGTGACAGGGCCAGTTTTACTCAATGTCCTGTCTGGCCCTGTAATTCTGGTGAATACACTGGTGCATGCACAGGATCTCAGCATCGAGAAAAGTGTTGAATCAGCTTATACACAGATTTGAACTGCAAAAGGATCATTTAACTCAGCATGATCAACCCTAAGTCATTATGCCCAGTTTAATAAGGCTGAATATGCTGATAAATACTCTTTAAATTTCCCTGGGGCATAACTTGAAGCTCCTAGATGCCAATGCTAAATATAAAACAGGTCGTCCACAACCATGTGCTATTTATAAAAGACTCAGTACTTTGGCCTTTTTCCTAGTTTGCTTGCCCTTTGTTCCTTTGTTCTTTTCTGTTTTTGGCTTGACCTCTCAGCCTTTATATTAACAGTGATTAGTGAGAAGTAGTGTTGGGCTAATTTTAATTGTGAATATCGCCACTTCGAGAATTCGCAAATATTTAGAGTATAGTGCTATATATTCGTATTCGTGAACATTCTATATTTTTTTTTAGTTGAACACATGACCCCTTCCTGCCTCTTGCTTGTGGGCCAGTGAGAAGGCTGCAATATCTTTGTCTGAGCTTAGCAACATCCCTAGCAACCAATAGGTAAGTTGCCTACCCCTTACTATATTAGAACCTACCCAGCAGCCATTTTCTGTAGTTTTTTGACGTTCTGAGAGAGACAGCAGTGTCATTGCTGTGCTCTGTGCTTTGGTGTGTCAAACTCATTACATTAGATAGTTAGTTAGTTAGTTAGCTTATATATAATACAGATAGTTAGTAGGAGATAGTCAGTGTAGGTTATATCCTGACATAGTGTAGCTGATAGGTTCCAGTGCCGGGTGTTAGGTAGTGTGATAGGTTCTGCTGTCCATACATACATGCTACAGACATAGTGCTGTGATGTCACAACAATACTTAGTGCACCAATCAGTAATATGTAGTCAGACCTGCAAAAATGTGAAGTTGCACGTATTGCACAAAAATATTTGCATCAATTGCCAATTTGCGCAATCCCAAATATATTGGAGCTCTCTATCTGCATATAAAGCTATTGAAATGTTCTGCCATGCCAACCGTTTTCTCCAGTCTCAGGAAACTTCTAGCAGCTTGAAAATGATTTAGCAACAGTGACCCACGCCTGTTCGCGCATTACGCGAATATCGCGAATATTGCCCCTGCCGCTCATCACTAGTGAGAAGAACCTAAAGGCTCTGACCCATGGCCTGTGGGAGACTCACAGCTGCGCCCATTCTCATAGGTCCATGTTCTATAAATGAAGAATACTCTGCACATTTCTCTCTGCAATTAGTATGCATATCTATGCCTGACGGCAGTCCTCCAACTATATCCATTTATTGTCTTCAATGTTATATTTTCAGACTCCTTGGTCGGAATGAATAATCTTCCAGTTAAATCCCAGTAAAGGTGTCTTTAGCACCGGTTATTTCATAGCTGTCTGCTCAGCTTAGAGGACACTTTCTGAGATTAATTGGTACAAATTCAGTATACATTTAACTCGTGCTACCATTTGAACCCAAGAAAGCAATTTATTCTCCCTTCTCCTCGAGGAATGTGTGTGCCAGGGTTTGACTAAGACTCCTCATTCGTATAATGTCATTCATAGATGTTTAATTCCAGGCATCTCCTTTCTAATTTGGGGGAGTGTTCAGGCTCTGAATAACTTGTTAATTTTTCTTGCTGCTTATCCTCATATGAATAAAATGTGAAGATTTTGCTCATGTGCACTCAACTTGATAAACGATGTGACTTTTCTATCTTATTATCTCTTCGCGTTGAGAACATTTCCAGTAAAAATCTTGTTTAGGAACAACATGAAACTGACACACAGCATATGCATTCACAGATTTATATTCCTTATTGCAAAGTGAATCTCAATTTCCATGTATCCCTTACAACTAGAGCAGTATAAAAGCTTTTAGAGTTTGGTGGATTACACAGCGATACCCTATTTTTTTGTGGTTTATGGAGTTATTATCATAATCTATTATTCAACAGTCGGAAATTATTGGGTAGTTCTTGAGATAAGTCCATATTGCTGCATATGTTAGCTACAAATCTATGATTGTGGTCGGTTTTTCTTTTCTTTTTTTTTTTCAGTTTAAATGGATAGTTTATGGCTAGACTGATAAATAGAAATACTATAATTAAAAGGAATGTCCCCTGAAAAAGAGCTGCTTACAGGATGCAGAAGTTCATGCGGTTCCCCTTTTATGCCTCAACTTCTTTCATGCACCCAGTAAACTTTCTATCATTAATGTCACCAATGTGTGTGTGTGTTTTAAATGACAAATATTCTCCTGCCATTTCTACCAAAAAACACTGAAAAGACCCACCATTAGTGTTGATCGAGCACCAAAGTGCTCGGGTGCTCTGGTAGAACACTTTGCGATGCTCGGGTGCTCTACAGAGCACACAAGCACAATAGAAGTCAATGGGAGAAACCGAGCATTAAAACAGGCACCCCCTGCTCTGAGGAGGGGAGGGTGTCGGGTCCCACTGAGGTCTATGCAGAAGATCAGTGAGGGAATCCCCCAGTGTGAGTCCACAGCTTAAGAGTCGCTGCTCTGACTCCATATATATCTATGTCCATAAATGGAGTCAGTGCTTAGGGACACCCAGTGTATTTAAATCTAATTTAGCCTTTATTTCTGAAAGGTTTCAGCCAGGATTTGAACTCACAACCTTCTACATTAGAGGCAAGGACTTTAACTACTCAGCTATAAAGCTGAATGATAAACTATGTCAGAAAAACCTCATAGTAGTTTGTCATATAGTAAGTATTCCTATACAGCAGAAGTATCATTTCATATTTCAGTGCTGGTTAACATGTAGCTATAAAGCATATTGGTTAAAGTTCTTGACTTTAATGTAGAAGGTGGTGAGTTCAAATCCCGGCAGAAACATTTCAGAAATAGAGGCTTCATTTAATTGACCCCTTAAAGAGGTTGTGCCACTCACAGAAATGTATCCTGTCCAATAGATTTTGCTGTTATATCACTTTCCTCATATTCTACCATTTATCAAAACTGCCTTATTCTAAAGTTATTAGCCTACCATTGCACTTTGTGGCAAATCTGTTTTGATATTCAGTTGCTGTAAGTCCTACATTGGAGCCTTGTAATGTAGGATGTTGGAAGTGTCATTGGTAAGAACAAGTAGTGTGGTTAGTGTCACATGATCTGCTGATGTCAGGACACATCTCACTGCCCTAAGGCATGATGGGACAGCAGACAAAGGTAGGATTCAAGCATAGGGGATAAGAGAAAACTGCAATTGAGGTAAATATGAAAACAAAACCAAACAAAAAAAACAAAAGAAAAACAATACAAGCAGGAATGGGACCTAGAGTAATTGATTAAAATACACTTTACAGTGAAAATTAGTTTATGGCACAACCCCTTTAATTGGTGCCAGGTCGACCAATATATGTTGAAATCATAAATGTATGGTAATGTGATAATTTGTTCCAAAGCCCCTAAAATGTCAACTTGAAATAAGTAAAAATTGAGGACCAATGCAAATTAAGCACACAATTAATACAGACAAAGCAAGTTCTTACTTTTAAGTCAAAAGAAACTATTGAAAACTGGCTAAGCACTTTATACAAGGGTGGGAACATTTGGGGAGCATTTGTTACTAGCACTACAATGGAGTTGCTCTGACTGCACTGTTATCGGAGCAGAGGCTGGCAAAGTTATGGGGACATTGTTGTTGACACTGTAATGGAGGGCATTTGCTGGCACTGTCCAGGTACATTGTGGTCGATGACTGTCACTGTTATGAGGTATCGTGGCTGACACTGTCATGGAGAGCACTAGCTGACACTGGAATAGAGAGAATTGGCTGGAACTCTTATGAGGCAGTGTGTCTGCCCATGTCAAGAATACATTTGCTGGCACTGTTATGGGGCATTAAGGCTGACATTGTAATAGAGTGCATTGGTTGACACTAGGGATGAGCGAACGCGAACTGTATAGTTCGGGTTCGTACCGAATTTTGGGGTGTCCGTGACACGGACCCGAACATTTTCGTAAAAGTCCGGGTTCGGGTTCGGTGTTCGGCGCTTTTATGGCGCTTTTTGAAAGGCTGCAAAGCAGCCAATCAACAAGCGTCATACTACTTGCCCCAAGAGGCCATCACAGCCTTGCCTACTATTGGCATGGCTGTGATTGGCCAGTGCAGTATGTGACCCAGCCTCTATATAAGCTTGGGTCACGTTGCGCTGCACGTCACTCTGCTGATTCAAGCATAGGGAGAGGTTGCAGCTGCGACGTTAGGGCGAGATTAGGCAGATTAACTCCTCCAAAAGACTTCATTCTGTGATCGATCTGCAGCTGTGGATCATTGAAGTGCTAATATTGACTTGCTCACTTTTTTGAGGCTGCCCAGAGCGTTTTTAGATCACTTTTTTTCTGGGGTGATCGGCGGCAATTTTGTGACTTGTGGTGCGCCAGCACAAGCTATCACCAAGTGTATTTAACCATCAATAGTGTGGTTATTTTGTGCTATATCCTACATCAGCTGCAGGCTGAGCCTGTGTCACCGAAGTGCATTTAACCATCAACAGTCTGGTTATTTTTTGGCCATATACTACATCTGGTGCAGGCTGAGCCTGTGTCACCGAAGTGCATTTAACCATCAACAGTCTGGTTATTTTTTGGCCATATACTACATCTGGTGCAGGCTGAGCCTGTGTCACCGAAGTGCATTTAACCATCAACAGTCTGGTTATTTTTAGGCCAAATACTACATCTGGTGCAGGCTGAGCCTGTGTCACCCAAGTGCATTTAACCATCAACAGTGTGGTTATTTTTTGGCCATATACTACATCAGGGGCAAGTTGAGCCTGTCACCCAGCGCCTAAAAAATAGACCTGACATTTCTTTTCAACCAAGCACACTTTTTGTTCTGGGTTGAAAAACTATTCCCAAATTTGCCATTCTCAAAATAACTAGTTTCTGGTATATGAGGCCTACTTGAAATCTATCCCAAAAAGGATATCTTACATTGAAGGTGCTGATAGTGTCATTCAGAAAAACCTAAGACACACGCTACCGTGCAGATAGAAGTCTGATTCTGTGATTAAACCTATACCTGTCACACAGCGCAAAAAAAAAACAGGCCTCACATTTCTATTCAACCAAATCTGTACCGTTTTAGCCGGTCAAGTTATTTGTAGTGACCGTAAAAGCAAATTTTTTTTTCTGGGTTGAAAAACTATTCCCAAATTTGCCATTCTCAAAATAACTAGTTTCTGGTATTTGAGGCCTCCTTGAAATCTATCCCAAAAAGGATATCTTACATTGAAGGTGCTGATAGTGTCATTCAGAAAAACCTAAGACACACGCTACCGTGCAGATAGAAGTCTGATTCTGTGATTAAACCTATACCTGTCACACAGCGCAAAAAAAAACAGGCCTCACATTTCTATTCAACCAAATCTGTACTGTTTTAGCCGGTCAAGTTATTTCTAGTGACCGTAAAAGCACATTTTTTTTTCTGGGTTGAAAAACTATTCCCAAATTTGCCATTCTCAAAATAACTAGTTTCTGGTATTTGAGGCCTACTTGAAATCTATCCCAAAAAGGATATCTTACATTGAAGGTGCTGATAGTGTCATTCAGAAAAACCTAAGACACACGCTACCGTGCAGATAGAAGTCTGATTCTGTGATTAAACCTATACTTGTCACACAGCGCAAAAAAAAACAGGCCTCACATTTCTATTCAACCAAATCTGTACTGTTTTAGCCGGTCAAGTTATTTCTAGTGACCGTAAAAGCGCATTTTTTTTTCTGGGTTGAAAAACTATTTCCAAATTTGCCATTCTCAAAATAACTAGTTTCTGGTATTTGAGGCCTACTTGAAATCTATCCCAAAAAGGATATCTTACATTGAAGGTGCTGATAGTGTCATTCAGAAAAACCTAAGACACACGCTACCGTGCAGATAGAAGTCTGATTCTGTGATTAAACCTATACCTGTCACACAGCGCAAAAAAAAACAAGCCTCACATTTCTATTCTACCAAATCTGTACTGTTTTAGCCGGTCAAGTTATTTCTAGTGACCGTAAAAGCGCATTTTTTTTTCTGGGTTGAAAAACTATTCCCAAATTTGCCATTCTCAAAATAACTAGTTTCTGGTATTTGAGGCCTACTTGAAATCTATCCCAAAAAGGATATCTTACATTGAAGGTGCTGATAGTGTCATTCAGAAAAACCTAAGGCACACGCTACCGTGCAGATAGAAGTCTGATTCTGTGATTAAACCTATACCTGTCACACAGCGCAAAAAAAAACAGGCCTCACATTTCTATTCAACCAAATCTGTACTGTTTTAGCTGGTCAAGTTATTTCTAGTGACCGTAAAAGCACATTTTTTTTTCTGGGTTGAAAAACTATTCCCAAATTTGCCATTCTCAAAATAACTAGTTTCTGGTATTTGAGGCCTACTTGAAATCTATCCCAAAAAGGATATCTTACATTGAAGGTTCTGATAGTGTCATTCAGAAAAACCTAAGACACACGCTACCGTGCAAATAGAAGTCTAATTCTGTGATTAAACCTATACCTGTCACACAGCGCAAAAAAAAAACAGGCCTCACATTTCTATTCAACCAAATCTGTACTGTTTTAGCCGGTCAAGTTATTTGTACAGGGAGTGCAGAATTATTAGGCAAGTTGTATTTTTGAGGATTAATTTTATTATTGAACAACAACCATGTTCTCAATGAACCCAAAAAACTCATTAATATCAAAGCTGAATATTTTTGGAAGTAATTTTTAGTTTGTTTTTAGTTTTAGCTATTTTAGGGGGATATCTGTGTGTGCAGGTGACTATTACTGTGCATAATTATTAGGCAACTTAACAAAAAACAAATATATACCCATTTCAATTATTTATTTTTACCAGTGAAACTAATATAACATCTCAACATTCACAAATATACATTTCTGACATTTAAAAACAAAACAAAAACAAATCAGTGACCAATATAGCCACCTTTCTTTGCAAGGACACTCAAAAGCCTGCCATCCATGGATTCTGTCAGTGTTTTGATCTGTTCACCATCAACATTGCGTGCAGCAGCAACCACAGCCTCCCAGACACTGTTCAGAGAGGTGTACTGTTTTCCCTCCTTGTAAATCTCACATTTGATGATGGACCACAGGTTCTCAATGGGGTTCAGATCAGGTGAACAAGGAGGCCATGTCATTAGATTTTCTTCTTTTATACCCTTTCTTGCCAGCCACGCTGTGGAGTACTTGGACGCGTGTGATGGAGCATTGTCCTGCATGAAAATCATGTTTTTCTTGAAGGATGCAGACTTCTTCCTGTACCACTGCTTGAAGAAGGTGTCTTCCAGAAACTGGCAGTAGGACTGGGAGTTGAGCTTGACTCCATCCTCAACCTGAAAAGGCCCCACAAGCTCATCTTTGATGATACCAGCCCAAACCAGTACTCCACCTCCACCTTGCTGGCGTCTGAGTCGGACTGGAGCTCTCTGCCCTTTACCAATCCAGCCACGGGCCCATCCATCTGGCCCATCAAGACTCACTCTCATTTCATCAGTCCATAAAACCTTAGAAAAATCAGTCTTGAGATATTTCTTGGCCCAGTGTTGACGTTTCAGCTTGTGTGTCTTGTTCAGTGGTGGTCGTCTTTCAGCCTTTCTTACCTTGGCCATGTCTCTGAGTATTGCACACCTTGTGCTTTTGGGCACTCCAGTGATGTTGCAGCTCTGAAATATGGCCAAACTGGTGGCAAGTGGCATCTTGGCAGCTGCACGCTTGACTTTTCTCAGTTCATGGGCAGTTATTTTGCGCCTTGGTTTTTCCACACGCTTCTTGCGACCCTGTTGACTATTTTGAATGAAACGCTTGATTGTTCGATGATCACGCTTCAGAAGCTTTGCAATTTTAAGAGTGCTGCATCCCTCTGCAAGATATCTCACTATTTTTGACTTTTCTGAGCCTGTCAAGTCCTTCTTTTGACCCATTTTGCCAAAGGAAAGGAAGTTGCCTAATAATTATGCACACCTAATATAGGGTGTTGATGTCATTAGACCACACCCCTTCTCATTACAGAGATGCACATCACTTAATATGCTTAATTGGTAGTAGGCTTTCGAGCCTATACAGCTTGGAGTAAGACAACATGCATAAAGAGGATGATGTGGTCAAAATACTCATTTGCCTAATAATTCTGCACGCAGTGTAGTGACCGTAAAAGCACACTTTTTGTTCTGGGTTGAAAAACTATTCCCAAATTTGCCATTCTCAAAATTGTGGTGAATGGGAACAATGAGGAAAACATCTAATAAGGGACGCGGACGCGGACGTGGACATGGTCGTGGTGGTGTTAGTTGACCCTCTGGTGCTGGGAGAGGACGTGGCCGTTCTGCCACAGCCACACGTCCTAGTGAACCAACTACCTCAGGTCCCAGTAGCCAGCAGAATTTACAGCGATATTTGGTGGGGCCCAATGCCGTTCTAAGGATGGTAAGGCCTGAGCAGGTACAGGCATTAGTCAATTGGGTGGCCGACAGTGGATCCAGCACGTTCACATTATCTCCCACCCAGTCTTCTGCAGAAAGCGCACAGATGGCGCATGAAAACCAAGCCCATCGGTCTGTCACATCACCCCCATGCATATCAGGGAAACTGTCTGAGCCTCAAGTTATGCAGCAGTCTCTTATGCTGTTTGAAGACTCTGCTGCCAGGGTTTCCCAAGGGCATCCACCTAGCCCTTCCCCAGGGGTGGAAGAGATAGAATGCACTAACGCACAACCACTTATTTTTCCTGATGATGAGGACATGGGAATACCACCTCAGCACGTCTCTGATGATGACGAAACACAGGTGCCAACTGCTGCGTCTTTCTGCAGTGTGCAGACTGAACAGGAGGTCAGGGATCAAGACTGGGTGGAAGACGATGCAGGGGACGATGAGGTCCTAGACCCCACATGGAATGAAGGTCGTGCCACTGACTTTCACAGTTCGGAGGAAGAGGCAGTGGTGAGACCGAGCCAACAGCGTAGCAAAAGAGGGAGCAGTGGGCAAATCAGAACACCCGCCGCCAAGAGACTCCGCCTGCTACTGACCGCCGCCATCTGGGACCGAGCACCCCAAAGGCAGCTTCAAGGAGTTCCCTGGCATGGCACTTCTTCAAACAATGTGCTGACGACAAGACCCGAGTGGTTTGCACGCTGTGCCATCAGAGCCTGAAGCGAGGCATTAACGTTCTGAACCTTAGCACAACCTGCATGACCAGGCACCTGCATGCAAAGCATGAACTGCAGTGGAGTAAACACCTTAAAAACAAGGAAGTCACTCAGGCTCCCCCTGCTACCTCTTCTGCTGCTGCCGCCTCGGCCTCTTCTGCTGCTGCTGCCGCCTCGGTCTCTTCTGCTGCTGCTGCCGCCGCCTCGGCCTCTTCCTCTGCCTCTGGAGGAACGTTGGCACCTGCCGCCCAGCAAACATGGGATGTACCACCAACACCACCACCTGCGTCACCAAGCATCTCAACCATGTCACACGGCAGCGTTCAGCTCTCCATCTCACAAACATTTGAGAGAAAGCGTAAATTCCCACCTAGCCACCCTCGATCCCTGGCCCTGAATGCCAGCATTTCTAAACTACTGGCCTATGAAATGCTGTCATTTAGGCTGGTGGACACACACAGCTTCAAACAGCTCATGTCACTTGCTGTCCCACAGTATGTTGTTCCCAGCCGCCACTACTTCTCCAAGAGAGCCGTGCCTTCCCTGCACAAACAAGTGTCCGATAAAATCAAGTGTGCACTGCGCAACGCCATCTGTGGCAAGGTCCACCTAACCACAGATACGTGGACCAGTAAGCACGGCCAGGGACGCTATATCTCCCTAACTGCACACTGGGTAAATGTAGTGGCGGCTGGGCCCCAGGCGGAGAGCTGTTTGGCGCACGTCCTTCCGCCGCCAAGGATCGCAGGGCAACATTCTTTGCCTCCTGTCTCCTCCTTCTCCTATTCAGCTTCCTCCTCCTCTTCTTCCACCTGCTCATCCAGTCAGCCACACACCTTCACCACCAACTTCAGCACAGCCCGGGGTAAACGTCAGCAGGCCATTCTGAAACTCATATGTTTGGGGGACAGGCCCCACACCGCACAGGAGTTGTGGCGGGGTATAGAACAACAGACCGACGAGTGGTTGCTGCCGGTGAGCCTCAAGCCCGGCCTGGTGGTGTGCGATAATGGGCGAAATCTCGTTGCAGCTCTGGGACTAGCCGGTTTGACGGACATCCCTTGCCTGGCGCATGTGCTGAATTTGGTGGTGCAGAAGTTCATTCGCAACTACCCCGACATGTCAGAGCTGCTGCATAAAGTGCGGGCCGTCTGTTCACGCTTCCGGCGTTCACACCCTGCCGCTGCTCGCCTGTCTGCGCTACAGCGTAATTTCGGCCTTCCCGCTCACCGCCTCATATGCGACGTACCCACCAGGTGGAACTCCACCTTGCATATGTTGGACAGACTGTGCGAGCAGCAGCAGGCCATAGTGGAGTTTCAGCTGCAGCACGCACGGGTCAGTCGCACTGTGGATCATACACACTTCACCACCAATGACTGGGCCTCCATGCGAGACCTGTGTGCCCTGTTGCGTTGTTTCGAGTACTCCACTAACATGGCCAGTGGCGATGACGCCGTTATCAGCGTTACAATACCACTTCTATGTCTCCTTGAGAAAACACTTAGGGCGATGATGGAAGAGGAGGTGGCCCAGGAGGAAGAGGGGTCATTTTTAGCACTTTCAGGCCAGTCTCTTCGAAGTGACTCAGAGGGAGGTTTTTTGCAACACCAGAGGCCAGGTACAAATGTGGCCAGACAGGGCCCACTACTGGAGGACGAGGATGAGGAGGAGGTGGAGGAGGATGAGGATGAAGCATGTTCACAGCGGGGTGGCACCCAAAGCAGCTCGGACCCATCACTGGTGCGTGGCTGGGGGGAAACACAGGACGATGACGATACGCCTCCCACAGAGGACAGCTTGTCCTTACCTCAGGGCAGCCTGGCACACATGAGCGACTACATGCTGCAGTGCCTGCGAAACGACAGCAGAGTTGCCCACATTTTAACGTGTGCGGACTACTGGGTTGCCACCTTGCTGGATCCCCGGTACAAAGACAATGTGCCCACCTTACTTCCTACACTGGAGCGTGATAGGAAGATGCGCGAGTACAAGCGCACGTTGGTAGACGCGCTACTGAGAGCATTCCCAAATGTCACAGGGGAACCAGTGGAAGCCCAAGGCGAAGGCAGAGGAGGAGCAAGAGGTCGCGAACGCAGCTGTGTCACGCCCAGATCTTCTGAGGACAGGGTTAGCATGGCAGAGATGTGGAAAAGTTTTGTCAACACGCCACAGCTAACTGCACCACCACCTGATACGGAACGTGTTAGCAGGAGGCAACATTTCACTAACATGGTGGAACAGTACCTGTGCACACCCCTTCACGTACTGACTGATGGTTCGGCCCCATTCAACTTCTGGGTCTCCAAATTGTCCACGTGGCCAGAGCTAGCCTTTTATGCCTTGGAGGTGCTGGCCTGCCCGGCGGCCAGCGTTTTGTCTGAACGTGTATTCAGCACGGCAGGGGGCGTCATTACAGACAAACGCAGCCGCCTGTCTACAGCCAATGTGGACAAGCTGACGTTCATAAAAATGAACCAGGCATGGATCCCAAAGGACCTGTCCATCCCTTGTGCATATTAGATATTAACTACCTCCCCTTAACAATATATTATTCTTCTCCAGGGCACTTCCTCATTCAATACTATTTTTAATTTCATTTTACCATTATATTGCGGGGCAACCCAAAGTTGAATGAAGCTCTCCTCTGTCTGGGTGCCGGGGCCTAAATGTGTGACAGTGGCCTGTTCCAGTGGTGGGTGACGTGAAGCCTGATTCTCTGCTATGACATGAAGACTGATTCTGCGCTGACATAAGGCCAGATTCTCTGTTACGGGACCTCTCTCCTCTGCCTGGGTGCCTGGGCCTAAATGTGTGACAGTGGCCTGTTCCAGTGGTGGGTGACGTGAAGCTTGATTCTCTGCTATGACATGAAGACAGATTCTGCGCTGACATAAGGCCAGATTCTCTGTTACGGGACCGCTCTCCTCTGTCTGGGTGCCGGGGCCTAAATGTGTGACAGTAGCCTGTTCTAGTGGTGGGTGACGTGAAGCCTGATTCTCTGCTATGACATGAAGACAGATTCTGCGCTGACTTAAGACCAGATTCTCTGTTACAGGACCTCTCTCCTCTGCCTGGGTGCCTGGGCCTAAATGTGTGACAGTGGCCTGTTCCAGTGGTGGGTGCCGTGAAGCCTGATTCTCTGCTATGACATGAAGACAGATTCTGCGCTGACATAAGGCCAGATTCTCTGTTACGGGACCGCTCTCCTCTGCCTGGGTGCCTGGGCCTAAATGTGTGACAGTGGCCTGTTCCAGTGGTGGGTGACGTGAAGCCTGATTCTCTGCTATGACATGAAGACTGATTCTGCTCTGACATAAGGCCAGATTCTCTGTTACGGGACCTCTCTCCTCTGTCTGGGTGCCGGGGCCTAAATATGTGACAGTGGCCTGTTCCAGTGGTGGGTGACGTGAAGCCTGATTCTCTGCTATGACATGAAGACAGATTCTGTGCTGACATCAGGCCAGATTCTCTGTTACGGGACCTCTCTCCTCTGCCTGGGTGCCTGGGCCTAAATGTGTGACAGTGGCCTGTTCCAGTGGTGGGTGACGTGAAGCCTGATTCTCTGCTATGACATGAAGACAGATTCTGTGCTGACATCAGGCCAGATTCTCTGTTACGGGACCTCTCTCCTCTGCCTGGGTGCCTGGTTCTAAATGTGTGACAGTGGCCTGTTCCAGTGGTGGGTGACGTGAAGCCTGATTCTCTGCTATGACATGAAGACAGATTCTGTGCTGACATATGGCCAGATTCTCTGTTACGGGACCTCTCTCCTCTGCCTGGGTGCCTGGTCCTAAATGTGTGACAGTGGCCTGTTCCAGTGGTGGGTGACGTGAAGCCTGATTCTCTGCTATGACATGAAGACAGATTCTGCACTGACATAAGGCCAGATTCTCTGTTACGGGACCTCTCTCCTCTGCCTGGGTGCCTGGGCCTAAATGTGTGACAGTGGCCTGTTCCAGTGGTGGGTGACGTGAAGCCTGATTCTCTGCTATGACATGAAGACAGATTCTGGGCTGACATAAGGCCAGATTCTCTGTTACGGGACCGCTCTCCTCTGTCTGGGTGCCGGGGCCTAAATGTGTGACAGTGGCCTGTTCCAGTGGTGGGTGACGTGAAGCCTGATTCTCTGCTATGACATGAAGACAGATTCTGCACTGACATAAGGCCAGATTCTCTGTTACGGGACCTCTCTCCTCTGCCTGGGTGCCTGGGCCTAAATGTGTGACAGTGGCCTGTTCCAGTGGTGGGTGACGTGAAGCCTGATTCTCTGCTATGACATGAAGACAGATTCTGGGCTGACATAAGGCCAGATTCTCTGTTACGGGACCGCTCTCCTCTGTCTGGGTGCCGGGGCCTAAATGTGTGACAGTGGCCTGTTCCAGTGGTGGGTGACGTGAAGCCTGATTCTCGGCTATGACATGAAGACTGATTCTGCGCTGACATAAGGCCAGATTCTCTGTTACGGGACCTCTCTCCTCTGCCTGGGTGCCTGGGCCTAAATGTGTGACAGTGGCCTGTTCCAGTGGTGGGTGACGTGAAGCTTGATTCTCTGCTATGACATGAAGACAAATTCTGCGCTGACATAAGGCCAGATTCTCTGTTACGGGACCGCTCTCCTCTGTCTGGGTGCCGGGGCCTAAATGTGTGACAGTGGCCTGTTCCAGTGGTGGGTGACGTGAAGCCTGATTCTCTGCTATGACATGAAGACAGATTCTGCACTGACATAAGGTCAGATTCTCTGTTACGGGACCTCTCTCCTCTGCCTGGGTGCCTGGGCCTAAATGTGTGACAGTGGCCTGTTCCAGTGGTGGGTGACGTGAAGCCTGATTCTCTGCTATGACATGAAGACAGATTCTGCGCTGACATAAGGCCAGATTCTCTGTTACGGGACCGCTCTCCTCTGTCTGGGTGCCGGGGCCTAAATATGTGACAGTGGCCTCTTCCAGTGGTGGGTGACATGAAGCCTGATTCTCTGCTATGGCATGAAGAGACTGATTCTCTGCTGACATGAAGCCAGATTCTTTGCTATGGCATGAAGAGACTGATTCTCTGCTGACGTGAAGCCAGATTCTCTGCTATAGGACCTCTGTCCAATTGATATTGGGTCATTTTTATTTTTTTAATTTTTATTTTAATTCATTTCCCTATCCACATTTGTTTGCAGGGGATTTACCTACATGTTGCTGCCTTTTGCAGCCCTCTAGCTCTTTCCTGGGCTGTTTTACAGCCTTTTTAGTGCCCAAAAGTTCGGGTCCCCATTGACTTCAATGGGGTTCGGGTTCAGGACGAAGTTCGGGTCGGGTTCGGATCCCGAACCCGAACATTTCCGGGAAGTTCGGCCGAACTTCTCGAACCCGAACATCCAGGTGTTCGCTCAACTCTAGTTGACACCTTAATTGGATTAAGAGTCTCAAAGTGTTAAGAAGGGCATTGGCGGGCACTCTTAGGTGGGCATTTTGACTGACAGAATATTTTACATATCACTATAGTCCTCTGTCCTGCAGGTTTACTTTATATGGTACAGTACACTGCATCGACGTTGCTATGCTCTATTCAGCCACTTAGCATCTCCCCAAGAAACAATTATGCTAATTGCCTGAAGAAGATACTAAGGTTAACGTCCTGATTGACTTGTCATTTAGGATGGATTATCCAAGTTGGTAGGGATAGAGTTGTGGATGAAAGTACAGGGCCGCACTATTCCCTACCTAACATGACACAATGATTTGTAGATCTTATAAATCAATATTTTATTCAGAATATATCATGAAACACATATCAGATGTTAAAAGTTAGTCGTTCATGAAAAAAAAATAAACTTATTTAGAGCTTGATATCAGCAATGCATCTCAAAAAAGTTGGGACAGGGGCAACAAAAGGCTGGAAAAGTAAGTGGTACTAATAGAAAAAAAAATCTGATAACAAAAGGCTAAAAAAAGTAAGTGGTGCTAATAAAAAACATCTAGGGGAGCAATTTGCAAATAAGTCACATGACTCGGTATACAAGGAGCATATTAGAGGGGCAGATTCACTCAAAAGCAAAGATGGGGAAAAAATTCACCAATCTACAAAAAACTGCATCTAAAAATTGTGGAACTATTTCAGAAAAATGTTTCTTAGGCCTCATGCACACGACCGTAGTTATGGTCCGCATCCGAGCCGCAGTTTTTGCGGCTCGGATGCGGAGCCATTCACTTCAATGGGGCCGCAAAAGATGCGGACAGCACTCCGTGTGCTGTCCGCATCCGTAGCTCCGTTCCGAGGCCCCTCAAAAAAAATATAGCATGTCCTATTCTTGTCCCTTTTGTGGACAAGGATAGGCATGTCTACAATGGGCTGCCATTCCGCAAATTGCATAAGGCACACGGGCAGCTTCCGTTTTTTGCGGATCTGCGGTTTCTGGACCGCAAAAAATGGCACGGTCGTGTGCATGAGGCCTTAATGTGTAATTGTGAATACTTTGAAAACCCCACCATCTACAGTACATACAGGGGCGTAGCTATAGGGGAGAAAGAAGCTGCTTGGGGGTTTTGTCAGGGGCCCCTCAACAGTATTATACAATGACATTATATACAGAGACACTGTAAGAAATGGACAGAGTGGCTGCCGGGCCTCGTCTGACTAGCCACAGGAGTAAAGGTTGCAAAGAAGTTAAAAAATTTGCTGTGGGGCCCAGTCATTTCTATTTACGCCACTAAGTACATAATAACATCATAAGATTCAGAGTATCTGGAGAAATCCATGTGCGCAAGGGACAAGGACGATGGTGAATATGGAATGCTTCTGGTCTATGGGCCTTGGGGCAGCACTATATTAAAAAAAGGTATGATTCTGTAATGGACTTCACTGCATGGCCTCAGGGACACTTCTAAAAATCATTGTCTGTGAACTGCAGTTCATACTGCAATCCACAAATGCAAGTTAAAGGCTGTATCATGCAAAGAAGAAGCCATATGTCTTCTCTGGACTAAAGCTTATTTAAAATGGACTAAGGTGAAATAAAAAAATGTTCTGTAGACAGATTAATAAAAATTTGAAACTATTTTTGGAAACCACGGACGCTGTGTCCTATGGACTCAAGAGAAGAGGGTCCATCCAGCTTGTTATCAGCATATATAGTGTATATAAAAGTTTTAGAACAAAATATACTCCCATCCAGACATTGTCTCTTTCAGGGAAGGCCTTTTAGTAAGACATTGCTTAACCACATACTGCATCCATCACAACAGCATGGCTTTGCTGAAGAAGAGTCTACATGCAGTTCAGACCTTTCACCAAAAGAAAACATTTGATGCATCATGAAACGAAAAAAAGCAACCAAAAATTTAGCAGCTAGAATCCTACATCAAACAAGAATGGGACAACACTCCTCTCCCAAAACTCCAACAATTAGTCTCCTCACTTCCAAGACATTTACAGACTGTTGTTAAAAAAAAGGCATGCTACACAGTGGTAGACGTGGCCCTGTCACAACTATTTTGTCATGTGTTCCTATCATCAAGATTAGAGATGAGCAAATTTTTTTAAAATTCGATCCGGCCGGATCGCCGTTTTTAAAAAAAAATTTGGTTCGATCCGAATTTATTTGTGATGAATCGCGTTAAAAACAGCTATTTTCAGGCTGCACAGAGCCTTTATAGTGGTGTAGAACACTGTGCCTTGCAGTAACACGCATAGGGAGTCTGCTGTGGTAGTGAAATAATACTGCGAGTCAGTAAGACATGCAGATGACAGGCGTCGCTCTTAGAATCACTGCACACTTCACTTATTTGGGAAGTCACGGGACCAAAACTGACCAAATAACTTAAGTATGAACTCAGCCTAACAGGTCAATGTTAGCGCCAAGAAGAAGTGCACTCCTTTTACACCGTCGTCAGCTGATTCCACATAGATGTCTACAGAACCTCTATTAAACGCTAATACAAGTAGAGCCCCCCGACAGAGTGGAGAGGGTGTCAGCAATAAGTTTGTGTTGTCGTCACTGATTATTTTGCCCTTCCTCTGATCCATCAGAACAACAACCCACAAAAAATGAATCCTGTCTGTTGAGCATCCGCCTTCACTTGGTCAGCATTTGATCAGTAATCCATCAGTATTGCTAATGCCAAAAAAAAACAGGAGTGGATCCAAAACAGAGATCACATGTGAATGGAATATTTGCATGTCTTCTGTATTTTGTACCACTCCTGCTTTTGGCTCTAAAATCACAAGACAATTCTGATGGGACCATACAGGCCTTACAGCTGCTACACAGACAGGATCCGTTGTGCGTCTCATTTTTCCTTCCTTCTGACAGATCAGAAGAAGGGTTAAATAAATGATGAGGTTAGCCAGGCCGAAAGGCAAAATATTGTCCCAGTCATAAAGTATGTGGGGGGGGGGGGAACAGCATGAGAAGTCCACAGAGTGGCCCTATGACATAGTAGTGAGGTGGAAGCAGCATGAGGTGACCACAGAGTGGCACAATGACAGAGTCTGGATGTGGCGGCAGCATCAGGAGGAGGCCACAGAGTGGCACAATGACAGTGTGGAGGTGGCGGCAGCATCAGGAGGCCACAGAGTGGCACAATGACAGAGTATGGAGGTAACATCAGCATCAGGAGGCCACAGAGTGGCACAATGACAGTGTGGAGGTGGAAGCAGCATCAGGAGACCACAGAGTGGCAAGGTTACATAGTGCAGAGGTGACAGCAGTATCAGGAGACCACACAGTGGCAAGGTGACATAGTGTGGAGGTGGCGACAGCATCAGGAGGAGGACACAGAGTGGCACAATGACAGTGTGGATGTGGCAGCAGCATCAGGAGACCATAGAGTGACCCGGTGACAGAGTCAGGAGGTGACAGCAGCATCAGGAGACCACAGAGTGGCAAGGTGACATAGTGTGGAGGTGACAGCAGAATCAGGAGACCACAGAGTGGCAAAGTAACATAGTGTGGAGGTGACAGCAACATCAGGAGACCACAGAGTGGCAGGGTGACTTAGTCTGAAGGTGGCGACAGCATCAGGAGGAGGCCACAGAGTGACACAATGACAGTGTGTAGTTGGCAGCAGCATCAGGAGGCCACAGAGCGGCACAATGACAGAGTGTGTAGGTGCTGGCAGCATTAGTTGGCCACAGAGTGGCACAATGACAGAGTATGGAAGTGGCAGCAGCAACGGAATCAAGAGGAGGCCACAGAGTGGCACAATGACAGTGTGGAGGTGGCAGCAGCAGCATCAGGAGACCACAGAGTGGCAAGGTGACATAGTGTGGAGGTGACAGCAGAATCAGGAGTCCACAGAGTGGCAGGGTGACTTAGTTTAGAGGTGGCGACAGCATCAGGAGACCATAGAGAAACCCAGTGACAGAGTGGGAAGGTGGCAGCAGCATCAGGAGACCACAGAGTAGAAAGGTGACAAAGTGAGGACGTGGTAGCAGCATCAGGAGACCACATAGTGGCAAGCTGACATAGTGTGGAGGTGGGTGACAATATGAGTACCAGCTAAATATGGTGGGTGAAAGAAGGAGCAATTAGCATCAGATTTGTGGCATCAGACGGGTGGCAGCATCAGAATATTAGCTAAAGCAGGTAGCCAGAAGAAACCGGTCTCTTTTGTAAAAGTGTTGGTGTGGCACCATGGATGCTCTAGACTGATTCATGAGGCATTGGTTGGTGGAAATCCTTGCTGATCCACGCCTGATTCATCTTGACAAAGGTCAGTCTCTACATTTTGGGTGGACAGGCGAGTTCTTCTTGGGGTAACTATGGCCCCCGCCGCACTAAACACCCACTCTGATGCCACACTACTGGCCAGGCAGGACAGCTTTTCCAGGGCAAATTCTGCAAGTTGCAGCCACAAATCCAGTTTGGCTGCCCAGTAGTCCAGCGAACCACCCATTTCGCTACACATTGCTTGTGCTCCAATGTCCTCCTGCTCCAGCTCAGCCCCCACATGTGGCCATGAGAACTTGGCACCATGTCTCTAGTCCCCTGAGCAGCCAGTTTTACCAGCATCTGTTCCACGACATGAAGCAGTGGAATGACGTTGTTCATCCCGTAGTCCTGGCGACTGACAAATAATATAGCCTGAGCAAATGGCAGGTGTCACGCATGAGCTGCCACTGGCTGACATCAAAGTTACACAGAGGAGTACTCCTGTCTGCTTGGATCATCAATAAATCGTTTATGGCCTTTCTCTGTTCGTATAGTTGGTCCAACATATGGAGAGTGAAATTCCAACTGGTGGAAACGTCACATATCAGCCTATATTGGGGGATGCCGTTCTGCCGCTGCAGCTCAAGGAGGGTGTGCTTTGCGGTGTACATGTGGCTGAAGTGCATGCAAAGTTTCCTGGCCATTTTTAGGATGTCTTGCAGATGGGTGGAAGACTTCAGGAACAGCTTGACAACCAGATTGAATACGTGTGCCATGCAGGGTGTATGGCTCAGCCCTCCTTCACGTAGCGCCGAAACCATGTTCTTCCCGTTGTTGGTCACCATGGTTCCGATTTTCAGTTGTTGTGGAGAAAGCAAGGATTGAATTTCTTGATGATGGACACGGAACTGTTCCTCCCCTGTGTGACTCCAGGCAAATGAGGTGCAGAACAGTGTGACTCCGCCGTGCCCTGCACATGTGGTATGCTGGAGGGGCACTGTGAATTGTCCCTGCAGTAGAGGCTGATGACACTGTGGAGGATGAGGAGGCAGAGGCGGGCATTGTCGTAGGACCAACGGCGTGACAACGTGGAGGCAGAAGCGGCGTCATCTAGCTAAGTTGCTGGTGTGGCTGTGCAGGAACCACATTCACACAGTGGGCCGTGGAGGACATGTATTGTCCATGACCGTAGTTACTACTCCACATGTCAGCACTGCCATGCAGAACATATAACTGCACCGCTGAACGGCAAATATATTTTTCTGTTTTCCACTTATACACTCCACAAAAGGGCTTTAAAACATATTTCTGCACCGCTGAATGGCAAATAGGCCCTTATTTTTTTCCACTTATACACGGCACAAAAGGCTTTAGAACATTTAACTGCACCGCTGAACGGCAAATATATTTTCCTTTTTTCCACTCATACACTCCACAAAAGGCTACAGAACATATACCTGCACCGCTGAAGGGCAAATATATACATATTTTTTTCTTATACTCTCCACAAAAGGCTTTAGAACATATAACTGCACCGCTGAACAGCAACTATATTTTTCTTTTTTCCACTTATACACTCCAGAAAAGGGCTTTAGAACATATAACTGCACCGCTAAATGGCAAATAGGCCCTTACGTTGTTTCACTTAGCCACAACAGAAAAGACTTTAGAACATATAACTGCACTGCTGAACGGCAAAAATATTTTTCATTTTTCACTTATACACCCCACAAAAGGCTTTAGATCATGTAACTGCACCGCTGAATGGCAAATATATTTTTATTTTTTCCACTTATACACTCTACAAAAGGCTTTAGAACATATAACTGCATAGCTGAACGGCAAATATATTTTTCTTTTGTCCACTTATACACTCCACAAAAGGCTTTAGAACATATAACTGCACCTCTGAACGGCAAATTTATTTTTCTTTTGCCACTAATACACGACAAAAAGTGCTTTAGAACATACAACTGCACTGCTGAACGGCAAATATATTTTTGCCACTAATACACGCAAAAAAGGTCTGTAATTTTTTCATGTCACCACACGACGGCTAATAAGCCCTTTTTTCCCCACTAATATAAGCCAAAAAATGCTTTAAAACTTATAACTGAACCGCACAAGGGCAAATAAGACATATAAATATTTTCTTGCAATAAACCCTGTTAATGGCTGTATCAAACAGCACTTGCACCCCAATAACAAGAATGATATGCTGGAATTACAGAGCTGTATAATGGCAATTTGGATTCCCAGTCAGTGCAGCAAGGTGTAATAGGATTGTTCCTATTACCCAGGCTGTAACCTCCCCTACTGAACCCTGTTCTACATAAATGCTGTGGAATGAATCCTCCCTATCCTTTCCCTACACCTTGAATAATCTTTCCCTGAACTTGTAAATCGTTTTTTTTAGCACAATGAAGTCTTTCCTAGCACTGTCCCTAGCGCCTGCTGACGTCTCTCCCTGCACTAAGTACACTGGAAAATGGCAGAATCCAAGATGGCTGAGGTTATTTTTAAGGCTGTGACATCACAGGGCTGGCTGGCTGCTGATTGGCTGCATGCATGGCATTATGTGTGATCCTGCCTTCCCAGAGTTCTTTGGTCCATGTCCTCACACGTGCAGCAGCCAATTTAGGAAAAAACGATTTGTTACCACGAAGCGCGGGGAAATTCGGATTCGGTGCAAATCAAATTTTTCCTGAAATTCTAATCAAATTCCACTTCGTCAACTTCAATTCGTTCATCTCTAATCAAGATCTAATTGAGTTATTTTTTTCATAAAATGGTTAAATGTCTCACTTTCAACATCTGATATACAATGCTGCCAATAATTATTCATACCCCTGGCAAATTTTGAATTAAAGTTACTTTTATTCAACCAGCAAGTAATTTTTTGATGGGAAATGACATAGGTGTCTCCCAAAAGATAATAAGACTATGTACAAGAGGCACTGAGAAAAACATTTCTCAGCTTTTATTTACATTTGAGCAGAAAGTGTCCAGTCCAAAATTATTCATACCCTTCTCAATAATCAACAGAAAAGCCTTTATTGGCTATTTCAGCAATCAAACGCTTCCTAAAATTGCAGACCAGCTTTTTGCATGTCTCCACAGGTATTTTTGCCCATTCATCTTTAGCAATGAGCTCCAAATCTTTCAGGTTGGAGGGTCTTCTTGCCATCACCCTGATCTTTAGCTCCCTCCACAGATTCTCAATTGGATTCAAGTCTGGACTCTGTCTGGGCCACTCCAAAACGTTAATGTTGTTGTCTGCTAACCATTTCTTCACCACTTTCGCTGTGTGTTTTGGGTCATTGTCATGCTGAAATGTCTACTGGTGCCCAAGACCAAGTTGCCTGATGTTGTCGTTGAGAATCCTAATGTATTGCTCTTTTTTCATGGTGCCATTTACTGTGATTAGGTTCCCTGGTCCATTGGCTGAAAAACACCCCCAAAGCATTAGGTTCCCACCACCATGTTTAACAGTGGGGATAATGTTCTTTGGGTTGAAGGCTTCTCCTTTTTTACTCCAAATGAAGGAAACATCATTGTGACCAAACAATTAAATTTTTGTTTCATCTGACCATAACACAGAAGACCAGAAGTCTTCTTCTTTGTCCAGATAAGCTTTTGAAAAGGCCTTATCTGGAGAAGTGGCATCTGTGTGCCTTATCTGGAGAAGTGGCATCCTCCTTGGTCTGCATTGTTGTTACGCTGAGCGCTCCGGGTCCCCTGCTGGCCTCGGAGCGCTCACAGCGTATGCCCCCAGGCAGCACTCCAGCGTCTCGGCGTGTGCGTCATCGCTCTCTAGGGGGCGCGCGCGCCGGGACTCTTAGATTCAAAGGACCAGTGCACCGGTGATTGGTGCCTGGTCCAAAGGGGTTATTAAGGGTTAAGGTTGTGAGAGGCAGTGCTGACTTAATTAGGCTGCACCTGTGCACTGCCCATTTATACCTTCTCCTCCCACAGCTTTCTGCCGGATCTTTGTGCCTTGTGCCTCAGAGAAAGCGTTCCTTTCTATGTTTGTTTGCCTTACCTGTTGCCGTACCCGTTGCTACCGTCCACTCGCCTTTGAACCTTTGCCGCCTGCCCTGACCGCTGCTACGTCCGACTTCGCTCTTGCCTTCTCCCTGTGTACCACGCCATATCACCAGCCAGAGAGGTCGAGTTGTTACTAGGGGACACGACCTGGTAGTTACCGCCGCAGCAAATCCATCCCGCTTTACGGCGGGCTCTGGTGAAGACCAGTAACTGCTTAGAACCGGTCCTCTAGTACAACCCGCGCCATCGCCTCTCTGGTCCAGAGGATCCACTACCTGTCCTGCCGGTACGTGACAGTAAGATCCGGCCATGGATCCCGGTGATGTTCCCTTGCCAAGCCTGGAGGACCTCACCACCATTGTGGCCCAGCAGGGTCAACAGCTGGCCCAGTTGACCACTATGTTGCAGCAGCTCCTGCCTTCTCTGCGACAGCCAGCTCCTCCGTCTGCTCCTGCTGCATCACCTCCGCCTGCAGTTACCACCGGTTCCAGAATCCGTTTGTCCCTACCAGACAAATATGACGGAGATCCTAAGCAGTGCCGTGGGTTCTTGTCGCAGTGCTCTCTCCACCTCGAGCTCCTGTCCGACCAGTTTCCTTCTGAGCGAGCCAAGGTAGCCTTTATTCTCAGTTTACTGTCCGGGAAGGCCCTGGCCTGGGCTACACCACTATGGGACCGCGCAGATCCTGCCACCACTTCCGTCCAGAGCTTCTGCCTAGAGTTCCGGAATGTTTTTGAGGAGCCTGCCCGGGTTACCTCCGCAGAGACTGCCTTGCTAAATTTGACCCAAGGAGGTTCTTCCGTGGGTGACTATGCCATTCAGTTCCGCACCCTGGCCTCTGAGCTGAACTGGAACAATGAAGCCCTTTGCGCCACCTTCAAGAAAGGACTTAACAGTGAAGTAAAGGATGTTCTGGCTGCACGTGAGCTTCCTTCCACTCTTAGTGACATCATCTTGCTGGTCACTAGGATAGACAAACGTTTCGCCGAAAGACAAGAGGAACTCCTCCTTGAAAAGGAAAAAGCTCGTCCTAGACGCTTTCCTCGTCTGGCTCCCGTTTTTCCGCATCCACCTCAACCCGCTACTGGGTTTTCCGCCGCGGAAGCCATGCAGGTGGATCGGTCACGCTTGACTCCGCAAGAACGAAGCCGCCGCAGAAACGAGAACCTGTGTCTGTACTGTGCCAGTACCGAGCACTTCCTTATAAATTGTCCTCTCCGTCCACCGCGTTCGGGAAACGCTCGCACCTAGTAAGCGTGGGAGAGGCGTTGCTAGGTGTGGATTCTTCCTCTCCACGTCTCATCATACCCGTGCAGCTGATCATCTCTTCCAAGTCCTCTTTCTCCGCAGCCGCCTTCTTGGATTCCGGTTCAGCTGGCAACTTCATTCATGCCTCCTTGGTTGACAAGTACCGTATTCCAGTAATCCATCTACCCAAGCCGTTTTTCATCTCTACTGTTAACGGTGAGAGACTCTCTGCCACCGTGCAGTTCCGTACAGAGCCTCTGCAGATGGACATCGGAATATTTCATACCGAGACTTTAGAGTTCTTTGTCCTTCCCTTCTGTTCCTCCGAACTCCTCCTGGGTCTGCCGTGGCTTCAACGTCATAGTCCTGTCCTGAATTGGTCCACCGGTGAGATCCTGCGTTGGGGCTCCTCCTGTTCGGACCGCTGTCTCAAGCCTGCTCTGGTCAAACAGAACCCGCAAGTTTCTCCGCCTTCTGGGCTGCCCAAGCCATACTATTCCTTCACGGATGTCTTCTACAAGAAACAAGCTGAGGTTCTTCCTCCTCACCGATCCTATGATTGCCCGATCGACCTGATACACGGTTCTACTTCACCTCGGGGCAGAATTTATCCTCTCTCTCCTCCTGAGACTCTTGCCATGTCCGACTATATACGTGAGAACCTACAGAGAGGATTCATAAGAAAATCTTCTTCTCCTGCTGGGGCCGGTTTTTTCTTTGTGACAAAAAAAGACGGCTCCCTCCGCCCCTACATTGACTACAGAGGTCTTAATAAAATTACCATCAAGAACCGTTACCCTCTGCCTCTAATCTCTGAGCTATTTGATCGTCTCCGAGGGGCTAAGATCTTCACTAAATTGGACCTTCGAGGGGCCTATAATCTGATCCGTATCCGTGAGGAAGACGAATGGAAGACCGCCTTTAACACAAGGGATGGCCATTTTGAGTATTTGGTGATGCCCTTCGGCCTCTGCAACGCACCTGCTGTCTTCCAGGAATTCGTCAATGACATTTTCAGGGACTTACTTTACACCTGCGTGGTCGTATACCTGGATGATATCCTCATCTTTTCCTCCAATTTGGATCAACACCGGGTCCATGTGCAACAAGTTCTTACTCGTCTTAGGAGAAATCACCTGTACGCTAAACTTGAAAAATGTCTTTTTGAACGGACCTCCCTGCCTTTCCTGGGATACATTATCTCAGCCCAAGGACTTCAAATGGACCCAGCCAAACTCTCGGCGGTTCTGGATTGGCCAAGTCCCTCTGGCCTCCGAGCCATACAAAGATTTCTGGGCTTTGCGAATTACTACAGGCAATTCATCCCTCACTATTCCACTCTGGTAGCTCCTATCGTGGCTCTCACTAGAAAAGGAGCTAACCCCAAATCCTGGCCTTCCCAAGCCGAGGAAGCCTTCCAGTCCCTGAAATCCGCCTTTGCCTCTGCACCCGTTCTCTCTAGACCAGATTCCACCAAGCCCTTCTCTCTTGAAGTGGATGCCTCCTCGGTGGGAGCCGGAGCTGTCCTCACCCAGAAGTCTTCCCGGGGCAAAACTTCAACTTGTGGCTTCTTTTCAAAAACATTCTCTTCCGCAGAGAGAAATTACTCCATTGGGGACAGGGAACTGCTGGCTATTAAATTGGCACTAGAGGAATGGAGACATTTACTCGAGGGGGCCACACATCCTGTGTACATCTTCACGGACCACAAGAACCTGGCTTATCTCCAGTCTGCTCAGAGATTAAATCCCCGTCAGGCTCGCTGGTCTCTGTTCTTCGCCCGCTTTAACTTTGAGATCCATTTCCGTCCGGCTTGTAAGAACATTAGGGCAGATGCTCCTCTGATGTGGTGGGCGACGAGTTAACACCTCGATATATTATCCCTCCAGAACGCCTTATTACAGTCGCTCCCGTGGACCTGTGCCTTCTTCCTCCTGGCAAATCCTACGTACCTCCACGTCAGCGGCTGCGAATCCTCAAGTGGGGCCACGCCTCCCCTTTTGCCGGTCATCCAGGGGTGCTAAAGTCTCTCCAACTAATCTCCCAAAGGTACTGGTGGCCTTCTCTGGAGAAAGATGTCTCGGACTTCGTCCAGGCCTGTATGATTTGCGCCCGGGATAAATCGCCTCGCCAGAAACCAGCGGGTCTCCTCTTGCCTCTACCTGTTCCTGAAGTTCCCTGGTCTCACATCGCCATGGACTTTATTACAGATCTTCCCTCCTCCCATGGCAAGTCCGTTATTTGGGTCGTGGTGGATCGCTTTTCCAAGATGGCTCACTTTGTACCCCTGCCCGGTCTACCCTCTGCACCCATGTTGGCCAAACAATTTTTCCAACACATCTTCCGTCTCGCCATGACGACTGGGCTGATCTACTTCCCTGGGCGGAGTTCTCCTACAACTACAAACAATCCTCTGCCTCTAACAAGTCTCCTTTCTTTGTAGTTTTCGGCCGTCATCCTCTTCCACCTCTGCCGCAGTCTCCCACTCCTTCTTCTGTACCTGCCGTTGACAGTCTTGTACAGGATTTTTCCTCCATCTGGCGAGAAACCCATGCTGCTCTCCTCAGGGCTTCCGCCCGTATGAAGGTTCAAGCTGACAAGAGACGCAGATCTCCACCGGAATTTTGCCCGGGTGACAAGGTGTGGCTCTCCTCTAGGTACATCCGATTTAGGGTCCCAAGTTACAAGTTGGGCCCTCGTTTCTTGGGACCCTATAAAATCAAGAGTCGTATCAATCAAGTTTCTTATCAGCTCCATCTTCCTCCCTCCCTCCGAATCCATAACTCCTTCCATGTCTCCCTTCTTAAACCTGCTGTCTTTAACCGTTTTTCTCCCAAGCTTGTTTCTCCCACCCCTGTCGCCCGTACCTCAGATATATTCTCTGTCAAGGAGGTCTTGGCGACCAAGATCTCCCGGGGGAAAAGATTTTTTTTTTGGTCGACTGGGAGGGCTGCGGTCCTGAGGAGAGGTCATGGGAGCCGGAGGAGAACATCCTGGACCGCAGTCTCATCCGCAAATTCTTTGGTACCAAAAAGGGAGGGAGACCAAAGGGGGGGGGGGGGGACTGTTACGCTGAGCGCTCCGGGTCCCCTGCTGGCCTCGGAGCGCTCACAGCGTATGCCCCCAGGCAGCACCCCAGCGTCTCGGCGTGTGCGTCATCGCTCTCTAGGGGGCGCGCGCGCCGGGACTCTTAGATTCAAAGGACCAGTGCACCGGTGATTGGTGCCTGGTCCAAAGGGGTTATTAAGGGTTAAGGTTGTGAGAGGCAGTGCTGACTTAATTAGGCTGCACCTGTGCACTGCCCATTTATACCTTCTCCTCCAACAGCTTTCTGCCGGATCTTTGTGCCTTGTGCCTCAGAGAAAGCGTTCCTTTCTATGTTTGTTTGCCTTACCTGTTGCCGTACCCGTTGCTACCGTCCACTCGCCTTTGAACCTTTGCCGCCTGCCCTGACCGCTGCTACGTCCGACTTCGCTCTTGCCTTCTCCCTGTGTACCACGCCATATCACCAGCCAGAGAGGTCGAGTTGTTACTAGGGGACACGACCTGGTAGTTACCGCCGCAGCAAATCCATCCCGCTTTGCGGCGGGCTCTGGTGAAGACCAGTAACTGCTTAGAACCGGTCCTCTAGTACAACCCGCGCCATCGCCTCTCTGGTCCAGAGGATCCACTACCTGTCCTGCCGGTACGTGACAATTGTGCAGTGTCCGTTGGATTGTCTACCTTGAGACATTGCCACCAGCAGAGCCCAGATTCACCAGGATGGCCTTGGTGGTGATCCTTGGATTCTTTTTCACCTCTTTAACTATCCTCCTGGCCGTGCTGGTGTCACTTTTGGCTTCCGACCACGTCCTCTGAGATTTTCCACAGTGCGGAACATCTTGTATTTTGCTCAAATGTAAATAAAAGCTGAGAAATGTTTTTTTTTTTTCCACAATAATGCCTCTTGTACATCGTCTTATTATCTTTTGGGAGAAACCTATGTCATTTCCCGTAATAAAATTACTTGCTGGTTGAATAAAAGTAACTTTAAGTCAAAATTTGCCAGGGGTATGAATAATTATGGGCAGCACTGTATGTCTACGGTCTATTCTGACTAAAATACGGTCAATGAGTTTTGCAAACCATTGCATTCTGTTTTTATTTATATTTATTTTCTTTTTTATACAGAGTCCTAACTTTTTGGGGAATTTGGGTTGTACTTTGACCTGCTCAAGTTACCTACCGGTTTGCACGATGCACCTGCATATGTTGGCACTATATATTATACTATCAACTATATAAGTTTAGATTCTATCATCCTAATAATATTTCCAGTTTTGTGCTAGACTTTTAAATAAAGTGTATTTTACAAGAAACATATTGAAACATAAAAGAAAATGAATTGAGCAGAGGTTTAGTTTCATAGTCTCATTTCTTCCTCTCATCCTACACATTCTCAGTAATATTTCCAGGCAGATCATGTTTCACGCTCATCTTCCATTTCTTTACTTGACAAAACAAGCACAACACAATTTTATTTCCTCCTCACACTACATTGGTGAGAAATATACTTTTTTATACCTGACAACACACGATTACTATCAGATTTCAGGCAATTTATTGCTATTGTCTACCTTCAACTTCTGTTTATTCAAACCTTACCTTTATGTGCGATGCAAAGCTTCCTGAAATAAAAGAAATGCCAAAAAACAGTGCTGGAGCTGTCACCTTAATATAGTTGTGTTTACTTTCCGGCACTAGATTGTACAGTTGATATCTTTGAATAATCAAGTAATATTCTGTGTGCTAGGTAATAAGGTCATGTTACATGAGAAGGCAAAGAACATGCTTTATTCCTAATATACATGAGTGTATCCTTGATGAACTTGCGACAGTACAAGCTGTATAGCCATATTGATTTTCTTATTGAAATCTGCCCTGGACTAGGAAAATTGGTCTACATTTTCCAAAAACAGCACCTTTTTTGTCCATGGGCTTTGCCTTGTACTGTAGCTTATTGTCATTAAGGTGAAGTTGTCAGTCATATGGAAGACAAGCCATGGACAGGAGTTGCACTGTTTCTGAAAAAAAGGTAGACCCCTTTGTCTACTTCTGGAAGCTGCCACCTTTGGAAAGTTAATCACCTTTAAATATTGAGGTGTAGAGAATTAAGATATGGCTGGCCAAGCCATCGTAAGTGAGGAAGGGTGCATTGGCAATATTCCCTTTCACAGCAGCAAAGTCTCTATCAGGCTTAAATGTGTATAGTACCTTGCAGACTGACTCCAATGCATGACCTTGCAGATTCTGGACCTTCTAATCCTCCATCTCTTTCTCTTTGAGCACTTTGGATAAAGCTGGGTTCTTAGCTGTCACAGATATGATAGTTCTCTGGGACTCAAGTCTAGTTCTGAGGAGCAAGCCCATGTAGGTCCTCTCTCTTCCTCAGTTATTACTACTCTCTGAGGTTCATTTTGTAGAAACCTAAAGCAGCTGAGTCAAGGTTGTTAATCCTGACCTATCCATAAAATTCTAACAAATAAGAACATTTTAATTAACAAAATAACAATCAACCCTTTGCAATTACCCAATTATGGGGTGACAATATGACACTCTGAGGTCTCCTAGAATTTTTTTTAAAAATCTTTTCATTATCACTTTATTTTTATTACTTTTTGTCCCCTCACCTTTGAAGCTCTTGAACACAATGACAGCAATAGCAAATAATGTCAGAGTGACATATAGAGTGATGGGTAAATACACTGCTCAAAAAAATAAAGGGAACACAAAATAACACATCCTAGATCTGAATTAATTAAATATTCTTCTGAAATACTTTGTTCTTTACATAGTTGAATGTGCTGACAACAAAATCACACAAAAATAAAAAAATGGAAATCAAATTTTTCAACCCATGGAGGTCTGGATTTGGAGTCACACTCAAAATTAAAGTGGAAAAACACACTACAGGCTGATCCAACTTTGATGTAATGTCCTTAAAACAAGTCAAAATGAGGCTCAGTAGTGTGTGTGGCCTCCACGTGCCTATATGACCTCCCTACAACGCCTGTGCATGCTCCTGATGAGGTGGTGGACGGTCTCCTGAGGGATCTCCTCCCAGACCTGGACTAAAGCATCTGCCAACTCCTGGACAGTCTGTGGTGCAACGTGACATTGGTGGATAGAGCGAGACATGATGTCCCAGATGTGCTCAATTGGATTCAGGTCTGGGGAACGGGCGGGCCAGTCCATAGCATCAATGCCTTTGTCTTGCAGGAACTGCTGACACACTCCAGCCACATGAGGTCTAGCATTGTCTTGCATTAGGAGGAACCCAGGGCCAACCGCACCAACATATGGTCTCACAAGAGGTCTGAGGATCTCATCTCGGTACCTAATGGCAGTCAGGCTACCTCTGGCGAGCACATGGAGGGCTGTGCGGCCCTCCAAAGAAATGCCACCCCACACCATTACTGACCCAATGCCAAACCGGTCATGCTGGAGGATGTTGCAGGCACCAGAACGTTCTCCACGGCGTCTCCAGACTCTGTCACGTCTGTCACATGTGCTCAGTGTGAACCTACTTTCATCTGTGAAGAGCACAGGGCGCCAGTGGCGAATTTGCCAATCTTGGTGTCCTCTGGCAAATGCCAAACGTCCTGCACGGTGTTGGGCTGTAAGCACAACCCCCACCTGTGGACGTCGGGCCCTCATATCACCCTCACGGAGTCTGTTTCTGACCGTTTGAGCAGACACATGCACATTTGTGGCCTTCTGGAGGTCATTTTGCAGGGCTCTGGCAGTGCTCCTCCTGTGCACAAAGGCGGAGGTAGCGGTCCTGCTGCTGGGTTGTTGCCCTCCTACGGCCTCCTCCACGTCTCCTGATATACTGGCCTGTCTCCTGGTAGCGCCTCCATGCTCCAAACCTTCTTGCCACAGCTCGCATTGATGTGCCATCCTGGATAAGCTGCACTACCTGAGCCACTTGTGTGGGTTGTAGACTCCGTCTCATGCTACCACTAGAGTGAAAGCACCGCCAGCATTCAAAAGTGACCAAAACATCAGCCAGGAAGCATAGGAACTGAGAAGTGGTCTGTGGTCACCACCTGCAGAACCACTCCTTTATTGGGGGTGTCTTGCTAATTGCCTATAATTTCCACCTGTTGTCTATCCCATTTGCACAACAGCATGTGAAATTGATTGTCACTCAGTGTTGCTTCCTAAGTGGACAGTTTGATTTCACAGAAGTGTGATTGACTTGGAGTTACATTGTGTTGTTTAAGTGTTCCCTTTATTTTTTTGAACAGGGTACATAGTTGATGGTGTTAACAAATAGTGTTGGGCGCGAATATTCGAATGGCAAGTTTTAATCACAAATATTGCCACTTTGAGAATTCGTGAAGATTTAGAAAATAACCTCAGTAACTTTTTTCTTCCTTGTAGGCCAATGAGAAGGCTGCAATGTCTTTGTCTGAGATTAGCAACATCCCAAGCAACCAATAGGAAAGTTGCCTACCCCTTACTATATAAGAACCTCCCCAGCAGCCATTTTCTGTAGTTTTATGGAGTTCTGAGAGGGAGAGCAGTGACATTGCTGTGCTCAGTGCTTTACTCTGTGTAGGTTAGATAGTAATATAGTGTAGCTGATTCCACAGTGTAGGTTCCAGTGCAGAGTGTTAGGTAGTGTTATAGGTTCTTCTGTCGATACATACATGCTACAGACATAGTGCTGTGATGTCACAACAATACTTAGTGCACCGATAAGTAATATCTTCTCAGACCTGCTAAAATGTGAAGTCGCACATATTGCGCAAAAATATGCGCATCATTAATTGCCGATTTGCGCACCCTATCTGCATATAAAGCTATTGTGATGTTCTTCCGTGCCAACCATTTTTTTTAGTCTCAGGAAATTTCTAGCAGCTTGAAAAATGTAGCAACAGCGACCCACGCATGTATTGCGCGCGCAATACTCGCATACTACATTGGTGATTTTTGCAATCAAGAAAATAATTTTGAATTCCCGAATATATGATGAATATTCGCAAAATATTGCAAATTTGAATACTTCCCCTGCCGCTCATCACTATTAACAAACAACGTGTTCAAAAACACACTGCACTATCACATGTGTTGTGCTTTTCATATTAGAAACATTCCAAAAATTTTCCTTTATTGGGTGCAGATGATGTTTTAACACACAGTGTTATGGGAAAAAACATGGACTTGTTGGGACCAAAAAGTATGCTTTAAAGGGGACAGATCCCTGCCCCTGTTTATACACGCATGTGAACATCAGAAGAAACATTAGCATTTTCTGCACAAGTGTCTAAAAATGATGCGTTAATGGGGGCAGAGTGTTTGCCCATATTTATACACAGACAGGTGTTAATTGTCAGAAACAATGGCTTCTTCTGAAGTTCAAGAAGCGTACAAAAATTCTCCCTTTTATTTGGGAGCAGCAGCAATGTGTGGATTCGAGAAAAGATAAAGTGTATAGGGGTAATAGTGGCAGCAACAGCAATCCCAGCAGTAGCAGTATAGCATGGAAAAAACAAGGCATTAAATGTGTTTGCAGCTGTGTAGGGGTAGTATTAGTAGTCTTGGCTGTGTAGAGGTAATGATAGTGGCAGTAAGGGTAATGGAAGTAGCAGTTGCGGAGGTAGGCTAGGTCTACACAACGACATTTGTCGCGTGACATTTTGTTGCACCAATGTCGCGTGACAATTTTTATAATGTTAGTCTATGGTGTCACACTGCAACATGCAACATGCTGCGACTGTGACGGAGATGGATTTTTCTGCAACTGTCGAGTTGCATTCGCAGCATGTCGCATGTTGCAGTGCGACTCCATAGACTACCATTATAAAAATTGTCGCGTGACATTGGTGCAACAAAATGTCGCGCGACAAATGTTGCAGTGTAGTTGTGCTCTATCTGTCGCGCAACTTATTGTCGCACGACAAATGTCATCATGTAGACCTAGCCTTAGCAGCAGAGAACAGCAGCAGCAGCCATACAGTATCGAACGCGATGGTAGGCAGGCAGACAGTGGCAATGGCACAATTAAAAATTTACATTGGTAGTAATGCAAATAGCCTAAAAAAAGCTAAATATACTTCACCCACCTAGTTAAAATGCCTACTGGTGACAGTGCTTTCATGGTCCTCTGCTGTCTCTTGTCTAATGCCATTCCTCAATGACTTCTCATCATTTGCATTTACTTTGCATGCTGTGATGGGTTCCAGGGTCCTAATTATTTTTCTACTGTAGGATATACTGAATACATAACAAATTTTGATCAAAGGTGAGGGTTTACTTTAGAATATATGAACTAGATATGTAATAGAAAAACAGCTGCTTTCTTCCATAAAATACTCCATACCTGTCCATTTGTTGTGCCTCTCAGCTCTATTAAAGTGAACAGGACTAAACGGCAATGTCACATATCACCAGTGGGCAGGTGTGGCGCTGTTTGCAAGACAAAGGTTGTATTTTTCTAATCTTGTATAGCATCTTTATAAAAAGCTTATCTTTCAAGATGATATGAAGATCCGTCTTTAATCAAAAAATATTATTAGGTTTGCACTAGTTATATAAGTTTCACAGTTTCCATGATCACATTAAGAAAGGGAAAGTTCTTTAACTTTCATCAGATTGGTTCCCAGCTGCAGTAATAGTTTATCAGCATACCAGCTCTTACCTCCATCTCATGTCTATGGTGTCTGCTAAAGTTTCACAGCAGGACCTTTGAATGTCTTCTACCCTGCTAGGTTTGCAATCTGTTAGGCGCTAACAAAACTGATTAATTCTTGTCTTGAGTTTTAGACTTCTGTCTTATTGCATTTTACATCTTACTGTTCCAGTCCTCCAGATGATTCTGTTAGACTTTTGCCACTGAAACTGTGTAGAATTTACTACAATTACATTTGCTGCATGGCACTATCCGGATCATGTCTTCAGCAGATGGACTTGCGCGGTTGTTTTTGGCAAAGTGAAAAAAATGACTCCTTGAGATAGACATTTTCTCTGATTGCTATGTTTGTCAAATATCGCTTGACGAAGTCTCATCATAATGCATCAGACTTGATATATAGTGATGGTTTGTCATTATCCAGCTTATTGCTTCTATGCATCATGCTTTATACAATACAAAGCATTGACTTTACTTATGATAAGGGGAATATAATGTCAGGACATAAAAGTAGAAAGGGCTTGAATTAGTAAGAAACTTTAAAAAGAGCATCAATACTCCTTCCAGTGCCTCTCCTCCTGGATAACAGAAAAATTCCTGGGCACAGGGCTATGACTCCCAATTGTCCAGTTGGAAAAACACCTTTAAAGGGTTTCTACCACCAGATTTTGGGATTTTTCGCTGACTGACACTAGCGATCTGCTAGTGTCTGCACTACCTAACAGTGCTCTTGTATTACCTTTGTCTGCTGCCGTTAAGCATAAAAACATACTTTTATTGATATGCAAATGAGCCTCTAGGTGCTCTATGTGGGCGTCTTTTCAGCACCTAGAGGCTCCGTCTACTTACTATTTCTGCCGCTCACCGCGTCCCTCCAGCCCGCCCCGCTCCTCTTGATTGACAGCCAACCTCGCTCCATCTCACATTCCAGCACCTGCGCCGTGCGCTTCTGTATTCAGCGCAGTGACTGTCGGACCGCAGTGAAGATGCCGGCGCAGGGAGCGGTCCGACAGTCACTGCGCCTGCGCCGAATACAGAAGCGCACAGCGCAGGTGCTGGAATTCGAGATGGAGCGAGGTTGGCTGTCAATCAAGAGGAGCGGGGCGGGCTGGAGGGACGCGGTGGGCGGCAAAAATAGTGAGTAGACGGAGCCTCTAGGTGCTGAAAAGACGCCCAAGAGATTGTACATCTAGGGTACCCATTATCGAGTCTTGATTAAAATCCAATGCCTCTACAATTTTGATGATTTGTGTGGTATCCTTGACATATGATGGGAACCACATAGAATAAGGCGGGAACCACATAGAAAAAATGTCCCGATTAGAAACCAAACGCATCTTTGAATTGAACACCCTTATACCGCAAGGCTTAAATGCCGAATTCGAATTGTTTGGTTTCTTATCGATGGGCGCCCCTCGCAGATGATTAACTAGGCAGTATATAGTTGTTCTGTCCAGTTTCTCCTCTGTGATGGGCCTCCATCTACTCTCCAGCTAACCTTCCAGAGGAATTCATTGGGAAGGCCAAATATACGTAATGACAGTTACAGCTATAATATCGGACAAAGAATGCAATTTAAGCAAGTATCTAGTTATGATCTCCATTGTTTATGCTATTTTTAATGTTATTTTATGTTTTTAATAGTTTTAGACAGAAATTTACAAAAAACGCACCAAAACCGCATAGGAACCGCAACACTGTTGGTGCGTTTTTTAGAATATGTGATTTGGGACTATTGCAAGAACAAGTGTATGAAAGGTTTTCTACCTGAGAGACTGCTAAACACTAAATATTTGATATGAAAGATATATTTATTTATTTATTGTCAATTGATATGCCTATAAAAGTAACTATGAGGTTCCTGGATATGAGATCGGACGTATACAATCCAACATCATTATGATTTTTTCTGGTTGAGATTTCCACAGAGTCTCTGAATGTTTTTCAAAAATTCGAAAGATCCCAAAAATTCGGATGATTGATGATCAGGTGTTGCCAATAATCAATAGCCCTATAAAGGAGGAGCTACTACTTGGGGTCAGTAGCCACTGATGAAGGGGTCAACTGCTCTAACCCCGAAACGCGTATGGTAAACGGACCCCACATTTGGAAGAAACTAAGACTTTCGGTCGATTTTGGAGGCGAGGACTTTAAATCCAAATTGATCCCGTGAACGCCCGCTGTAGGAGGTCTTCGCTTGACAAGGGAAACTCACCTTCAGCGAGACTACGCGAACTTCCAGCAGGAGCGTGGGGAGCCTTTGGAGGAACAAACAGCGCTCGTGAACAAGGCACCGATAAGGCCAAAAGGTGCAACGAGATGTAGGTAGGAGACCCCTACTAAGAAACCTCCGGGTAAGACCGAATTGTCCTTGAAGTAAGCGATCGCTTTTAAATACTATACAGCGGGACGCCGCTCTATGTACAGCTGTTAAATAACTGAGACTCGAATATTGAAATGTCATTAATCGAAAATTGGGACCTAAACATTCCAGACTGTATTACCATCATTAATGTGGACTTTCAGAGTTGTTTTTAGGAATCTTTGATACATCCGAACAACTAGCGATTATCGAATTTTATCAAATATTTTTTATCGAATATTGTTTTTTATCGATTATTATTGATTCTGTGTGAATTGTTGATCTTACTGTTGCTCGAATTTGTCTATAATGAAGTTTTATTTATCACACTAATAATACTGTGAATTTTATCGTTGAGCCATATATTATAAAGATATCAATAAATTTGCATTCATTAATATCCACTGTTCCCATTTACTTCAGAGAGTGCGCTTCTACTTTTATTATATTTAGCTATATATATGACTGCACAGGTCTTCTAATGTGTATTAAAAACATATAAGTACACCCCCTGTCCACTTTATAAATACAACGCATGTTTTATAACCTGATAGAATCGTCTTCTTTCTGCCCAAGGGGTGGCGTTTCAGCTTCACTTGCGCCCAGCCAGCCGCCCCCCCAACCGCCGTTTTGAAGCGCCACCCAGCTCATCAATATTCACTTCGCTGGGCGGCTTCTGCTGTCCCTGATGTTACGAGATCCGGCGCATGCCGAATACAAAGCTATGGGCATCGGACTCCATTTCATCTTCAGCGCATGCGCCCGGCACCCTCACTGGCCAGGATCACTGGGCTCAAAGAAGCAGAGGGGACGCAGGCGCTATGTGATCCTGGCCAGTGAGGGTGCCGGGCGCATGCGCTGAAGATGAAATGGAGTCCGATGCCCATAGCTTTGTATTCGGCATGCGCCGGATCTCGTAACGTCGGGGACAGCAGAAGCCGCCCAGCGAAGTGAATATTGATGAGCTGGGCGGCGCTTCAAAACGGCGGTTGGGGGCGGCTGGCTGGGCAGAAGTGAAGCTGAAACGCCGCCCCTTGGGCAGAAAGAAGCTGATTTTATCAGGTTATAAAACATGAGTTTACTGTATTTATAAGGTGGACAGGGGGTATACTTATATGATTTTAATACACATTAGAAGACCTCTGCAGTCATATATATATATATAGCTAAATATGCTTATTGGGCCTGTCAGTGTCTCTTTAAAGTTGAGTAGTTAAAATGCTAAGTTCCTCTGCAGGTTCCTGTGTTTTGCTTTCTCTCATGCTCGACCACACCCTACTTCTCTAGTAGAGCTGTGTTAACTCTTGTTCTGTGCTCTGCTGATATTCAACATGATGTCATCATGGCTCGCTATTAAAAACTTACCTCAGCCTGTTCTTGACCTCTTTTTTTTCCCCCACCCCTGCTGTTTAGTTTGCCTAACCTTATTCCAGTACCTGGCATGGCTCTATTGTATTCCTGGAGTCCTGACTTATTATGGTACCTCTTGCCTTCCTGTTTACAAACCCAGCTCAGATCCTGACCTCGCTAATGTTTCAGCAACAGTGACTCAGAAATTTTGATTGCATATTGCCTGCAGTGTAGTTCAGATCCTTGTACCAGGGTTAAGGAGTGAATACTAGGGAATCCCTTAGACTTCCCTTGTTCGTATAGCCAGCACTAATCAGACTGTGTCATTGAAGGTCCACTGACTCTACTTTCTGGTAAATGAAGTATAACAGATACCCAAAGACTTTGTTCATAATTATGCCACACTTCCTCTTTTTTTTTACAAATACCTTAACTAAATACTGTAGATCATAAAGAAGGTTGCTCAGAAATAGAAGAACATGGCTTTCTTACAAAAAACAGTGCCACATCTATCCTCATGGCATCTGTGGTATAGCAGGTCAGGTCAATTTCCCACAATGGGGCTGAGCTACAGTACCAGACACAATCCATCAGCAGATTTTTCTGGAAGACAGCAGCCATGTTTTTCTAATCCTGTACAACCTCTGACTGAACGTAAATGATCCCTTTGACATAACCACGTCCACCATGTGTTTTTTTTACTAGATTGAATAATGCATGAGGGGCAACAGGGACTAAAAAGAAACCATAATGCCAGTCTCAACAGCTTCAAGTCTACAGGATTTTTTTTAGCAACCATTATCATTACTAGAGTTGCTGCTCTAAAGTCTGATCAAGCTAAGCAATGAACATTTTGGGAGCAAAAATTTAGAATATATATATATATATAATGTAGCAAAAGAAGGCAGCACTCCAGATTGCAGTAAAAAAGTGGACGGTTTATTCACTCATCAGCAACGTTTCAGCTCTCACATTGGAGCCTTTTTCCAGCTGAGTAACATGTGCAAAATCACATACATATATAGTGCAAGTAATTACCAAAATACAAATTGACCCATCATATAATAAAGTGCAAATGCATAGACATAACCATCACATTACAAATATAGTCAGTGTATTGTCATAATTTGATATAGCAGCAGTACAGACATAACCGTAAGAAAATTCAGGTGGCACCTTTATGCTCATACCGACTTAGCCCTAATTTAGGTGATAGACTGGTGAAGTCAGATATTGGATCCACAAGGGAGACATGTGAGAGCTACTTTGGCTCCACACGCAAAGGTTGTTATCCTTGTTATAACTGCATCAATTGTAAATTAATGTTGAGAGGGGATTCTTTTTTGCACCCTACCCTGGGCCACAGGGTTAAGATCAAACAATATTTAACATGTGATTCGTCTTATGTCATCTTCTTGTTGGTGTGCCCGTGTGGTCTGCTTTATATTGGTGAGACCACTTGGGACGTCAAAACCCGTCTCAACCAACACAGGTATTCAATTAGAAAACAAAAAATGGATCTCCCAGTGTCCAAACACTTCACTGAAGCTAAACATACACAAGATGACCTACGGTTTAGAATTTTGGAGCAAATATCTCTGTCAAGGCGAGGTGGGGATCGGATAGAGTTATTGAAAAAGCGTGAACTTTATTGGATCTACACGCTTGGCACTTTGAGGCCACAAGGTTTAAATGTGGAGTTTAGGGTTGTCTAGTCATTGAATTTATGTGTGTTCTCTCCCAATTTGATGACTTATATGGAAAACAACATGTGCTATACATTAAATATTTTTTCTTCCTTTTTTTATAGGAAATTATTCTGAAGCATAAAAGTTCGAATGTTCACGTATGGCGAAGCCTGGAGGAACCTGTTGGCGATCCCCTTTTTTATAATCTTGTAATAAGTTCTATTAATATTCATGGTCAGTACCGGTCTGTGCGATGGTGTGACTCAAGCCCCCTCTGGGACTGGGGTGACACCTACACAGACGGGCACAGTTGACCATTTCTATATACATCTATATATACTATGAGCCCCGATGCAGTTCTATCTGTGTCCTTCAGGCCGATTTCAAGTGGACATCGTCTACTGTATGGCTATAAGGGACATGGAGCGGATATGCTGGCAGTCTGGACAGTGGGATGCTAACGGTGTGACAACCGTATCATCCCACATGTACAGATATCTCACTGGTGACCCACGTTGACCCGTCGGCCCCCGATGAATAGATCAGCTGTTTCTGCTGTATACTGCGGCGCTCGGACACTGTATCTGTGTCTGTCAAACTCGTATGGGCGGTAGCATTGGCACGTGCATGCGCCCTAAAGCATTGTTTCAAAGTGGCCATCTTTGATGTGGTTGTTTTACCACACATTACCTCAGTGAATCTCGCGATAGTGGTTGGAGCGGCGCATGCGCCATGCTCCTTTCCGGACGCCAACAGTTCCTACCATGCCCTGTCAGCCGCAAGTGACTCATTCAAAGGTTTTTAATCTTTTTTGATTGTTATATCATGTTTAAACACACCTGTTCACCCTCACATTTGATTGGTCATTATGACAGTTTGGTGATTTTATATCACATTCACTATATTATGAATTTTCTTACGGTTATGTCTGTACTGCTGCTATATCAAATTATGACAATACACTGACTATATTTGTAATGTGATGGTTATGTCTATGCATTTGCACTTTATTATATGATGGGTCAATTTGTATTTTGGTAATTACTTGCACTATATATGTATGTGATTTTGCACATGTTACTCAGCTGGAAAAAGGCTCCAATGTGAGAGCTGAAACGTTGCTGATGAGTGAATAAACCGTCCACTTTTTTACTGCAATCTGGAGTGCTGCCTTCTTTTGCTACATTATCTACATTTGGGATCTTGGTCGCAGGTCTCCTGGGAGGATTTTTTTGCACCCGTTCCTTTTTTGTGTGCTGCTTTCTTTCTTTTTCTTTTATATATATATATATATATATATATATATATACAGTACAGACCAAAAGTTTGGACACACCTTCTCATTCAAAGAGTTTTCTTTATTTTCATGACTATGAAATTTGTAGAATGTAGAACAAATTTGTTCACACCGGGTTTTCTCCGCTGTGATAGGGTTCCCACCCCAGAGTGTAGTATAACAAAAATCACAGCAGTGAGAGGAATTCTTTGATTGCAATTTATTTTTGCAGGTAATATGCGACATTCATGTGAACGCGTTTTCGGCTGTATTAGCCTTCATCAGACACTATGGAACAGAGAATAATAGTGTCATATATATACACACATACATACACAAAGCATATACATAGACTTATGTAATACACCATGGGTGACAATAAATCAAAAGGTACATAAAAGGTGAAACAAAAGGAAAAAAGAACAAACAAGCACAATAAAGAAAAAATGGCAAGCAGATAATTCATGAAAGATCATCCTGATGTAGATTAACAATTCAGTAGCTACATAATATTATGCTGGCATATAACATAGGACTTGCATGGCGATGCGATGGTTCCTGAAGGATCACAATAAGGAAAAAAACAGATCTAGAGAGAATTCTCTAATTGAAATATGATGCCCATTCTCATAAGTCACAAGCTAAGATGGCCACAGGTATGGTGATGAGGACAGCATATCAGACAAATGAATAACCCCAAGTATGATAATGAAAATGACATATTAATCAGGTAACAGTACGATAATGAAGATGACGAAGATGACATATCAATCAGATAAATAGATAGCCTAACCCCCACTCAGGAGGACCTACCATTGCCGCTGAAGATTGAGGGAGAATGTGGAGGACACACAGGTGTAGATCAGGTGCTGTCAGCACCAGTGGTTTGAGGTGTGTGCCCATAGCAGTGTGATCCACTGCTTTAAATAAGTGCCAGAGAGCGCGCCGAGCAAGGGGGGCGGACCTGGGCGATGGAGCACGTGTGACGCCGTGCGTTCCATTGGCCAGAAATTTGTAGATTCACACTGAAGGCATCAAAACTATGAATTAACACATGTGGAATTATATACATAACAAACAAGTGTGAAACAACTGAAAATATGTCATATTCTAGGTTCTTCAAAGTAGCCACCTTTTGCTTTGATTACTGCTTTGCACACTCTTGGCATTCTCTTGATGAGCTTCAAGAGGTAGTCCCCTGAAATGGTTTTCACTTCACAGGTGTGCCCTGTCAGGTTTAATAAGTGGGATTTCTTGCCTTATAAATGGGGTTGGGACCATCAGTTGCGTTGAGGAGAAGTCAGGTGAATACACAGCTGATAGTCCTACTGAATAGACTGTTAGAATTTATATTATGGCAAGAAAAAAGCAGCTAAGTAAAGAAAAACGAGTGGCCATCATTACTTTAAGAAATGAAGGTCAGTCAGTCAGCCTAAAAATTGGGAAAACTTTGAAAGTAAGGGCTATTTGACCATGAAGGAGAGTGATGGGGTGCTGCGCCAGATGACCTGGCCTCCACAGTCACCGGACCTGAACCCAATCGAGATGGTTTGGGGTGAGCTGGACCGCAGAGTGAAGGCAAAAGGGCCAACAAGTGCTAAGCATCTCTGGGAACTCCTTCAAGACTGTTGGAAGACCATTTCAGGGGACTACCTCTTGAAGCTCATCAAGAGAATGCCAAGAGTGTGCAAATCAGTAATCAAAGCAAAAGGTGGCTACTTTGAAGAACCTAGAATATGACATATTTTCAGTTGTTTCACACTTGTTTGTTATGTATATAATTCCACATGTGTTAATTCATAGTTTTGATGCCTTCATAGCCATAAAAATAAAGAAAACTCTTTGAATGAGGTGTGTCCAAACTTTTGGTCTGTACTGTATATATATATATATATACTGTATATATAGTGGAGTAAAAAACCACTGGCAGCACCACCCTAGGAAGTGTGGAAAAATAGACGGGTGCAATGTCCAAGTACGGTAAAAGGTGCATACCCACTTATAGTAGACAAAAATCGGACTGCACTCCAAGCATTTCTTCAAAAAAGTGTGTTTTTATTCACCCATATGGTGGCAAAAGCGACGTTTCGGCTCAAGCATGAGCCTTTCTCAAGCATTGGTGAACAGTGAATAGCAGGTATATAAAGGTGTGCCAATACATACAATCAAACCACATAATTGATGCATTAAAAGTAATACATACATACAATGTACAGATATGTGCAAAAACCGCATAATGGTCATGATTATTAAAGTGACTGGTGCATTACATACAATAAAATTTCCAAGATACAGTAAATTACATGTAAAAATACCATAGGACATATAATTGGTTACATCTGTAACTCATCAATATATCATTCATGCATCAACTGTAATAGTGCACATGTGCAAGTAGGGAAGACTAATGAATTACTCCCTGGGGGAGTGATGGCGCCCACATATACAATAGCGCTGATCCGCGCGTCCTCAGGAGACCAGTGTGCATGTCCCAAACATTACACGTCATCCAGGGAGACCGACTGATGCATAACAGTGCCGCCTACTGATGACGTCAGCGGCGCACTCGATGGCATGTCACCGCCTTCTCCCATCGATGCCTCCACATCGCGGCGCATGCGCAATAGCTACAGCAGGCTTGTTTGCCGCCATATTAGAAAAGGGAATCCGAGCAAAAGAAGAATAATCATAAGTTCTGTCGCTTGCTGCTCTCCTCGTTCTACATATTCAGTTGTTGTGGTTGAATACCACCATAACGCAGGGTGGATGAGTAACCATCTTTTTCAAAATGGTATACCCAAATCCACATTGTCACCCCAATACCAGCGGCACGTCAGTGTCGTCAGCATTATAGGATCTTATCCTGCTTGAACATACAACTGTGAGGGTACTCCTCATTATAACCGAACGATTTAGGACAAGCGGCAGTGTATACCTACAGCAAGAAAGTGTAAAATGCTCATTCCCAATTTTTTGTAAATTCATCTTAGCGGGACATACGCTTGGAATCCAGAGAAAAACTATATATATCTCAACATAGTTATTTTTTCGTGGGCTCATCATCCACCAATCAGGTTCATCAGTTTTCTAAGGTGCCTTCTGTGCAGGTGTATCTGGAAAGATAATACAATAGTGTCAGTGTCATAAATAAATACAATTACCCATTACATTAAAATCAATTTGTTAATCATAATTATGTGTTTACATTTTTTCTTTTTCTTTTTTAAACCAATGAATCTGTCAACAGCCGGAGGTATTTTGGAACCCACATCAATGAAACACAGGGGCAAAATGACCTCCTCACAGACCTCCACCATATCTATAGTCAATATTTAAACCTTTGGGGTGCAGACTTTGTAGTGTCTGAATCCAATGCATTTCTCTTTTTTTGAGTAGAGATACCCGATCTCCACCCCTCCGTGGCATTGGAACTTGATCCAGGATCCAACATCTAAGGTCTTTTTCTTTATGTCCCAGTAACCCAAGATGTCTGGGCACTGGCAAATCTTTGCGTCCCTTTCTGATTGTGTAACGGTGATTATTGAGCCTAGTTTTAAAATCCGTGGAAGTTTCGCCTACATATAGAAGCTGGCATGGACAGGATAGGACATAGACCACAAATGAGGAGTCACACGTTAGGTGAAACTTAATGGGGTATATTTGTCCCGTATCAGGATGCGTGAATGTCCTAGATCTACAAATCAGGCTACAGTTGACACAATGCAGGCACGGGAAACAACCCGTGCCCGATGGTGCCAACTTGGTCTGTCTGACAGTAGACCCGGGTCCCACATCCGCTCTCACCAGTTGGTCTCTTATGTTTTTACACCTACGGCAGGCACATAGGGGAGATGTTCTAAATTCTGGTACTGTTTTTAAGCAACTACCAAGTATTGGCCAGTTAAATTTAAACAACGGGGATATCCGGAGAAACTGCTCGTGCAGCAGAGACAAAAAGCGCTGGCTGTGGATACGGATTCCCTATTGCAGGGTAAGGATAATAGGAAGGTACAGAAAAGAATTACGTTTGTATCCACCTATTCAGAATACAGCGGCGCTATTAATAAAATCCTGAAAAGACACTGGCCAATACTTGGTAGTTGCTTAAAAACAGTACCAGAATTTAGAACATCTCCCCTATGTGCCTGCCGTAGGTGTAAAAACATAAGAGACCAACTGGTGAGAGCGGATGTGGGACCCGGGTCTACTGTCAGACAGACCAAGTTGGCACCATCGGGCACGGGTTGTTTCCCGTGCCTGCATTGTGTCAACTGTAGCCTGATTTGTAGATCTAGGACATTCACGCATCCTGATACGGGACAAATATACCCCATTAAGTTTCACCTAACGTGTGACTCCTCATTTGTGGTCTATGTCCTATCCTGTCCATGCCAGCTTCTATATGTAGGCGAAACTTCCACGGATTTTAAAACTAGGCTCAATAATCACCGTTACACAATCAGAAAGGGACGCAAAGATTTGCCAGTGCCCAGACATTTTGGGTTACTGGGACATAAAGAAAAAGACCTTAGATGTTGGATCCTGGATCAAGTTCCAATGCCACGGAGGGGTGGAGATCGGGTATCTCTACTCAAAAAAAGAGAAATGCATTGGATTCAGACACTACAAAGTCTGCACCCCAAAGGTTTAAATATTGACTATAGATATGGTGGAGGTCTGTGAGGAGGTCATTTTGCCCCTGTGTTTCATTGATGTGGGTTCCAAAATACCTCCGGCTGTTGACAGATTCATTGGTTTAAAAAAGAAAAAGAAAAAATGTAAACACATAATTATGATTAACAAATTGATTTTAATGTAATGGGTAATTGTATTTATTTATGACACTGACACTATTGTATTATCTTTCCAGATACACCTGCACAGAAGGCACCTTAGAAAACTGATGAACCTGATTGGTGGATGATGAGCCCACGAAAAAATAACTATGTTGAGATATATATAGTTTTTCTCTGGATTCCAAGCGTATGTCCCGCTAAGATGAATTTACAAAAAATTGGGAATGAGCATTTTACACTTTCTTGCTGTAGGTATACACTGCCGCTTGTCCTAAATCGTTCGGTTATAATGAGGAGTACCCTCACAGTTGTATGTTCAAGCAGGATAAGATCCTATAATGCTGACGACACTGACGTGCCGCTGGTATTGGGGTGACAATGTGGATTTGGGTATACCATTTTGGAAAAGATGGTTACTCATCCACCCTGCGTTATGGTGGTATTCAACCACAACAACTGAATATGTAGAACGAGGAAGGCAGCAAGCGACAGACCTTATGATTATTCTTCTTTTGCTCGGATTCCCTTTTCTAATATGGCGGCAAACAAGCCTGCTGTAGCTATCGCGCATGCGCCGCGATGTGGAGGCATCGATGGGAGAAGGCGGTGACATGCCATCGAGTGCGCCGCTGACGTCATCAGTAGGCGGCACTGTTATGCAGCAGTCGGTCTCCCTGGATGACGTGTAATGTTTGGGACATGCGCACTGGTCTCCTGAGGACGCGCGGATCAGCGCTATTGTATATGTGGGCGCCATCACTCCCCCAGGTAGTAATTCATTAGTCTTCCCTACTTGCACATGTGCACTATTACAGTTGATGCATGAATGATATATTGATGAGTTACAGATGTAACCAATTATATGTCCTATGGTATTTTTACATGTAATTTACTGTATCTTGGAAATTTTATTGTATGTAATGCACCAGTCACTTTAATAATCATGACCATTATGCGGTTTTTGCACATATCTGTACATTGTATGTATGTATTACTTTTAATGCATCAATTATGTGGTTTGATTGTATGTATTGGCACACCTTTATATACCTGCTATTCACTGTTCACCAATGCTTGAGAAAGGCTCATGCTTGAGCCGAAACGTCGCTTTTGCCACCATATGGGTGAATAAAAACACACTTTTTTGAAGAAATGCTTGGAGTGCAGTCCGATTTTTGTCTACTATATATATATATATATATACTGCTCAAAAAAATAAAGGGAACACTTGAACAACACAATGTAACTCCAAGTCAATCACACTTCTGTGAAATCAAACTGTCCACTTAGGAAGCAACACTGAGTGACAATCAATTTCACATGCTGTTGTGCAAATGGGATAGACAACAGGTGGAAATTATAGGCAATTAGCAAGACACCCCCAATAAAGGAGTGGTTCTGCAGGTTGTGACCACAGACCACTTCTCAGTTCCTATGCTTCCTGGCTGATGTTTTGGTCACTTTTGAATGCTGGCGGTGTGTTCACTCTAGTGGTAGCATGAGACGGAGTCTACAACCCACACAAGTGGCTCAGGTAGTGCAGCTTATCCAGGATGGCACATCAATGCGAGCTGTGGCAAGAAGGTTTGCTGTGTCTGTCAGCGTAGTGTCCAGAGCATGGAGGCGCTACCAGGAGACAGGCCAGTACATCAGGAGACGTGGAGGAGGCCGTAGGAGGGCAACAACCCAGCAGCAGGACTGCTACCTCCGCCTTTGTGCAAGGAGGAACAGGAGGAGCACTGCCAGAGCCCTGCAAAATGACCTCCAGCAGGCCACAATTGTGCATGTGTCTGCTCAAACGGTCAGAAACAGACTCCATGAGGGTGATATGAGGGCCCGACGTCCACAGGTGGGGGTTGTGCTTACAGCCCAACACCGCGCAGGACGTTTGGCATTTGCCAGAGAACACCAAGATTGGCAAATTCGCCACTGATGCCCTGTGCTCTTCACAGATGAAAGCAGGTTCACACTGAGCACATGTGACAGACGTGACAGAGTCTTGAGATGCCGTGGAGAATGTTCTGCTGCCTGCAAAATCCTCCAGCATGACCGGTTTGGCATTGGGTCAGTAATGGTGTGGGGTGGCATTTCTTTGGAGGGCCGCACAGCCCTCCATGTGCTCGCCAGAGGTAGCCTGACTGCCATTAGGTACCGAAATCCTCAGACCCCTTGTGAGACCATATGCTGGTGTGGTTGGCCCTGGGTTCCTCCTAATGCAAGACAATGCTAGACCTCATGTGGCTGGAGTGTGTCAGCAGTTCCTGCAAGACGAAGGCATTGATGCTATGGACTGGCCCGCCCGTTCCCCAGACCTGAATCCAATTGAGCACATCTGGGACATCATGTCTCGCTCTATCCACCAACGTCACGTTGCACCACAGACTGTCCAGGAGTTGGCAGATGCTTTAGTCCAGGTCTGGGAGGAGATCCCTCAGGAGACCGTCCGCCACCTCATCAGGAGCATGCACAGGCGTTGTAGGGAGGTCATACAGGCACGTGGAGGCCACACACAATACTGAGCCTCATTTTGACTTGTTTTAAGGACATTACATCAAAGTTGGATCAGCCTGTAGTGTGTTTTTCCACTTTAATTTTGAGTGTGACTCCAAATCCAGACCTCCATGGGTAGAAAAATTAGATTTCCATTTTTTTATTTTTGTGTGATTTTGTTGTCAGCACATTCAACTATGTAAGGAACAAAGTATTTCAGAAGAATATTTAATTAATTCAGATCTTGGATGTGTTATTTTTGTGTTCCCTTTATTTTTTTGAGCAGTGTATATATATATATCAAAGAAGCAGCTGAATATAAATTGTATCTTTAACTTGGCAGAAAAGGTTAATTTGAAGTCTGGGAGTAATTGTTAAAGGGGATGTGTCCTCTGAAAATGACTTATTGTTAAAATCATATTTTATATTAACATATTTTAAAAAATATTTTTTAATTTTCCAAATTCATTTCAATAAAATAATAAAAATTGAAAATCCTGCACTGGCCACTAAGCATAATAATAGGAACCACTTTTTGGTCTGTACGGGTCATTTTACTGTAGGTATCTGCTTATCATCACATGCAGGATTACAATGACAGATGTCACCTCTCTCTCTCTCTATATATATATATATATATATATATATATATATATAAAACACAGGACCCATCATTCACAATAGATGATATCAAAGCTTATCTACTCCCTTATTTATGACCTCTGCACAGGTCACAGAGTATGCCTAGAAAAATCTCCCATAGAAGTCAATAGGGTCTTCTCCTGCCCATTTTGTCTATGGCCATGTGGCTGCTGTAAAGCATATTTCTGCTGTTAATATGGCAAGATGGCTGGCCCCACTATCATGTTCAGGAAATCAAATTTAAAAAAATCTGCAATGAGAAAATAAAAACAGATTAGAAAAAAAAAAACAGGAGATGTGTCACTATCTGGATTTAAACTAGAAGAAAAATATTTTGGTGATACATTCCCTTTAAGTGACTAATGTAAGAGTTCATTTAGATAGGATGTCAGGTGGTGATGTGCAGTCATGGTGACAGATGTTACTGAGGCTTTCAGACAACCTCTTCCCTCCAGTGACAAAATGGAGTCCTTAAACCTGCAATGGGACAATACCTTTAAATATGTTATAACCTGTAAGAGGCACCTAAATAGTACAGGAATCGATGGACAACGTTGATATTTTACAATCTCTAGTTACATTTATTTATCTACACGTATATAGTCCAGTATTTATGGTGGGTGCTTCACAATCTTGTGCATTTACGGCTACTTTCACACTTGCGGCAGTGTGATCTGGCAAGCAGTTCTGTCGTCGGAACTGCCTGCCCGATCCGCCGATCTGGATGTGACTGAAAGCATCACAAATGCATTGCAAGAACGGATCCGTCTCTCCGCTTGTCATGTGGACAGACGGATCCATCTTGTATCTTTTTTCACATTTTTACCGGTCTGTGCATGCGCAGACCGGAAGGACGGATCTGGCATTCCGGTATTTTAAAAGCCGGATCCGGCACTAATACATTCCTATGGGGAAAAATGTCGGATCCGACATTCAGGCAAGTCTTCCGTATTTTTCGCCGGAGATAAAATCTTAGCATGCTGCGGTTTTCTCTTTTGCCTGATCAGTCAAATTGACTGAACTGAAGACATCCTGATGCATCCTGAACAGATTACTCTCCATTCAGAATGCATGGGGATATACCTGATCAGTTCTTTTCCGGTATAGAGCCCGTGTGGCGGAACTCTATGCCGGAAAAGAAAAACAGTAGTGTGAAAGTACCCTATCCTGGACCTATCCCAAATATTAAACCTTTATATTTACTAGTATCTTATATTTACATTCTATGTATTGCTTACTACCCTTATTTTTTAAGACCACCTAGACCAGGTATGCACAACCTGCGGCCTTCCAGCTGTTGCAAAACTACAACTCCCAGCATGCCCTAACAGCCTACAGCTATCAGCCTACAGCAAGGCATTGTGGGAGTTGTAGTTTTACAACAGCTGGAGGGCTGCAGGTTGAGCATGCCTGATCTAGACCTTCGATTCCTTAACAGCAGTGAACAGATGCACTTTAAGTAAAAGCCAAATATATTACCCCATAGTTAACCTTTCACAGTGTCATGGATGATGGTGACATATTGCTAATTTACTCCATCAAGTCAAGATTTTATCGGCAGGAAATAAGACGTTAAATGCGCCATGCCGCTGAGACTGGGCTTTAGATTTGCCAGGGAGTGAAGAATTAGTCACCATCAACAGACCAAAAGTTCAGCAAATAATGGATACTGAAAATCTGCAATGTTAGGACATTCTGGATGTAATTTACATTACAACAATGTAACACAATGTAATGGCTAATTCTTTATAATGTGGTGTGTAGCAGCAGGATCTGAGTCACTTCTGAGTTTCTCTGCGGAGCGACAATGCGTCATTTAATAGCAATGCTGCCTTCCTGCAAAACTTTTAGGCTCCAAAATAATACCAATTAGGATGCTTTCACATCAACGCTATGAATTTAAGTTCTTCTGCACCGTTATAGGAGCTGGAGAACTAAAATAACAGAATGGCGAGATTCAGCACATAACTGACAGGAACGGCGCCTAATGGATCCCATAACAGAAGAATGTGTTTTAGCAAATAAAAAATTCCTGCATGCAGGACTTATTTCTCCACTATTTTTAAGGAACTTTGTGACGGAAGCCCCAAGGAGAACAAGGGTGTCTAACGCTGCATGAATGGAGTGCTGCCACTCCATTAATTTGGACTTATGGAACTAGCTGAGTGAGTCACTCTTTGCAGTAGTTCTATACTTTTCAGTTTCATACAGAGATGAAATGGTACAAAAACAATTTTTTTTTTTTTAAATTAACCCCTCAAAGCATAATGCCCTACATGTATGACATAAACATGCAGGGGATGTATGGAGCAGGCTCATGAGCTGAGCCAGCTCCATATGTGGAGGGTGCAGGCTGTATAATAACAGGCTGCAATGACTAGGACACTCGGCTGCAATGACTGGGATCAGAGATAACACCAGCCCTGGTCATCTAACCCTTCATATGTCAAGGTCTATAATGACCACAGCATCTGAGTTGTTAGAGAGATGGAGGGGGCTCTCTCCGATTGAATCCCTTGAGGCAAACTCAAAGGGTTCTAATCCATTGCTATGACAGCCTGTAGCCTTTTGAAGCCTCTCAGCACTGTACCAATAAGCTGACTGTTAAGCCATGCCGATGGCACGGCTTGATAGGCAGCCTATAAAAGTCTTATAGCCTGCAATAGTATTCTATCGTAGTCTATGGTACAAGGGATCAGAAGATCTCATGTCCAAGTCCCCTAAGGGGTATATAAATGACACAAAAAAAAAAAGCACAAAAATATAAAAAAATTAAATCACCCCCTTTCCCAATTTTACATTTAAAAATTAATAAAAATTTAAGTATAAACATAAATGGTACTGTCATGTCGGAAAATGTCTGAACTATTAAAGGGGGTTTGCATGTAATTCAAGGGGAGCAGGGCTGCAGCGGCATCAAACTGAAAGTTTACATACAGGGACCCGAGCAGGGCAGCTGAGCCCAGAGAGCGCAGGAGCTGGGATTCAGAACTGGGATACAGGTAAGTATACTTCCCTCTGCCCAGGAGGAGGAGTTTGCCACCCTCCTCCCCTCCTACAAACGTGCACAACCTCTTTAAAATAGTGCCTCCCAAAAATGTAATAAAAAGTGATCAAAAAGTTGTATGTATCTCATAATTGCAACAATAAAAACTACAAGTCGTAAAAAATAATAAAAAGTTCACCAATTTGTTGCCACCTTAATCATGCTGAGCCACAGAATAAGGTAATTTTTAGCGAACAGTGAATACCATATAAACAAAACCCCAAAAAATTAAGTTTTGTTTGTTTCAATTTCACCTATCACGACCGGCGTGGCGATCACATACGTGACGCAAAGGGAGGGAAAAGGGAAGGCCCTGTCCAAGGGAGAGGGAAAGGTGGTGACCTTGAGGCTGGCACCTGACTGCCCTGACGTCCCTAGACGGGTTTCTCACCTGTACGCCGATCACGTGCCTAAACCCTGTCTTTCCCTAAGATGAGCCCTAAGTAGTGAATAGGGCGGTGGGGACACTAGTCCTCACCACTAACACTAAAGAAAAACACCAAGGAGAGGACAGACAATACAGACAAAACATATAATCCCAGGTGGGCGACAACAGCGGACAACAAAAGCCCAACAGGGATCCGGAGGGTAACACTCTGGAACGACAACCAGGAATCACAGCTACACAGCTCCAGTGGGTCAGTATAGAAGTCCAGGCAGGAAGCTCTATATCTGGCAACCAGAGAAGTGGGAGGCAGAATATAAGGAGGTTGGGATTGCTGGACAAGAAACAGCTGAGGAAAAGAAGCAGCTACGGATCCCTGAGTGAGACAAAAAGGATTGCAAGGCAAACACAGAAAGCTATCATTAAAAAGCAGCGCGATCTTTAGACATAGAGCGCACAAACACCCACTCCGACTTCCTGACCCCGGGTATAACGGAGTCAGACATGGCTCTTGACACCCTCGTGACATCACCCCACAAAGATTTTTTTTTCCAGTTTTCCAATACAAGATATGATTAATTAAATGGTGCTATTAAATAAAATACAACAAAAAAATACACCCTGCATGGCTAATGTGAACAGCAAATTTAAAAAAAGCTGTGGATCTTGGAAGGTGGGGAGGAAAAAGAAAATAGGAAAAAAAACATAAATTGGCCCGGCCCTGAAGGAATTAAGATGGCAAACTCTTGGATTTATAGGAAAAGTAACAGGAAACCCCATTTATGCCAGAGGTGAGTGCATGATGGAGCACCAATATTTTGTACCATTGAATCTGTGATATTGTACAGAATATTGTATCCGCACAATGTATTTTGTATTGTACTGCATTATGTTACGGCTCAGCCGTGCATGGCAGTTAAAGAGATAACTACTGCAAATACATAGCACTAACTGAGTTGAGTCATGGGGTCAGTTTGGAGGAAAGACCTCTGTTGTCCACCTGTTAGCTGAATGTTCCCCAGAGAGGATACATAGCAGCTCCAGGAGCCTTCTGGCCAGATGGAGGCACTGGGTGAGGTGGAAGGAGGTGTGACCAGAGTTGTCAGTGCAAGAATACCTGCACGGTAGCTGGCTATACAGTGGAAGGATGACTTACCAGCCATAAGTACATTGTTGTCTGCCACTGTTGATACATGCTTCATATATGTTTCTTGCAACCATCAGGTTGTTGTTGAATTGAGCCATACTATAAGTCCTAAGGGTATCTGAGCACCAAGAGCCACTATTAGTACTTTGGAAAGGCAACTGCTATAGGTGAAGGCCAGTTCTATGGTCTTTTGAACAAACAGCGCTGTTATGCTGTCTCAGCTCAGTCCCAGCTCAGAGTAAGGCTACTTTCACACTGTAACAGAAGCGTTTTTACAGATCCATGACGGATCCGCAAAAAAACCTGCTAATGTGAAAGTAGCCTAAGCAGTAAGGTACCGTAGATAATATTTTAGGAGAGAAAGAGTAGGGTACATATCAGCTCTCCTTAAGGTGACCATCTTGGACAACCTCTTAAGGTGACCTCTTAAGGTGACCATCTTGGACAACCTCTTTAAATTAAGTGTTTTTGTCCATATTCTGCATGAGCTAAGAATGTGTTTTTGGAAAGTAGCAGTGCAGTTCAATGTTCTCACTTCAGTTACAAGACCAGGCCATCAGTTATAAGATTAGCAATGTTGAATCTTGTATCTATTAACTTTTACTACATTATCAATTCACATAATATCAGTCCAATGTCCTTCATTTCAAAGCATTCAACATCTGACATTAGCAAATTAATCTGCCATGCATAAGGCTTTCTCATTTTACTTACAGGCATTGGTTGTTACCAGGCACACCTTTAAAATGTTGCAAGAATTTTTGTAACTGGTTGTAGCATTTTAGCATAACAAATACTAAAAACTTTGCCTCTTTTAATGCAATTATTAAAACCTTGCCGACCTAGGAAGAGCATGCTCGTCCTATCTGGCCGGTACTTAACGCCTTAGGACTAGCATTCTCGTCCTAGGGTTAAGCGGCTGCCCCACACGTGCTGCCGCGATCAGCAGCAGGGGCCGGGCTGATACTGACAGCCGGGCCCCTGCTGTATCCGCCAGCATTGGTGAAAACACTGATGCCGGCGGATTAAGTTCCAGTATGCCGCGGTCAGCGACCTGATGGTTGCTATGGCAGCCCTGATGCCTTGCAAAGGCATTGGGACTGCCAGCTACGGGTCTCCTAGGCAACTGTCAGAGTCTTACAGTGTAAGGCACTGACAGTTCAATACAGCGCAATACAGATACATTGTGCTGTATAGAAACAGGGATCAGACGCTGAAATGTTGAAGTCTCATAGTGGGACAAAAAATAAATAAATAATAAAAGCGTTTTTAACAATAAAAAGATTAAAGTTACAATAAAAAACTTCCCCGTCAAAAGAGACATATAAAATTGTAAAAAATAAAAAAAAAACAGACATTTTAGGTATCTCCACGTCCGTAACAACCTGCTCTATAAAAATATCCCAGGATCCACCCTGTCCCGTAAAAAAATAAAAAAACTGTGCCAGAACAGCCATTTTTTTATTATCTTGCTGTACAAAAAGCGTAATATAGAGCAATCAAAAGTCATATATACCACAAAATAGTACCAATAAAAGTGTCACCTTATCCTATAATTGCCAAAATGGTGTAACTTTTTTGGAGTTTCCATTCTGGGGGTGCATCTAGGGGGTCTTTAAATGTCATATGGCAGCTTAAAATTATCCCAGAGAAATCTGCCCTCCAAAATCCATATGGTGCTCCTTTCCTTCTATGCCCTGCTGTGTTCCTGTACAGCGGTTTACGATCACATATGGGATGTTTCTGTAAACTGCATAATCAGGGTAATAAATATTGAGTTTTATTTGCCTGTTAACCCTTGATGTATTACAGGAAAGATTGAATTAAAATGGAGAATCTGTCAATAAAGTGATATTTAAAAATGTCATCTCCTTTTTGCTTTAATTCTTGTGGAACACCTAAAGGGTTAACAAAGTTTGTAAAATCAGTTTTGAATGACTTGAGGGGTGTAGTTTCTACAATAGGGTCAATTATGGGCGGTTTCCACTATGTAAGCCCCACAAAGCGACTTCATAACTGAAGTGGTTCTTAAAAAAAAATAGGTTTAGGAAATTTTCTTAAAAATGTAAAAATTTGCCTCTAAAATTCGATAAGATCCTAAAAAATAAAATTACATTTAAAAAATGATGCAAACATGAAAGTAGACATATGGGGAATGTAAGGTAATAACTCTCTTATTATGTATCACTATCTCCCTTAAAAGCAGAGAAATTCAAATTTTTAAAATTGCAAATGTTTCAAAATTTTCAGTAAATTTGGGATTTTTGAATAAATAAAGGTGAATTATATCGACAAAAATTTTTCACTAACATGAAGTATCGCTAAAAAACATTATCAGAATGGTTTGGATAAGTAAAAGCATTCCAAAGTAATCACTAAATAAAGTGACACATGTCAAGTTTCCAAAAAACGGCCTGGTCCTTAAGGTAAAAAATGGCAAGGTCCTTAACCACCTCAGCCCCCCTAGCTTAAACACACTTAATGACCAGGCCACTTTTTACACTTCTGCACTACACTACTTTCACCGTTTATTGCTCGGTCATGCAACTTACCACCCAAATGAATTTTACCTCCTTTTCTTCTCACTAATAGAGCTTTCATTTGGTGGTATTTCATTGCTGCTGAAATTTTAACTTTTTTTGTTATTAATCGAAATGTAACGATTTTTTTGCAAAAAAATGACATTTTTCACTTTCAGTTGTAAAATTTTGCAAAAAAAAACGACATCCATATATAAATTTTTCTCTAAATTTATTGTTCTACATGTCTTTGATGAAAAAAAAATGTTTGGTTAAAAAAAAAAAATGCTTTGGGTAAAAGTTATAGCGTTTACAAACTATGGTACAAAAATGTGAATTTCCGCTTTTTGAAACAGCTCTGACTTTCTGAGCACCTGTCATGTTTCCTGAGGTTCTACAATGGCCAGACAGTACAAACATCCCACAAATGACCCCATTTCGGAAAGTAGACACCCTAAGGTATTCGCTGATGGGCATAGTGAGTTCATAGAACTTTTTATTTTTTGTCACAAGTTAGCGGAAAATGATGATTTTTTAATTTAAATTTTTTTCCTTACAAAGTCTCATATTCCACTAACTTGTGACAAAAAATAAAAACTTCCATGAACTCACAATGCCCATCACGAAATACCTTGGGGTGTCTTCTTTCCAAAATGGGGTCACTTGTGGGGTAGTTATACTGCCCTGGCAATTTAGGGGCCCTAATGTGTGGTAAGTAGTTTGAAATCAAAATGTGTAAAAAATGACCTGTGACATCCTAAAGGTACTCATTGGCATTTGGGCCCCTTTGCCCACCTAGGCTGCAAAAAACTGTCACACATCTGGTATCACCGTACTCAGGAGAAGTTGGGCAATGTGTTTTGGGGTGTCATTTTACATATACCCATGCTGGGTGAGATAAATATCTCGGCAAAAGACAACTTTTCCAATTTTTTTATACAAAGTTGGCATTTGACCAAGATATTTCTCTCACCCAGCATGGGTATATGTAAAATGACACCCCAAAACACATTCCCCAACTTCTCCTGAGTACGGCGATACCAGATGTGTGACACTTTTTTGCAGCCTAGATGCGCAAAGGGGCCCACATTCCTTTTATGAGGGCATTTTTAGACATTTGGATCCCAGACTTCTTCTCACGCTTTAGGGCCCCTAAAATGCCAGGACAGTATAAATACCCCACATGTGACCCCATTTTGGAAAGAAGACACCCCAAGGTATTCAATGAGGGGCATGGCGAGTTCATTGAATTTTTTTTTTTTTTTTTTTTTGCCACAAGTTAGCGGAAATAGATATTTTTTAGTTTTTTCTCACAAAGTCTCCCTTTCCGCTAACTTGGGACAAAAATTTCAATCTTTCATGGACTGGCAAAGTGCAAATCGCCCAAAGATGTGGCGAAGTACATTATGCACTTTATCCCAGGTGAAGGAGAGGTTTGCAGCAGCTGTGAGTGTAAGGGCCCTAATAGCCCTGTGTGCCTGTCCTGTGAGATGCAATCCCTATGCTAAGTGTACCTGTGTGTGGTACTTCTGGAAACACTCCCCTAAGCATAGGGCAGGGTGGTCAGGGCAGTCAGGACAGAAATAGCGGGTGTCACGCCTTATTCCACTCCTGCTACAGACACAACATCTTTTTCGGGGTGACGGTTGGATTGAGGTACCAGCAACGACATTCGGGAAATGTCGCTCGTGTAGACGGCTCACTACACTGGTGGTTGGGGCCACGGAACCTCCTGGATACAGGAGGTTCGCGATGATCTCTTCCTGAAATTTGAGGAAGGATCCTGTTCTCCCAGCCTTACTGTAGAGAACAAAACTATTGTACATCGCCAATAGAATCAAATATACAGACACCTTCTTATACCAGCGTCTGGTGCGTCGGGAAACTAAATAGGGAGCCAACATCTGGTCATTGAAGTCCACCCCTCCCATGAGCGCATTATAGTCGTGGACTGAGAGGGGCTTTTCAATGATACTGGTTGCCAGTTCAATTTGTATTGTCGTGTCTGCGTGAATGGAGGAGAGCATGTAAACGTCACGCTTGTCTCTCCATTTCACAGCGAGCAGTTCTTCGTTACACAAGGCAGCCCTCTCCCCCCTTGCAAGATGGGTGGTAACGAGCCGTTGAGGGAAGCCCCGGCGACTAGGTCGCACGGTGCCACAGCAGCCAATCTGTTCTAGGAACAAAAGCCTTAAGAGGGGCACACTTGTGTAAAAATTGGCCACATAAAGATGGTACCCTTGCCAAATAAGGGTGACACCAAGTCCCAGACTGTCTTCCCACTGCTCCCCAGGTAGTCAGGGCAACTGACCGGCTCCAGGGTCTGATCTTTTCCCTCATAGATCCGAAATTTGTGGGTATAGCCTGTGGCCCTTTCACAGAGCTTATACAATTTGACCCCAAACCGGGCGCGCTTGCTTGGGATGTATTGTTTGAAGCCAAGGCGCCCTGTAAAATGTATAAGGGACTCGTCTACGCAGATGTTTTGCTCAGGGGTATACAAATCTGCAAATTTGTTGTTGAAGTGGTCTATGAGGGGCCGAATTTTGTGGAGCCGGTCAAAAGCTGGGTGGCATCTGGGACGGGAGTTGGTGTTGTCGCTAAAGTGCAGGATACGCAGGATGGCCTCAAATCGTGCCATGGACATAGCAGCAGAGAACATGGGCATGTGATGAATTGGATTTGTGGACCAATATGACCGCAATTCATGCTTTTTGGTTAGACCCATGTTGAGGAGAAGACCCAGAAATTTTTTTAATTCGGAAACTTGGACTGGTTTCCACCGGAAAGGCTGGGCGTAATAGCCACGACTAAGTCCAACAGCTCCGCAGTCAAGAACAGCTCAAAAAATCCCAGTGCCGAACTGATCTGAGCTGTCTCAACCCGAACTCCAGACTGGGCGGTGAAAGGGGGAACTCAGGTGCGGCTGAAGTTGGGGACTGCCAATCAGGGTTTGCCAGCACCTCAGGGACTCTAGGGGCTCTACGGACCTGTCTGTGCGGTGGCTGCGACGGGGTAACTACTGCACGTGCCACCGTACCAGCTTCAAATGCCCTTCTGGTGCTCGCCACTTCACCATGTGATCACTGATCACTTTTTTCCCTTTCACTAGTGATTGACAGGGGCACTCAAGGGGTGATCAAGGGGTTAATTGGGGTGATGGGGGGTGATCTGGGGGCTAAGTGTGGTGTTGGGTGTACTCACTGTGATGTCTGCTCCTCTGCTGGAACCAACCGACCAAAAGGACCAGCAGAGGAGCAGAGAAGCCATTTAACACCTTATATTTACAAATATAAGGTGTTGGATGGCTTGTGATTCATTTTTTTTAAAAATCAGCAACCTGCCAGCAACGATCATTGGCTGGCAGGTTGCTGACGAAATACTCCTTGAACTTTTGCCGGCCCGCGATGACACGTATATGCGTGACTCTGCCTGCAGCGGTCCGGAGGCGGTTAAGGTGTTAAATAGGTCCTGTCACCGCTTTACCTGCATTCCCCACTGGGTGTTACCAGTAGCTGGTGTGTCTGACTCTGTCCAATCAGTGTTGCTGGTGTCAGACAGTACAGGGGCACACCCCCAAACTGGTATCACCCAGCTTTACCTTTACTGCAAGCTGCAGACAATTCTTTTATAAACTTCTAGTAGAAATAACATAGAAATGGCATAACAAAGAGCCATAAGATTAGATGATTCAGAATAATTATTACAGGGTAAATGCAAGTAGTTACTATAACAGACATGTCTGGAGAGGTGACAGGTCTTTAATTATTAGTGACATTAAAGTTTAACCCCTTAAGGACACAACCCTATTTCACCTTAAGGACCAGGCCATTTTTTGCAAATCTGACCAGTGTCACTTTAAGTGCTGATAACTTTAAAACGCTTTGACTTACCCAGGCCGTTCTGAGATTGTTTTTTCGTCACATATTGTACTTCATGACACTGCTAAAATTGGGTCAAAAAAGAATTTTTTTTTGCATAACAAAATACCAAATTTACCAAAAATTGGGAAAAATTAGCAAATTTCAAAGTTACAGTAATACCCCCAAAAATTGTGATGACTTTAGATTCCCCATATGTCTACTTCATGTTTGTATCATTTTGGGAATGATTTTTTTTTTTTTTTGGGAATGTTAAATAGCTTAGAAGTTTAGAAGCAAATTTTGAAATTTCTCTGAAATTTCCCAAATCCCACTTTTTATGGACCAGTTCAGGTCTGAATTCACTTTGTGAGGCTTACATAATAGAAACCATCCAAAAATTACCCCATTCTAGAAACTATACCCCTCAAGGTATTCAAAACTGATTTTACAAACTTTGTTAACTCTTTAGGTCTTCCACAAGACTTCATGGCAAATGGACATAAAATTTAAGAATTTAGATTTTTTGGAAAATTTTCCAATATAATAATTTTTTTCCAGGAAAAAAGCAAGGGTTAACTGCCAAACAAAACTCAGAAACACCCCATATGTGGTCGTAAACTACTGTTTGGCCAAACGGAAGGACATAGAAGGAGGGGAACGCCATATGGTTTTTGCAAGGCAGATTTTGCAGGACTGGTTTTGTTTATACCATGTCCCATTTCAAAAAAAATTCAAAAAAGTGACTCCATCTAAGAAAGTACACCCCTCAAGGTATTCAAAACTGGGTTTACAAACCTTGTTAACCCATTAGGTGTTCCACAAGAGTTAATGGCAGATGGAGAACCAATTTAGAAATTTCAAATTTTTTAAACATTTTCCATTTTAATCTATTTTTTTCAGTAATAAAGTAAGAGTTAACAGCCAAACAAAACTCAATATGGATTGCCCTGATTCTGTAGTTTGCCAAAACACCTCATATGTGGTCCTAAACTACTGTTTGGCCAAACGGGAGGACATAGAAGGAGGGGAACGCCATATGGGTTTTGGAAGGCAGATTTTGCAGGACTGGTTTTGTTTTTGCCATGTCCCATTTCAAGCCCTCCTTGCACCCCTAGAATAGAAATTCCAAAAAAGTGACTCTATCTAAGAAAGTACACCCCTCGAGGTATTCAAAACTGGGTTTACATACTTTGTTAACCCTTTAGGTCTTCCACAAGAGTTAATGGCAGATGGAGAAACAATTTTGGAATTTAAATTTTTTGGAACATTTTCCATTTTAACCCATTTTTTCCAGTAATAAAGTAAGGGTTAACTGCCAAACAAAACTTAATATGGGTTGCCCTGATTCTTTAGTTTTCAAAAACACCCGATATGTGGTCCTAAACTACTGTTTGGCCAAACGGGAGGACATAAAAAGAGGGGAACGCCATATGGGTTTTGGAAGGCAGATTTTGTAGGACTAGTTTTGTTTATACCATGTCCCATTTCAAGCTCCCCCTTGCACCCCTAGAATAGAAATTCCAAAAAAGTGACTCCATCTAAGAAAGTACACCCCTCAAGGTATTCAAAACTGGGTTTACAAACTTCGTTAACCCTTTAGGTGTCCCACAAGAGTTAATGGCAGATGGAGAAACAACTTTGGAATTTCAATTTTTTGGAAAATTTTCCATTTTAACCCATTTTTTCCAGCAATAAAGTAAAGGTTAACTGCCAAACAAAACTCAATATGGGTTGCCCTGATTCTGTAGTTTGCAAAAACACCCGATATGTGGTCCTAAACTACTGTTTGGCCAAACGGGAGGACATAGAAAGAGGGGAACGCCATATGGGTTTTAGAAGGCAGATTTTGCAGGACTGGTTTTGTTTATACCATGTCCCATTTCAAGCCCCCCCTTGCACCCCTAGAATATAAATTCCAAAAAAGCGACTCCATCTAAGAAAGTACACCCCTCAAGGTATTCAAAACTGGATTTACAAACTTTGTTAACCTTTAGGTGTTCCACAAGAGTTAATGGCAGATGGAGAAACAATTTTGGAATTTCTATTTTTTGGAAAATTTTCCATTTTAACCCTTACTTTATTACTGGAAAAAATGGGTTAACAGCCAAACAAAACTCAATATGGGTTGCCCTGATCTTGCCATATGGTTTTTGGAAGGCAGATTTTGCTGGACTGGTTTATTTACACCATGTACCCTTTCAAGCCCCCTGATGCACCCCTAGAGTAGAAACTCCATAAAGGTGACCCCATCTAGGAAACTACGGGATAAGGTGGTTGTTGTTTTGGGACTATTTTAGGGGTAAATATGATTTTTGGGTGCTCTATATTACACTTTTTTGAGGCAAGGTAACAAAAAATTTAAATTCTAAAATTGTTTCTACATTCGCTATTTAGTTTTGTGGAACACCAAAAGGGTTAACAAAGTTTGTAAAGTAACTTTTGAATACCTTGAGGGGTGTAGTTTCTTAGATGGGGTCACTTTTTTGGAGTTTCTAGTCTAGGCTACATCAGGGGGGGCTTCAAATGGGACATGGTGTAAAAAAAAACAGTCCATCAAAATCAGCCTTCCAGAAACCATATGGCGTTCCCTTCGTTCTACGCCCTGCCGTGTGGCTATATAGCCATTTACTACCACATATGGGGTGTTTCTGCAAACTACAGAATCAGGGCAATAAATATTTAGTTTTGTTTGGCTGTTAACCCTTGCTTTATTACTGGAAAAAAAGGATTCAAATGGAAATGTTGCCCAAAAATGGGTGTTTTGGCACCGTTTTTATTTTATATTTTTAACGCTGTTCATCCGAGGGGTTTGGTCAAATGTTATTTTTATAGGGCAGATTCTTACAGACGCGGCGATACCTAACATGTCTACATTTTAGAATTTATTTAGATTTTACACTATATTATCATTTTAGGAACCAAAGCAAATTATTTTAGTATCTCCATAGCCTGGGAGCAAAATTATTATTTTTTTAGTTGGGCGACTATCTAATGTAGGGGCTCTTTTTTTGCGGGATGAGATGGCGGTTTTATTGGCACTAATTGGGGGTGCATATGACATTTTGATCCCTCGCTATTACACTTTTTGTGATGTTAGGTGACAAAAAATGGCTTTTTTTTACACTTTTTTTTATTTTTTAACGCTGTTCATCCGGGGGGGTTGAGTTAAATATTATTTTTATAGAGAAGATTTTTACGGACGCGGCGATGCTCAATATGTATGGCTCTCAGACTTTGGAAACAATAAGCAGGCATCCTAAAACTGCGGCCCTCCAGATGTTGTAAAACTACAATTCCCACCATGCCCTGCTGATGGCTGTAGGTTGTCTGGGCATGCTGGGAGTTATAGTTTTACAACATCTGGAGGGCCGCAGTTTGATGATGCCTGCACTAAAACTAATATTTTTGGAAAAAAAAAATTGTTTCCGTGTCTCCAAAGTCTGAGAGCCATAGTTTTTTATGTTCTCTAGGGGACTGTTGGGGATTATAAAAATTTAGTACTCCATGGAAGTGTGATACTCCCTGAAGCAATTGATAACGCAGAGGCCCGGATGATCGGGGCACGTGTCACATTGAGTGGTGGTGTCCTTCCGTATCCCCCTCTTGTGACACACTCTGCATCTTTTTTGGGTTCGTCCCTTCTTTCCAGTATGGGGGACCACACCTGGAAAATGTTGGCCAGGGAGGATCCGGGCGCCTTCAGTTCCCGAGGTACTCCGGCCTGCTCTTTCCCGGTCCGAAAAGATCAGGTCCTTGAGGACTGCCTCATAGAATTGGAGGAATGTCCCTGTGCTGCCAGCGCTTCGGAAAAGTACAAAAGAGTTGTACAAGGCAACCTGTACCAAGTAGACCGCAACTTTTTTGTACCATGTCCATGTTTTGCGCATGGCATTATATGGCTTGAGGACTTGATCAGAGAGATCAACTCCTCCCATATACCGATTGTAGTCGACGATACAATCGGGCTTGAGGACCGTTGCCGCGGTACCTCACACAGGGACAGGGGTGATGCCATTACCGTGGATTGGGGACAGTACAAGGACATCCCTCTTGCCCTTATATCTGACCAGCAACAGGTTTCCACTGGTAAGTGCACGGGTCTCACAGCTGGGGATAGGTACCTGGAGGGGGTGGGCAGGGAGGGCGCGCAGATTTTTCCGCACGGTCCCACAAGCGAACGTGGATCTGGCGGCAAGGGACCTGAACAAAGGAATGCTAGTATAAAAGTTGTCCACGTACAAGTGGTAACCCTTATCTAGCAGTGGGTACATAAGGTCCCACACAAGTTTCCCGCTAACACCCAGAGTGGGGGGACATTCTGGGGGTTGAATACGGGAATCTCGCCCCTCGTACACACGAAATGTAAGTGTACCCTGAGGCACTCTCACAAATTTTGTATAGCTTCATGCCATACCTCGCCCGCTTAGTGGGAATGTATTGGCAGAAACTGAGTCTCCCCTTGAACGCTACGAGAGACTCATCAACCGCGACCTCCCTTCCAGGTACGTAGGCCAGTACAAATTTGGCCCCGAAGTGAGGGGGGACATGCTGCATTATCAGAATAATGGTGGTGGTGGGGAGGGGGGGGGGGGGTGCTGGTGGTGGGGGGGGAAGTGGCAAGGGGGGGTCTAGGGTCTGAAAGCTGAAACAAAAAAAAAGTTTAGATAAAAGTGCTTTTTTGTTTGTTTCCTAACTAACTTTTCCCTTCTATCCCTGCCAAACGGTGCCTCTCCCTCACTGACCCTAACCTACCTGGAGGGCAATGGGTGCAGGAGGGTGATGGATGCCGATTAGGGGGGATCTTAGGAGCGTGGTGAGGACGGTGCTGCAGGGTGCTCATGCAGAACAGGAAGAGGAGGGGAGAGAGGAGCGCAGGAAGTTTGAATCTCGCGCCTCTCTCCCCACACCAATCAGCACCCTGGACAGCAGGCATCAGCACCATGGCCAGCACCGCCTCTCCAAATCTTCGTACTGCGATTGGTGGTGTGTAATCACGCCACCGATCGCAGTCTTTTTCCGGTTCATCGGGTCACCGAAGACCCGAATGGACCGGAAACGCAGCAAACCGCAGGTCTGAATTGACCTGCGGTTTTCTGCGATCGCCGACACGGGGGAGTCAAATGACCCCCCGGCGTTGTTACAGGATGCCCGCATCCTGTTCCGATTAACCCCCGCGGCGCCGCAATCGCGTTTTAAAGCCATGACGTACCGGTACGTCATGTGTCCTTAAGGACTCGGGAAACATGCCGTACTGGTACGTCATGTGTCCGTAAGGGGTTAAGGTCATACACTAGTGATGAGCGGATCGATTCGTAAAAATCGATTTGTTCATATGAATGAATTTACATTTGTGAGGGAGCGTTCCCACAGTTTTAAACACTCCCTCTGCAAGATTAACATGGCTAAACATCTTGGGCAGCCTTGATAATCTCGGAGATGCACCATCACTAAGAGTATCACCACATGAGTAGAGTTGAGCGGACACCTGGATGTTCGGGTTCGACGGGTTCGGCCGAACTTCGGAAAAAAGTTTGAGTTTAGGACCCGAACTCAAACCGAACTTGACCCCGAACCCGAACCCCATTGAAGTCAATGGGGACCCGAACTTTTTAACACTAAAATGGCTGTAAAAATGTCATGGAAAAGGCTAGAGGGCTGCAAATGCCAGCAAAATGTGGTTAAGAGCATGGCAAGTGCTCTGCAAACAAATGTGGATAGGGAAATGTCTTAAAATAACATAAAATACATAAAAATAAAAAATAATAATCTTGATCTAGGAGGACCAGGTCCATATGGAAAAGGAGGTTGAGGAGGCGGTGGATGTGGCCCTGTAGGTGCAAGTGTCGGTGGAGGAGGAGGAGGTAGCTTACAGTACACTGCTTTTTGGTTTTAAATTTATTTTTTTAAATTAGGGTACACCCCAAAACATTTGGAAATATAACCCTCCAGTCGTGCTAAACACACGTTCAGACAATACACCGGCTGCAGGGCAGGCCAGCACCTCCATGGCGTAAAGTGCAAGCTCAGGCCATGTGCCCAATTTGGAGACCCAGAAGTTGCAGTTAGTTTGTGTAGGCGTGTGCATACTTACTGCCCCACCCACCATGTCCCCGTGATGTTCACGATCCAAATTGATATCTGCTCTATCAACTTTCGATGTTCTTTTATGCGCCTACCATGGTGATTAAAAAGAGACCAAATTTAAGGGAGAAAAATGTATTTAAAAAATTTGGGATCAAGAAGAAAAGTTATTGAGGCGCAAATGTGGGACAAATTACAGAAGCCCAAATGTGGGCCAAAAGAGTCAAGCGGAATTGTGGGAAAAGCTATTGAGGCGCACATGTTGGCCAAAAGAGTATAGCGGAAATGTGGGACAAAGTATTGAAGCTTAAATATGGTAAAACTTGCTTAAGTTTAAGCATTGAATCAAAGGAGGTGGCGCGCATCAATTAAAGAAGCATTTCAGAAATTTTATTCCCTGTCACCTATGCAGAGCAGGGGTTTATTCACGTCTAAAATTGTATAATGTCAACCCAAGAATGTAACAGAAAAATTACAGAAATTAATTAACCTGTCTACTTGGTATAGCAGGGGTCTATGACAGAAAACAATTGTTTATTGTCACCCGAAAATAAAAAATATAAATTATTGAAATTTATTAAGCTGTCAACTAGGTAGAGGAGGGGTATATTACACTCAAAAATTGGTGAATTTGACCATAAAATGTAACTGACAAATGTTATAATTTTTTTTTTACCGGTCTAATAGGTATAGCAGTGGTACATCACACCAAAAAATTGCTGAATTTAACTATAAAATGTAACTGACAATTTTTTTTTTTTTTTACCAGTCTACTAGATATAGCAGTGGTACATCACACCAAAAAATTGCTGAATTTCACCAGAAAATGTAACTGACAAATTGTATTTTTTTTATAACCGGCCTACTAGGTATAGCAGTGGTACATCACACCCAAAAATTTGTGAATTTCACCATAAAATGTAAGAGACAAAATTTTTTATTGTTTAACCCATCTACTAGGTATAGCAGTGGTACTTCACACCCAAAAATTGTTGAATTTCAACTGAAAATGTTAATGACAATTTATTTGTATTTATTAACCGGCCTACTAGGTATAGCAGAGGTGCAGCTTTTGGTCACACGCTCTGGGTCCAGCATATCATGGGTAATATATGTTTTGTTGTTTTGCTCAGTTAGTTGTTATATTCCTATTACCATCTGCACTTGGCACACTTGCCTCTGTCTGTATCATACAGCTCAATGGCTATGTGCATACCTCATGCGGCCATCCCAGGTCTGTGGGTGGGCTAGTTTGCCTTGTGCTGTTTGTATCTTTTCATTTCATTTACTTTTTCTGTGCATACAGCATACATACCAGTACATGTTACTTTGAGTGAACCTGAAGTTCTCACAATTTTCATACCTTGGGCTGTGACCTCTTTTCCCTGCCAGCTGGGTGTTTGGGAGAGAGGTTGTATCTGACCTCCCTACATGAGGTCTCCCCCCCTCCTGTACACCTGTGCCTTATGTCTTGTATATTGTTCGTTATTTGGTTATGTCTTAATAAATTACATATATTTTATATGTGAGTCTCCCATCTTTCTTTGGGGTTATTGGTTTTGTTCTTGTGTTGGCTTAGTATATTATACTAGACCCCAGTGTTATTCACACATTATATGTGAGTTTTTTCTTATAGGTTGGTCTAAAAAAATAGCAGTGGTACTATACACCCAAAAATTGGTGAATTTCACCAGAAACTGTTAATGACAATTTTATTTTATTTTTTAACCGGCCTACTAGGTATAGCAGTGGTACTATACACCCAAAAATTGGTTAATTTCACCAGAAAATGTTAATGACAATTTTTTATTTTTTTTTAACCTTCATACTAGGTATAGCAGTGGAACTATACACCCAAAAATTTATAAATTTCACCCGAAAATGTTAATGACAATATTATTTTATTTTTTTAACCGGCCTACTAGGTAGAGCAGTGGTACATCACACCCAAAAATTAGTGAATTTCAACTGCAAATGTAACTGACAAATATATTTTTTCTGTTAACCGGCCTACTAGGTATAACAGTGGTACTATACACCCAAAAATTGGTTAATTTCACCAGAAAATGTTAATGACTATTTATTTATTTTAACCGGCCTTCTAGGTATAGTAGTGGTACTATACACCCAAAAATTGGTGAATTTCACCCGAAAATGTTAATGACAATTTTTTTTTTTTTTTAACCGTCATACTAGGTATAGCTGTGGTACTATACACCCAAAAATTGGTGAATTTCACCCGAAAATGTTAATGACAATTTATTTTAATTTTTTAACCGGCCTACTAGGTATAGCAGTGGTACTATACACCCAAAAATTTGTAAATTTCACCCGAAAATGTTAATGACAATTCTATTTTATTTTTTAACCGGACTACTAGGTAGAGCAGTGGTACTATACACCCAACACCAGAAAATGTTAATGACAAAGTAGTGAAATGATATAAAATAAAACACGTACAAAAAAAATAAAAATAAATAATGGATTTATGAGGTGGAGTTCCATATGGAGTAGGAGTTTGAGGGGGCGGTTGAGGTAGCAGGGTAGGTGGAAGCGGCGGTGGAAGAGGACGAGATAGCCAACACAGGTTTTTGGTTTTAATTTAATTTTGTAAAATTAAGGTACACTCCAAAAGAGTGTGAAATATCCAAAATACAAGCATGAGCAATTGCGCTGCAGTATAACAATGGCTGCTTAGTGCCGGTATACATGTCTATTCTGCACAAGGTATGGACAAGTCCTGAGGGATCCATGCCTGGTTCATTTTAATGAACGTGAGCTTGTCCACATTGGCTGTGGACAGGCGGCTGCGCTTGTCTGTGATGACGCCCCCTGCCGTGCTAAACACACGTTTAGATAATACACTGGCTGCAGGGCAGGCCAGCACCTCCAAGGCGTAAAGGGCAAGCTCAGGCCATGTGCCCAATTTGGAGACCCAGAAGTTGAAGGGGGCAGACCTGTCATTCAGTACGTGTAGGCATGTGCACACATACTGCTCCACCATGTTGGTGAAATGCTGCCTCCTGCTAAGACGTTCCATATCAGCTGGTGGTGCTGGTTGTTGTGGCGTGCTGACAAAGCTTTTTCACATGTCGGCCATGCTAACCCTGCCTTCTGAGGTGCTGGCGGTGCCCCAGCTGCGTTGGCGACCTCTTCCTCGTCCTCTGCATTCGCCTTGTGCTTCCACTGTACCCCCGCTGTCAGGTGGGAATGCCACCAGCAGCGCGTCTACCAGCGTGTGCTTGTACTCGCGCATCTTACGATCACGCTCCAGTGACGGAATTAAGAACGGTACATTGTCCTTGTAATGGGGATCCAGCAGCGTGGCCACCCAGTAATCAGCACAAGTTAGAATGTGGGCAACTCGGCGGTCATTGCGGAGACACTGCAGCATGTAATCGCTCATGTGTGCCAGGCTGCCCAGAGGCAATGAAAAGCTGTCCTCTGTGGGAGGTGTATCGTCTATGCCCTCTGTATCCCCCCATCCATGCACCAGTGATGGCCATGAGCTGGTCTGGGTGCCACCCTTCGGTGAACATGGTTCCTCCTCCTCCATCTCCTCCTTCTCATCCTCCACTAGTGATGTCGCGAACATAAAATTTTCAGTTCGCGAACAGCGAACGCGAACTTCCGCAAATGTTCGCGAACTGGCGAACCGGGCGAACCGCCATAGACTTCAATAGACAGGCGAATTTTAAAACCCACAGGGACTCTTTCTGGCCACAATAGTGATGAGAAAGTTGTTTCAAGGGGTCTAACACCTGGACTGTGGCATGCCGGAGGGGGATCTATGGCAAAACTCCCATGGAAAATTACGTAGTGGACGCAGAGTCGGGTTTTAATCCATAAAGGGCATAAATCAACTAACATTCCTAAATTGTTTGGAATAACGTGCTTTAAAACATCCAGTGTGTGTATACGATCAGGTATGATGTTGGCACTGGCAGTGGGCACACTACAGTCAGTGGAAGAGGGCCTGACACACTGACTGGCAGCAGGCAAGCAACTGAATTTAGACTACTGTCTAAAAATTAAATGCCTTATTTATCGGCAAGCTACTGTGCCACCCGGTATCAGTGGTTGGCACTGGCAGTGGGCACACTACAGTCAGTGGAAGCGGGCCTGACACACACTGGCAGCAGGCAAGCAACTGAAATTACACTAAAGTGTAAAAATTAAATGCCTTATTTATCGGCAAGCTACTGTGCCACCCGGTATGAGTGGTTGGCACTGGCAGTGGGCACACTACAGTCAGTGGAAGAGGGCCTGACACACACTGGCAGCAGGCAAGCAACTGAATTTAGACTACTGTCTAAAAATTAAATGCCTTATTTATCGGCAAGCTACTGTGCCACCCGGTATCAGTGGTTGGCACTGGCAGTGGGCACACTACAGTCAGTGGAAGCGGGCCTGACACACACTGGCAGCAGGCAAGCAACTGAAATTACACTAAAGTGTAAAAATTAAATGCCTTATTTATCGGCAAGCTACTGTGCCACCCGGTATGAGTGGTTGGCACTGGCAGTGGGCACACTACAGTCAGTGGAAGAGGGCCTGACACACACTGGCAGCAGGCAAGCAACTGAATTTAGACTACTGTCTAAAAATTAAATGCCTTATTTATCGGCAAGCTACTGTGCCACCCGGTATCAGTGGTTGGCACTGGCAGTGGGCACACTACAGTCAGTGGAAGCGGGCCTGACACACACTGGCAGCAGGCAAGCAACTGAAATTACACTAAAGTGTAAAAATTAAATGCCTTATTTATCGGCAAGCTACTGTGCCACCCGGTATGAGTGGTTGGCACTGGCAGTGGGCACACTACAGTCAGTGGAAGAGGGCCTGACACACACTGGCAGCAGGCAAGCAACTGAATTTAGACTACTGTCTAAAAATTAAATGCCTTATTTATCGGCAAGCTACTGTGCCACCCGGTATCAGTGGTTGGCACTGGCAGTGGGCACACTACAGTCAGTGGAAGCGGGCCTGACACACACTGGCAGCAGGCAAGCAACTGAATTTAGACTACTGTCTAAAAATTAAATGCCTTATTTATCGGCAAGCTACTGTGCCACCCGGTATCAGTGGTTGGCACTGGCAGTGGGCACACTACAGTCAGTTGAAGTCGGCCTGACACACACTAGCAGCAGGCAAGCAGCTGAAATTACACTAAAGTGTAAAAATTAAATGCCTTTTTTATGCAAAGTCCTGTGCCAGCCGGTATGAGTGGTGGGCACTGGCAGTGGGCACACTACAGTCAGTGGAAGTCAGCCTGACACACACTGGCAGGCAACTAACCTTAGATTAAAGTGTAAAAATTAAGTGCCTATTTTTTAAGCAAAGTCCTGTGCCACTCGGTATGACAGGGGTGGGCACTGGCAGTGGGCACACTACAGTCAGTTGAAGTCGGCCTGACACACACTAGCAGCAGGCAAGCAGCTGAAATTACATTAAAGTGTAAAAATTAAATGCCTTTTTTAAGCAAAGTCCTGTGCCAGCCGGTATGAGTGGTGGGCACTGGCAGTGGGCACACTACAGTCAGTGGAAGTCAGCCTGACACACACTGGCAGGCAACTAACCTTAGATTAAAGTGTAAAAATTAAGTGCCTATTTTTTAAGCAAAGTCCTGTGCCACTCGGTATGACAGGGGTGGGCACTGGCAGTGGGCACACTACAGTCAGTTGAAGTCGGCCTGACACACACTAGCAGCAGGCAAGCAGCTGAAATTACATTAAAGTGTAAAAATTAAATGCCTTTTTTAAGCAAAGTCCTGTGCCAGCCGGTATGAGTGGTGGGCACTGGCAGTGGGCACACTACAGTCAGTGGAAGTCAGCCTGACACACACTGGCAGGCAACTAACCTTAGATTAAAGTGTAAAAATTAAGTGCCTTTTTTTTAAGCAAAGTCCTGTGCCACACGGGATGACAGGGGTGGGCACTGGCAGTGGGCACACTACAGTCAGTTGAAGTCGGCCTGACACACACTAGCAGCAGGCAAGCAGCTGAAATTACACTAAAGTGTAAAAATTTAATGCCTTTTTTATGCAAAGTCCTGTGCCAGCCGGTATGAGTGGTGGGCACTGGCAGTGGGCACACTACAGTCAGTGGAAGTCAGCCTGACACACACTGGCAGGCAACTAACCTTAGATTAAAGTGTAAAAATTAAGTGCCTTTTTTTAAGCAAAGTCCTGTGCCACACGGAATGACAGGGGTGAGCACTGGCAGTGGGCACACTACAGTCTGTGGGCCTGCAGCTCCTCACACACAGGCAGGCCAGGCAACTGCAATATGTATATAAAGGAAAAAAAAAAAGCAGACTAATGTTGCAGCCCTAAAAAGGGCTTTTTGGGGTGCTGTCAGGACGCTGTCCTTACAGCAGAGATCAGATGAGTCTTTCAGGACTGGAGTGGACACTGAATTCACTAGCCTAGCTATCGATTTCCCAATTAAATCAGCAGCAGTTACAGTCTCCCTCCTCTCACTAAGACTGCAGCTTCAGAATGAATCTAAAATGGATGCTGTGCAGGAGGTGGGAGGGTCTGGGAGGGAGGGTATGCTGCTGATTGGCTGGAATGTGTCTGCTGACTGTGAGGTACAGGGTCAAAGTTTGCTCAATGATGATGTATAGGGGGCGGACCGAACATCGCATGTGTTCGCCCGGCAGAGGCGAACGCGAACAAGCTATGTTCGCCGGGAACTGTTCGCCGTCGGATAGTTCGGGCCATCTCTATCCTCCACCTCCTCATCCTCCAGAACTGTGCCCTGGCTGGACAATTGTGTACCTTGGGTTTGTGGGTGCAGGAACCCACCCTCAGAGCCACTTGGGAATGACTGGCCGGAAACCCTACGAAATGATCCCTCTTCCTTGCATTTTTTCAAGGAGGCATAGAAGAGGGATAGTAACACTGAGAACTGCGTTATCGGCACTGGCCATGTTGGTGGAGTACTCGAAACAGCGCAACAAGGAACACAGGTCTCGCATGGAGGCCCAGTCATTGGTGGTGAAGTGGTGCTGTTCCGCCGAGCGACTCACTCGTGCGTGCTGCAGCTGAAACTCCACTATGGCCTGCTGCTGCTCGCACAGTCTGGCCAGCCTGTGCAAGGTGGAGTTCCACCTTGTGGGCACGTCGCATATGAGGTGGTGAGCGGGAAGGCCGAAGTTACGCTGCAGGGCTGACAGGCGGGTAGCAGGGTGAGAACGCCTAAAGCATGCACAGACGGCCCGCACTTTATGCAGCAGCTCTGACATGTCGGGGTAATTTTTAAGGAATCTCTGCACCACCAAATTCAGCACATGCGCCAGGCAAGGGATGTGCGTCAAACCGGCTAGTCCCAGAGCTGCTACGAGATTTCGCCCATTATCGCACACCACCAGGCTGGGCTTGAGGCTGACTGGCACAAACCACTCATCGGTCTGTTGTTCAAGGCCCGTCCACAGCTCCTGCGCGGTGGGTGTGATTTGTCCCCCAAACAGATACGTTTTGAAACTGCCTGCTGTCGTTTACCCTTGGCTGTGTTGAAGTTGGGGGTGAAGGTGTTACGATGACCGGATGAGGAGCTGGTAGAGGATGAGGAAGCAGAGTAGGAGGAGGAAGCAACAGGAGGCAAACTGATGCACCCTGCAATCATCGGTGGTGGAAGGATATGCGCCAAACTGCTATCCGCCTCAGGCCCAGCCGCCACTGCATTTACCCAGTGTGCTGTTATGGAGATATAACGGCCCTGACCGTGCTTACTGGTCCACGTATCCGTAGTCAGGTGCACCTTGCCACATATGGCGTTGCGCAGTGCACACCTGATTTTGTCCCCTACTTGGTTGTGCAGGGAAGGTATGGCTCGCCTTGAAAAGTAGTGGCGGCTGGGCACGACATACTGTGGGACAGCCAACACCATAAGGCCTTTAAAACTATCCGTCTCCACCAGACGGCATTCAGAGCTAGGGATCGCGGGTAGGTAGAGGCGTACTTCCTCTTCCTCTCCAGCGTTTGGGAGATGGAGAGCTGAACGCTTCCGTGGGACATTGTGGAGATGCTTGGTGACCCAGGTGTTGGTGTTGCTGGCAGATCCTCTGTTTGCGGGATGCCAGGTGGCACTGTCACTCCAGAGGTGGATAAAGAGGCCGCGATTGCAGCAGAAGAGGAAGCAGGAGGAGCCAGAGACCTTTCTTGGTTTTTGAGGTGTCTACTCCACTGCAGCTCGTGCTTTGCACTTAAATGCCTGGTCATGCAGGTTGTGCTCAGGTTGAGAACGTTTATGCCTCGCTTCAGGCTCTGATTGCACAGCGTGCAAACCACTCGTGTCTTGTCGTCAGCACATTGTCTGAAGAACTACCACGCCAGGGAACTCCTTGGAGCTGGCTTTGGTGTGCTCGGTCCCTTGCTGCGGTGGGCAGTAGGAGGCGTACTGTCTAGAGGACGGCCACTCCTCTTTTGCACCCTGCTCCCTCTTCTGCTGTGCTGGTGGCTCTGTGCGACCACCGCCTCTTCCTCCGAACTACATCGGTCACACGAATGACCTTGATTCCATGTGGGGTCGAGGACCTCATCGTCCTCCACATCATATTCCACCCAGTCTTCACCCCTGACTTCCTTGTCGGTCTGCACACTTTTGAAAGCCCCAGCAGTTGGCACCTGTGTTTCGTCATCATTCGAGACGTGCTGCGATGGTCCTCCCATGTACTCATCTTGAAAAATAAGTGGTTGGGCATCGGTGCACTCAATCTCTTCCACTTCTGGGGCAGGGCTAGGTGGATGGCCCTGGGAAACCCTGCTAACAGAGTCATCAAAAAGCAGAAGAGACTGCTGCATGACTTGGGTCTCAGACTGCTTGGCTGATTTGCAAGGTGGTGAGGTGAAAGATTGATGGACATCGGCTGCAGGTGCCACCTGTGGTCTTTCAGCAGGAGACTGGGTGGGAGACAATGTGAAGGAACTGGATCCACTGTCAGCAACCCAATCTACTATCGCCTATACTTGTTCAGGCCTCACCATTCGTAGAGCAGCATTAGGCCCGACCAAATACCGCTGCAGGTTTTGTCGCCTACTCGCACCTGAGGAAGGGTTTTTACTTGTGCGTGTAGCTGGCACAGATCGACCACGTCCTCTCCCTGCAACAGGAGCTCCACCAGCAGCACCACGACCTGGGCCACATCGCTTATTTGACGCTTTCCTCATATTTTTCGAATTTAGGATCTTGACCTAAATGGGTGTTTAATTAATAGTAGAAAAGAACGACAGTATGTAAAGAATGTATCTCACACGGCCTGAACCAGACTAGGCCTCAATTAAAGATTTCTTTGCACAAAAAGGCTGTATTTCAAATGGCTGTATTTCAAATGCCTAATTCAAACTCCTGTATGTAGAGATGGTATCTCAGAGGGCCTGAACCTCTGTAGGCCTGCAGTGAATATATCTTTGCACAAAATGGCTGTATTTCAAATGGCTGTATTTCAAATGCCTAATTCAAACCCCTGTATGTAGAGGTAGTATCTCATAGGCCCTGAACCAGTGTAGGCCTGCAGTAGATATATCTTTGCACAAAATGGCTGTATTTCAAATGTCTATATTTCAAATGCCTAATTCAAACCCCTGTATGTAGAGGTGGTATCTCAGAGGGCCTGAACCTCTGTAGGCCTGAAGTAAATATATCTTTGCACAAAATGGCTGTATTTCAAATGGCTGTATTTCAAATGGCTGATTCAAACTCCTGTATGTAGAGGTAGTATCTCAGAGGGCCTGAACCTTTGTAGGCCTGAAGTAAATATATCTTTGCACAAAATGGCTGTATTTCAAATGGCTGTATTTCAAATGCCTAATTCAAACCCCTGTATGTAGAGGTGTTATCTCAGAGGGCCTGAATCTCTGTAGGCCTGCAGTGAATATATCTTTGCACAAAATGGCTGTATTTCAAATGGCTGTATTTCAAATGCCTAATTCAAACCCCTGTATGTAGAGGTAGTATCTCATAGGCCCTGAACCAGTGTAGGCCTGCAGTAAATATATCTTTGCACAAAATGGCTGTATTTCAAATGTCTATATTTCAAATGCCTAATTCAAACCCCTGTATGTAGAGGTGGTATCTCAGAGGGCCTGAACCTCTGTAGGCCTGAAGTAAATATATCTTTGCACAAAATGGCTGTATTTCAAATGGCTGTATTTCAAATGGCTGATTCAAACTCCTGTATGTAGAGGTAGTATCTCAGAGGGCCTGAACCTTTGTAGGCCTGAAGTAAATATATCTTTGCACAAAATGGCTGTATTTCAAATGGCTGTATTTCAAATGCCTAATTCAAACCCCTGTATGTAGAGGTGTTATCTCAGAGGGCCTGAATCTCTGTAGGCCTGAGGCAAATATATCTTTGCACAAAATGGCTGTATTTCAAATGGCTGATTCAAACTCCTGTATGTAGAGGTAGTATCTCAGAGGGCCTGAACCTTTGTAGGCCTGAAGTAAATATATCTTTGCACAAAATGGCTGTATTTCAAATGGCTGTATTTCAAATGCCTAATTCAAACCCCTGTATGTAGAGGTGTTATCTCAGAGGGCCTGAATCTCTGTAGGCCTGAAGTAAATATATCTTTGCACAAAATGGCTGTTTTTTAAATGGCTGTATTTCAAATGCCTAATTCAAACCCCTGTATGTAGAGGTAGTATCTCACAGGCCCTTAACCAGGGTAGGCCTGCAGTAAATATATCTTTGTAAAAAATGGCTGTATTTCAAATGCCTAATTCAAACCCCTGTATGTAGTGGTAGTATCTCACAGGCCCTGAACCAGTGTAGGCCTGCAGTAAATATATCTTTGCACAAAATCGCTGTTTTTCAAATAGCTGTATTTCAAATGCCTAATTCAAATCCCTGTATGTAGAGGTGGTATCTCAGAGGCAGTGGCGACTCTAGGAACAATATATAGGGGGGGGGGGGGGGCACAAAGATACCACAGTCAAAAATGGGGGGGCAAAAACTAAATAAGTATATATAAATAAGATTACAAAATACGAGAGAATTGCGGTATGCAGGGATACATTTAAAATAAAACAATTTACTTACAAAAGAAGCTATTCAGTCGTCTGCTGTGCCGTCTTCTGCTTGCTTCCGCGGATTCTTTCCCCTTCTTTCTGTCTCTCGTCAGTGCGCAGGCGTACTGTTATGGTGGATCTGTGGAAGACACACTGTTTTGGGGGCATCTGTGGATGACACTTATAATGCCTCTCATTAGCCCTCATTATGCCTCTCATCACTCCCATATCAGCCCCCATGCCTCTCATTAGCCCCCACATCAGCCCTTATGACTCATTAGCCCCCATTATAAGCCCTTATGCCTCATTAGCCCCCATTATTCCTTTTATTAGCCCCCATTATGCCTCTTATCACCCCCATATCAGCCCCCATGCCTCTCATTAGCCCCCATATCAGCCCTTATGCCTCATTAGCCCCCATTATAAGCCATTATGCCTCATTAGCCCACATTATGCCTCTTATTAGCCCCCATATGCCTCATTAGCCCCCATATGCCTAATTAGCTCCCATATGCCTAATTAGCCCCCATTATGTCTCTAATTAGCCCCCATTATGCCTCTTATTAGCGTCCATTATGCATCATTAGCCCCCATATGCCTCATTAGCCCCCATTATGCATCATTAGCCCCATATGCCTCATTAGCCCCCATATGCCTCTAATTAGCCCCATATGCCTCTAATTAGCCCCCATATGCCTCCAATTAGCCCCCATTATGCCTCTCATGATTAGCCCCCATTATAGCCTCTCATGATTAGCCCCTATTATGCCCCCAGCAGCCACATTTTTTATAAAATAAAAAACCACTTACCTCTCCTGCTCCTGGATGCCGCCTGCAATTCTTTCTCTCCTCAGTCGACTGTGCTCTGAACTGGCACACACAGCGTGAGGTCACAGAGTGCCCTCACGCTGTGCGCATCCCTGCACAGCAGACAACAGAGGACCAGGAAGTGGTAAGTGCAGAGCGTTTACCGCTTCCTGGTCCTTCGGTACTAATGAGCGCTTCCATAATGGAAGCGCTAATTAGTATTCACCAGCCTGCTTTGGGGGGAATCAGCGGGGGGGCATCTGGGGGGGGGGGGGGTAGCGACGCCACTACTCAGAGGGCCTGAACCTCTGTACGCCTGAAGTAAATATATCTTTGCACAAAATGGCTGTATTTCAAATGGCTGTATTTCAAATGCCTAATTCAAACCCATGTATGTAGAGGTAGTATCTCAGAGGGCCTGAACCTCTGTAGGCCTGAAGTAAATATATCTTTGCATAAAATGTCTATATTTCAAATGCCTAATTCAAACCCCTGTATATAGAGGTGGTATCTCAGAGCGCCTGAACCTCTGTAGGCCTGAAGTAAATATATCTTTGCACAAAATGGCTGTATTTCAAATGGCTGTATTTCAAATGCCTAATTCAAACCCCTGTATGTAGAGGTGGTATCTCACAGGGCCTGAACCTCTGTAGGCCTGAAGTAAATATATCTTTGCACAAAATGGCTGTATTTCAAATAGCTGTATTTTAAATGCCTAATTCAAACCCCTGTATTTAGAGGTGGTATCTCAGAGCGCCTGAACCTCTGTAGGCCTGCAGTAAATATATCTTTGCACAAAATGGCTGTATTTCAAATAGCTGTATTTCAAATGCCTAATTCAAACCCCTGTATGTAGAGGTAGTATCTCACAGGCCCAGAACCAGTGTAGGCCTGCAGTAAATATATCTTTGCACAAAACGGCTGTATTTCAAATGGCTGTATTTAAAATGCCTAATTCAAACCCCTGTATATAGAGGGGGTATCTCACAGGGCCTGAACCAGTGTAGGCCTGAATTAAATATTGGTGCATCAAATGGCGATATTTAAAATCTCTGAATGTAACCCAAATGTATTAAGGGTGTATCTCACAATGACATCTGCATCAAAGGCTGCCAACTAAATTTTTTGTGCCCAAATGAGTGTTTGTTTAAAAAGCAGTATATAAGCCTGTAATTTCACACGTGCTGATGCTGCAAGGCCTGAAAATACAGTTTTTTGTCAAAAGAGTGTGTTTTTCAAACCCCAGAAAATGATGGGTGTATTTCTACCTTAAATTGCATACTGACTAATACAGATGTTGTAGATTGCCCAAAATTTTTTTTTTTTTGCTAACAGAATATGAAAGCTGTATATATTAACCACCTCAGCCCCCAGTGCTTAAACACCCTGAAAGACCAGGCCACTTTTTACACTTCTGACCTACACTACTTTCACCGTTTATTGCTCGGTCATGCAACTTACCACCCAAATGAATTTTACCTCCTTTTCTTCTCACTAATAGAGCTTTCATTTGGTGGTATTTCATTGCTGCTGACAATTTTACTTTTTTTGTTATTAATCGAAATTTAACGATTTTTTTGCAAAAAAATGACATTTTTCACTTTCAGTTGTAAAATTTTGCAAAAAAAACGACATCCATATATAAATTTTTAGCAAAATTTATTGATCTACATGTCTTTGATAAAAAAAAATGTTTGGGTAAAAAAAAAATGGTTTGGGTAAAAGTTATAGCGTTTACAAACTATGGTACAAAAATGTGAATTTCCGCTTTTTGAAGCAGCTCTGACTTTCTGAGCACCTGTCATGTTTCCTGAGGTTCTACAATGCCCAGACAGTACAAACACCCCACAAATGACCCCATTTCGGAAAGTAGACACCCTAAGGTATTCACTGATGGGCATAGTGAGTTCATAGAACTTTTTATTTTTTGTCACAAGTTAGTGGAAAATGATGATTTTTTTTATTTTTTATTTTTCTTACAAAGTCTCATATTCCACTAACTTGTGACAAAAAATAAAAACTTCCATGAACTCACTATGCCCATCAGCGAATACCTTGGGGTGTCTTCTTTCCAAAATGGGGTCACTTGTGGGGTAGTTATACTGCCTTGGCATTCTAGGGGCCCAAATGTGTGGTAAGGAGTTTGAAATCAAATTCTGTAAAAAATGACTGGTGAAATCCGAAAGGTGCTCTTTGGAATGTGGGCCCCTTTGCCCACCTAGGCTGCAAAAAAGTGTCACACATGTGGTATCTCCGTATTCAGGAGAAGTTGGGGAATGTGTTTTGGGGTGTCATTTTACATATACCCATGCTGGGTGAGATAAATATCTTGGTCAAATGCCAACTTTGTATAAAAAAAATGGGAAAAGTTGTCTTTTGCCAAGATATATCTCTCACCCAGCATGGGTATATGTAAAATGACACCCCAAAACACATTCCCCAACTTCTCCTGAATACGGAGATACCACATGTGTGACACTTTTTTGCAGCCTAGGTGGGCAAAGGGGCCCACATTCCAAAGAGCACCTTTCGGATTTCACAGGCCATTTTTTGCAGAATTTGATTTCAAACTCCTTACCACACATTTGGGCCCCTAGAATGCCAGGGCAGTATAACTACCCCACAAGTGACCCCATTTTGGAAAGAAGACACCCCAAGGTATTCGCTGATGGGCATAGTGAGTTCATGGAAGTTTTTATTTTTTGTCACAAGTTAGTGAAATATGAGACTTTGTAAGGAAAAAAAAAAAAAAAAAATCATCATTTTCCACTAACTTGTGACAAAAAATAAAAAAATTCTAGGAACTCGCTATGCCCATCAGCGAATACCTTGGGGTGTCTTCTTTCCAAAATGGGGTCACTTGTGGGGTAGTTATACTGCCCTGGCATTTTCCAGGGGCCCAAATGTGTGGTAAGTAGGTAAATGACCTGTGAAATCCGAAAGGTGCTCTTTGGAATGTGGGCCCCTTTGCCCACCTAGGCTGCAAAAAAGTGTCACACATGTGGTATCGCCGTATTCAGGAGAAGTTGGGGAATGTGTTTTGGAGTGTCATTTTACATATACCCATGCTGGGTGAGAGAAATATCTTGGCAAAAGACAACTTTTCCCATTTTTTTATACAAAGTTGGCATTTGACCAAGATATTTATCTCACCCAGCATGGGTATATGCAAAATGACACCCCAAAACACATTCCCCAACTTCTCCTGAATACGGAGATACCACATGTGTGACACTTTTTTGCAGCCTAGGTGGGCAAAGGGGCCCAAATTCCTTTTAGGAGGGCATTTTTAGACATTTGGATACCAGACTTCTTCTCACGCTTTGGGGCCCCTAAAATGCCAGGGCAGTATAAATACCCCACATGTGACCCCATTTTGGAAAGAAGACACCCCAAGGTATTCAATGAGGGGCATGGCGAGTTCATAGAAAAAAAAAAAATTTGGCACAAGTTAGCGGAAATTGATTTTTTTGATTTTTTTCTCACAAAGTCTCTTTTTTCGCTAACTTGGGACAAAAATTTCAATCTTTCATGGACTCAATATGCCCCTCAGTGAATACCTTGGGGTGTCTTCTTTCCAAAATGGTGTTATTTGTGGGGTGTTTGTACTGCCCTGGCATTTGAGGGTCTCCGCAATCATTACATGTATGCCCAGCATTAGGAGTTTCTGCTATTCTCCTTATATTGAGCATACGGGTAATGAGATTTTTTTTTTCCGTTCAGCCTCTGGGCTGAAAGAAAAAAATGAACGGCACAGATTTCTTCATTCGCATCGATCAATGTGGATGAAAAAATCTCTGCCAAAAAAAAGGAGGGGAAAGGCGTCTGCCAGGACATAGGAGCTCCGCCCAACATCCATACCCACTTAGCTCGTATGCCCTGGCAAACCAGATTTCTCCATTCACATCAATCGATGTGGATGAATAAATCCTTGCCGGGATTTTTTTTTTTATATATACAAAGTGTTTGCCAAAGTATATGAACACCGCCACCTCCTCAGCTCATATGCCTCGGCAAACGTATCTTTTACTGCAGAGGAGAAATCTCGTCTTGCAGCGCCGCATACACCGACTTGCGTGTAATCTGACAGCAGCGCAATGCTTCTGTCAGAATGCACATCAGTGCTGCAGCTAGTCGATCGGTTGGTCCACCTGGAAGGTAAAAAAAAAAAAGAAAAAACCAGGCCGCAACACAATTATTTTATTAACTTTGGAAGAGAACATCTAAACTTTAACTTTTTGAACTGAACATTAACCTTTTTGCTTACTGGTGTTTTTTTTTGTTTTTGTTTTTTTTAACCTTTATAGAACAAACCTCTCCTTCCCCATGGGACAATGTGCAAAGCGCAAATCGCCCAAAGATGTGGCGAAGTACGTTATGCACTTTATCCCAGGTGAAAGGAGAGGTTTGCAGCAGCTGTGAGAGAAAGGGCCCTAATAGCCCTGTGTGCCTGTCCTGGTGAGATGTGATCCCTATGCTAGGTGTACCTGTGTGTGGTACTTCCGGAAACACTCTCCTAAGCATAGGGCAGGGTGGTCAGGACAGTCAGGACAGAAATAGCGGGTGTCACGCCTTATTCCACTCCTGCTACAGACACGACATTTTTTTCGGGGTGGCGGTTGGGTTGAGGTACCAGCAACGACACTGGGGAAATGTCGCTCGTGTAGACCGCTAACTACACTGGTGGATGGGGCCACGGAACCTCCTGATAAAGGAGGTTCTCGATGATCTCTTCCTGGAATTTGAGGAAGGATCGTGTTCTCCCAGCCTTACTGTAGAGAACAAAACTATTATACAGCGCCAATTGAATTAAATATACAGACACCTTCTTATACCAGCGTCTGGTTCTGCGGGAAACTAAATAGGGAGCCAACATTTGGTCATTAAAGTCCACCCCTCCCATGAGCGCATTATAGTCGTGGACTGAGAGGGGCTTTTCAATGACACGGGTTGCCCTTTCAATTTGGATTGTCGTGTCTGCGTGAATGGAGGAGAGCATGTAAACGTCACGCTTGTCTCTCCATTTCACCGCGAGCAGTTCTTCGTTACACAAGGCAGCCCTCTCCCCCCTTGCAAGACGGGTGGTTACAAGCCGTTGGGGGAAGCCCACGCGACTAGTTCGCGCGGTGCCACAGGCGCAAATCCGCTCTATAAACAAATGCCTAAAGAGGGCCACACTTGTGTAAAAATTGTCCACATAAAGATGGTATTCCTTGCCGAATAAGGGTGACACCAAGTCCCAGACTGTCTTCCCACTGCTCCCCAGGTAGTCAGGGCAACCGACCGGCTCCAGGGTCTGATCTTTTCCCTCATAGATCTGAAATTTGTGGGTATAGCCTGTGGCCCTTTCACAGAGCTTATACAATTTGACCCCATACCGGGCACGCTTGCTTGGGATGTATTGTTTGAAGCCAAGGCGCCCGGTAAAATGTATTAGGGACTCGTCTACGCAGATGTTTTGCTCAGGGGTATACAAATCTGCAAATTTCTGGTTGAAATGGTCTATGAGGGGCCGAATTTTGTGGAGCCGGTCAAAAGCTGGGTGGCCTCTGGGACGGGAGGTGGTGTTGTCGCTAAAGTGCAGGAAACGCAGGATGGTCTTAAAACGTGCCCTGGACATAGCAGCAGAGAACATGGGCATGTGATGAATCGGGTTCGTGGACCAATATGACCGCAATTCATGCTTTTTGGTTAGACCCATGTTGATCAGAAGGCCCAGAAAAATTTTAAGTTCGGAAACTTGGACTGGTTTCCACCGGAAAGGCTGGGCATAATAGCTTCCCGGGTTTGCGGTTATAAATTGTGTGGCATACCGGTTTGTCTCTGCCACGACTAAGTCCAAGAGCTCCGCAGTCAAGAACAGCTCAAAAAATCCCAGGGCCGTACTGATCTGAGCCGTCTCAACCCGAACTCCAGACTGGGCGGTGAAAGGGGGAACTAATGGTGCGGCTGAAGTTGGTGACTGCCAATCAGGGTTTGCCAGCACCTCAGGGATTCTAGGGGCTCTACGGGCCTGTCTGTGCGGTGGCTGCGACTGGGTAACTACTGCACGTGCCACCGTACCAGCTTCAACTGCCCTTCTGGTGCTCGCTACTTCACCATGTTGTACGGCAGTGCTGGTACTAGGTCCAGGGAGGGCTGCGCTGCTGGTGTATGCCTCACCACGTGATCCGGCAGCGACAGCCCCACTCTGCTGTTCTTGAAGCGGATCCTGCGTAACCTGTGGTCTAGCGACACGGGGCCGGGTACGCCTGGTGCTGCCAGGGACCTCAACCTCCTCGTCCGAACTTTGGGTCAGAGAGCCACTGCTTTCTACAGGTTCATATTCTGACCCGCTAGATTCGTCAGATGAGGGTTCCCACTCCTCATCCGACTGGGTCAGAATCCTGTAGGCCTCTTCAGAAGAATACCCCCTGTTTGACATTTTGGACTACTAAATTTAGGGGTATTCCCTGAGACTACCCAAGAAAAAAAGCAAGCCTGTTTTACAAAGGGGAGGCTAGCGAAGTACCGGAGGCCGCTGCGGTTGATAAAAAATATCAAAACTGATTTTTTTTATCGCCGCAGTGCGTGTAAAGTGAATGTGCAGTGATCAAAAAAAAATTATTTTTTGTCACTGCGGTGGGGCGGGCGTGGGTGAACGCACGTGGGGGCGACCGATCAGGCCTGATCGGGCAAACACTGCGTTTTGGGTGGAGGGCGAGCTAAGGTGACACTAATACTATTATAGATCTGACCGTGATCAGTTTTGATCACTTACAGATACTATAAAAGTACAAATGCTGATTAGCGATACGCTAATCAGCGAATCAGTGACTGCGGTGCGGTGGGCTGGGCGCTAACTGATCCCTAAACTACCTAACCAAGGGGCCTAAACTATCCTAAAACCTAACAGCCAATACTAGTGAAAAAAAAAAGTGTCAGTTTACACTGATCACTTTTTGTCTTTCACTAAGTGATTGACAGGGGGCGATCAAGGGGTTAATTTGGATGATGGGGGTGATGGAAGGTGATCAGGGGCTAAGGGTAGTGTTTGGTGTGTACTCACAGTGATGTCTGCTCCTCTGCTGGATCCAACCGACGAAAAGGACCAGCAGAGGAGCAGAGAAGCCATATAACAGATCATATTTACTAATATGATCTGTTATCTGGCTTGTGATTCGATTTTTTAAAAATCAGCAACCTGCCAGCGACGATCATTGGCTGGCAGGTTGCTGATGCAATAGTCCTTTAACTTTTGCCAGCCCGCGATGCGCATGCGCGGGCCGGCTGTGACCGAAATCTCGCGTCTCGCGAGAGGACGCGCCGGCGCGTCCAGGTGGAATGAAACAACCACCTCCAGGACGCGTCTGTGCATACAGCGTTCCGGAGGTGGTTAAACTTGAATTTAACCCATGCAGATCTGGAAAATACTGTTTTTTGAAAAAATGGTGTGTTTTTAAAACCCCAGAAAATTATGGGTGTATTTCTACCTTAAATTGCACACTGACTAATCCAGATGTTGTAGTTTACCCCCCAAAATATGTGATTTGCAATGTCCCAAAAGCTCAGATGCAGTGCTGGTGCACTGAGCATGCATAAAATGGCCGCCGCCGCCGCCACCCACCTAATAACAGAATTCTAAAAGTTTGTATTTTTGGTCAATGAGCTCAGGGCAGGGTAAAACGATAGTGCCCTGCACCCACACAACTATTTGTCTGTAGATCGCTGAGTTAGATTCTCTCCTATGCTCTCCCTGAAACCACAAGTCCAGCAGCATCCTCTCCCTACACTTGTAACAGCAGAGTGACGTGCAGCGCTACGTGACTCCAGCTTATATAGAGCCTGGGTCAAATGCTGCTCTTGCCAATCACAGCCATGCCATTACTAGGCATGGCTGTGATGGCCTCCTGGGGCAAGTAGTATGCCGCTTGTTGATTGGCTGCTGTGCAGCCTTTCAAAAAGCTCCAAGAAAGCGCCAAACACCAAACTTTTACGGAAATGTTCGGGTTCTGGTCCGGGGTCCAAAAATCAAAAAATTCGGTACGACCCCGAACTTTACATGAGCAGATGATTTGTCTACTCTAAATGAATTATTTGTGCATGTGCCAATACTCACAGTAAGGACGCATGTGCCAGATTTTCATTGCTGTCCAAGATCTACCGGTATAGTGGGTAATCATCTATAGAGTGATAGACCCATTACTACCCTGCACTTAAACTTTAACTATTGGTGCCATATGTACAGTAAGTGACAGTGGAGCAGACCATGGCACTATTTGAATCATGTAGACATCTCCGTCCCTCTCTCAACAAAACTGTGGCTACACTAAGGCTACTTTCACACTAGCATTTTAGTTTTCCGGTATTGAGATCCGTCATAGGGGCTCAATACCGGAAAAAAAATGCTTCAGTTTTGTCTCCATTCATTTTCAATGGGGCCTGAACTGAACAGAACAAAATGCATTCCATTCCGTTTAGTTGCGTTCCCATAGCGGGGAGCAAACCGCAGCATGTTGTAGTTTGAGTTCCGTCCTGGGATGTGGAGCAAGACGGATCCGGCATGACCCCTAGTGCAAGTCAATGGGGACGGATCCGTTTTCTCTGACACAATCTGACACAATAGAAAACGGGTCCGTCCCTCATTGACTTTTAATGGAGTTCATGACGGATCCGTCTTGGGTATGTTAAAGATAATACAACCGGATCCATTCATAACAGATGCAGACGTTGCATTATCAGTAACGGAAGCGTTTTTGCTGAACCCTGCCGGATTCAGTATAAACGCTAGTGTGAAAGTAGCCTTTGAGAATTTGAGGAATTTGCCAGAAGCATATTGGTAATTCTTATTCTGCAGTCCTTGTTGCAATTAGAGGTCACTTACTACACAGCAGACAGGGGGAGGGAGGGAGTTGGCTAATATATATACAGTATTTGCAAAGCATACAATCTTTCCACTGTCAACATCCCAGGCCGATTACTCTGGCAACCAGGTTATTGAGCCCACACAAATTTGCAGGTTAGTTGGTGACTGAGTATCGGTGTCACTAATCAGCTTATAACATTACAACTATCTGCCAAATATTGTGTTACAGCAGTACAGTGCTGCCAGATTTCACAGGCAGTATATGCCCTCTGCTTCTGAGTGAAATGCATCTAGCTGTGAAGCTAAAAAGGAAATAATTATGCTGAAAGAGACATCAGGGAAGCCCAAAAAAATACCTGTTTCTTTACAGTTATAATTAAAAAAAAAAAAGCACAGGTATGTTTTAGGTTTTAATTAGAGTTGAGCGAACACCTGGATGTTCGGGTTCGAGAAGTTCGGCCGAACTTCACGGAAATGTTTGGGTTTGGGATCCGAACCCGAACCGAACTTCGTCCCGAACCCGAACCCCATTGAAGTCAATGGGGACCCGAACTTTTGGGCACTAAAAAGGCTGTAAAAAAGCCCAGGAAAGAGCTAGAGGGCTGCAAAAGGCAGCAACATGTAGGTAAATCCCCTGCAAACAAATGTGGATAGGGAAATGAATTAAAATAAAAATAAAAAAAATAAAAATTAACCAATATCAATTGGACAGAGGTCCCATAGCAGAGAATCTGGCTTCACGTCAGCAGAGAATCAGTCTCTTCATGCCATAGCAAAGAATCTGGCTTCATATCAGCACAGAATCAGTCTCTTCATGCCATAGCAGAGAATCTGGCTTCATGTCAGCACAGAATCAGTCTTCATGTCATAGCAGAAAATCAGGCTTCACGTCACCCACCACTGGAACAGGCCACTGTCACACATTTAGGCCCAGGCACCCAGACAGAGGAGAGAGGTCCCGTAACAGAGAATCTGGCCTTATGTCAGCGCAGAATCAGTCTTCATGTCATAGCAGAGAATCAGGCTTCACGTCACCCACCACTGGAACAGGCCACTGTCACACATTTAGGCCCAGGCACCCAGGCAGAGGAGAGAGGTCCCATAACAGAGAATGTGGCCTTATGTCAGCGCAGAATCAGTCTTCATGTCATAGCAGAGAATCAGGCATTACGTCACTCACCACTGGAACAGGCCACTGTCACACATTTAGGCCCAGGCACCCAGGCAGAGGATAGAGGTCCCGTAACAGAGAATCTGGCCTTATGTCAGCGCAGAATCAGTCTTCATGTCATAGCAGAGAATCAGGCTTCACGTCACCCACCACTGGAACAGGCCACTGTCACACATTTAGGCCCCGGCACCCAGACAGAGGAGAGTGGTCCCGTAACAGAGAATCTGGCCTTATGTCAGCGCAGAATCTGTCTTCATGTTATAGCAGAGAATCAGGCATCACGTCACCCACCACTGGAACAGGCCACTGTCACATATTTAGGCCCAGGCACCCAGGCAGAGGAGAGAGGTCCCGTAACAGAGAATCTGGCCTTATGTCAGCGCAGAATCTGTCTTCATGTCATAGCAGAGAATCAGGCTTCACGTCACCCACCACTGGAACAGGCCACTGTCACACATTTAGGCCCCGGCACCCAGACAGAGGAGAGTGGTCCCGTAACAGAGAATCTGGCCTTATGTCAGCGCAGAATCTGTCTTCATGTCATAGCAGAGAATCAGGCTTCACGTCACCCACCACTGGAACAGGCCACTGTCACACATTTAGGCCCAGGCACCCAGACAGAGGAGAGAGGTCCTGTAACAGAGAATCTGGCCTTATGTCAGCGCAGAATCTGTCTTCATGTCATAGCAGAGAATCAGGCTTCACGTCACCCACCACTGGAACAGGCCACTGTCACACATTTAGGCCCAGGCACCCAGACAGAGGAGAGCGGTCCCGTAACAGAGAATCTGGCCTTATGTCAGCGCAGAATCTGTCTTCATGTCATAGCAGAGAATCAGTCTTCACGTCACCCACCACTGGAACAGGCCACTGTCACACATTTAGGCCCCGGCACCCAGACAGAGGAGAGAGGTCCTGTAACAGAGAATCTGGCCTTATGTCAGCACAGAATCTGTCTTCATGTCATAGCAGAGAATCAGGCATCACGTCACCCACCACTGGAACAGGCCACTGTCACACATTTAGGCCCAGGCACCCAGGCAGAGGAGAGAGGTCCCGTAACAGAGAATCTGGCCTTATGTCAGCGCAGAATCAATCTTCATGTCATAGCAGAGAATCAGGCTTCACGTCACCCACCACTGGAACAGGCCACTGTCACACATTTAGGCCCCGGCACCCAGACAGAGGAGAGAGGTCCTGTAACAGAGAATCTGGCCTTATGTCAGCGCAGAATCAGTCTTCATGTCATAGCAGAGAATCAGGCTTCACGTCACCCACCAGTGGAACAGGCCACTGTCACATATTTAGGCCCAGGCACCCAGGCAGAGGAGAGAGGTCGCGTAACAGAGAATCTGGCTTCATGTCAGCACAGAATAAGTCTTCATGTCATAGCAGAGAATCAGGCTTCACGCCACCCACCACTGGAACAGGCCACTGTCACATATTTAGGCCAGGCACCCAGGCAGAGGAGAGAGGTCGCGTAACAGAGAATCTGGCTTCATGTCAGCACAGAATAAGTCTTCATGTCATAGCAGAGAATCAGGCTTCACGTCACCCACCACTGGAACAGGCCACTGTCACACATTTAGGCCCCGGCACCCAGACAGAGGAGAGAGGTCCTGTAACAGAGAATCTGGCCTTATGTCAGCACAGAATCTGTCTTCATGTCATAGCAGAGAATCAGGCATTACGTCACTCACCACTGGAACAGGCCACTGTCACACATTTAGGCCCAGGCAACCAGGCAGAGGATAGAGGTCCCGTAACAGAGAATCTGGCCTTATGTCAGCGCAGAATCAGTCTTCATGTCATAGCAGAGAATCAGGCTTCACGTCACCCACCACTGGAACAGGCCACTGTCACACATTTAGGCCCCGGCACCCAGACAGAGGAGAGTGGTCCCGTAACAGAGAATCTGGCCTTATGTCAGCGCAGAATCTGTCTTCATGTCATAGCAGAGAATCAGGCTTCACGTCACCCACCACTGGAACAGGCCACTGTCACACATTTAGGCCCAGGCACCCAGACAGAGGAGAGAGGTAGTGTAACAGAGAATCTGGCCTTATGTCAGCGCAGAATCTGTCTTCATGTCATAGCAGAGAATCAGGCTTCACGTCACCCACCACTGGAACAGGCCACTGTCACACATTTAGGCCCAGGCACCCAGACAGAGGAGAGCGGTCCCGTAACAGAGAATCTGGCCTTATGTCAGCGCAGAATCTGTCTTCATGTCATAGCAGAGAATCAGTCTTCACGTCACCCACCACTGGAACAGGCCACTGTCACACATTTAGGCCCCGGCACCCAGGCAGAGGAGAGAGGTCCTGTAACAGAGAATCTGGCCTTATGTCAGCACAGAATCTGTCTTCATGTCATAGCAGAGAATCAGGCATCACGTCACCCACCACTGGAACAGGCCACTGTCACACATTTAGGCCCAGGCACCCAGGCAGAGGAGAGAGGTCCCGTAACAGAGAATCTGGCCTTATGTCAGCGCAGAATCAATCTTCATGTCATAGCAGAGAATCAGGCTTCACGTCACCCACCACTGGAACAGGCCACTGTCACACATTTAGGCCCCGGCACCCAGACAGAGGAGAGAGGTCCTGTAACAGAGAATCTGGCCTTATGTCAGCGCAGAATCAGTCTTCATGTCATAGCAGAGAATCAGGCTTCACGTCACCCACCACTGGAACAGGCCACTGTCACATATTTAGGCCCAGGCACCCAGGCAGAGGAGAGAGGTCGCGTAACAGAGAATCTGGCTTCATGTCAGCACAGAATAAGTCTTCATGTCATAGCAGAGAATCAGGCTTCACGTCACCCACCACTGGAACAGGCCACTGTCACATATTTAGGCCCCGGCACCCAGGCAGAGGAGAGAGGTCGCGTAACAGAGAATCTGGCTTCATGTCAGCACAGAATAAGTCTTCATGTCATAGCAGAGAATCAGGCTTCACGTCACCCACCACTGGAACAGGCCACTGTCACACATTTAGGCCCCGGCACCCAGACAGAGGAGAGGTTCATTTAACTTTGGGTTGCCCCGCAATATAATGGTAAAATGAAATTAAAAATAGTATTGAATGAGGAAGTGCCCTGGAGTAGAATAATATATTGTTAAGGGGAGGTAGTTAATATCTAATCTGCACAAGGGATGGACAGGTCCTGTGGGATCCATGCCTGGTTCATTTTTATGAACGTCAGCTTGTCCACATTGGCTGTAGACAGGCGGCTGCGTTTTTCTGTAATGACGCCCCCTGCCGTGCTGAATACACGTTCAGACAAAACGCTGGCCGCCGGGCAGGCCAGCACCTCCAAGGCATAAAAGGCTAGCTCTGGCCACGTGGACAATTTGGAGACCCAGAAGTTGAATGGGGCCGAACCATCAGTCAGTCAGTGGAGGAGTGTGCACAGGTACTGTTCCACCATGTTAGTGAAATGTTGCCTCCTGCTAACACGTTCCGTATCAGGTGGTGGTGCACTTAGCTGTGGCGTGTTGACAAAACTTTTCCACATCTCTGCCATGCTAACCCTGCCCTCAGAGGAGCTGGGCGTGACACAGCTGCGTTGGCGACCTCTTGCTCCTCCTCTGCCTTCGCCTTGGGCTTCCACTGGTTCCCCTGTGACATTTGGGAATGCTCTCAGTAGCGCGTCTACCAACGTGCGCTTGTACTCGCGCATCTTCCTATCACGCTCCAGTGTAGGAAGTAAGGTGGGCACATTGTCTTTGTACCGGAGATCCAGCAGGGTGGCAACCCAGTAGTCCGCACACGGTAAAATGTGGGCAACTCTGCTGTCGTTGTGCAGGCACTGCAGCATGTAGTCACTCATGTGTGCCAGGCTGCCCAGAGGTAAGGACAAGCTGTCCTCTGTGGGAGGCGTATCGTCATCGTCCTGTGTTTCCCCCCAGCCACGCACCAGTGATGGGCCCGAGCTGCTTTGGGTGCCACCCCGCTGTGAACATGCTTCATCCTCATCCTCCTCCACCTCCTCCTCATCCTCGTCCTCCTCGTCCTCCAGTAGTGGGCCCTGTCTGGCCACATTTGTACCTGGCCTCTGGTGTTGCAAAAAACTTCCCTCTGAGTCACTTCGAAGAGACTGGCCTATAAGTGCTAAAAATGAGCCCTCTTCCTCCTCTTCCTCCTGGGCCACCTCCTCTTCCATCATCGCCCTAAGTGTTTTCTCAAGGAGACATAGAAGTGGTATTGTAACGCTGATAACGGCGTCATCGCCACTGGCCATGTTGGTGGAGTACTCGAAACAGCGCAACAGGGCACACAGGTCTCGCATGGAGGCCCAGTCATTGGTGGTGAAGTGTGTCTGATCCACAGTGCGACTGACCCGTGCGTGCTGCAGCTGAAACTCCACTATGGCCTGCTGCTGCTCGCACAGTCTGTCCAGCATATGCAAGGTGGAGTTCCACCTGGTGGGTACGTCGCATATGAGGCGGTGAGCGGGAAGGCCGAAGTTACGCTGTAGCGCAGACAGGCGAGCAGCGGCAGGGTGTGAACGCCGGAAGCGCGAACAGACGGCCCGCACTTTATGCAGCAGCTCTGACATGTCGGGGTAGTTGCGAATGAACTTCTGCACCACCAAATTCAGCACATGCGCCAGGCAAGGGATGTGCGTCAAACCGGCTAGTCCCAGAGCTGCAACGAGATTTCGCCCATTATCGCACACAACCAGGCCAGGCTTGAGGCTCACCGGCAGCAACCACTCGTCGGTCTGTTGTTCTATACCCCGCCACAATTCCAGTGCGGTGTGGGGCCTTTCCCCAAACATATGAGTTTCAGAATGGCCTGCTGACGTTTACCCCGTGCTGTGCTGAAGTTGGTGGTGAAGGTGTGTGGCTGACTGGATGAGCAGGTGGAAGAAGAGGAGGAGGAAGCTGAGTAGGAGGAGGAGGAGACAGGAGGCAAAGAATGTTGCCCTGCAATCCTTGGCGGCGGAAGGACGTGCGCCAAACAGCTCTCCGCCTGGGGCCCAGCCGCCACTACATTTACCCAGTGTGCAGTTAGGGAGATATAGCGTCCCTGGCCCTGGTCCACGTATCTGTGGTTAGGTGGACCTTGCCACAGATGGCGTTGCGCAGTGCACACTTGATTTTATCGGACACTTGTTTGTGCAGGGAAGGCACGGCTCTCTTGGAGAAGTAGTGGCGGCTGGGAACAACATACTGTGGGACAGCAAGTGACATGAGCTGTTTGAAGCTGTGTGTGTCCACCAGCCTAAATGACAGCATTTCATAGGCCAGTAGTTTAGAAATGCTGGCATTCAGGGCCAGGGATCGAGGGTGGCTAGGTGGGAATTTACGCTTTCTCTCAAATGTGTGTGAGATGGAGAGCTGAACGCTGCCGTGTGACATGGTTGAGATGCTTGGTGACGCAGGTGGTGGTGTTGGTGGTACATCCCATGTTTGCTGGGCGGCAGGTGCCAACGTTCCTCCAGAGGCAGAGGAAGAGGCCGAGGCGGCAGCAGCAGAAGAGGCCGAGGCGGCAGCAGCAGAAGAGGCAGCAGGGGGAGCCTGAGTGACTTCCTTGTTTTTAAGGTGTTTACTCCACTGCAGTTCATGCTTTGCATGCAGGTGCCTGGTCATGCAGGTTGTGCTAAGGTTCAGAACGTTAATGCCTCTCTTCAGGCTCTGATGGCACAGCGTGCAAACCACTCGGGTCTTGTCGTCAGCACATTGTTTGAAGAAGTGCCATGCCAGGGAACTCCTTGAAGCTGCCTTTGGGGTGCTCGGTCCCAGATGGCGGCGGTCAGTAGCAGGCGGAGTCTCTTGGCGGCGGGTGTTCTGATTTTGCCCACTGCTCCCTCTTTTGCTACGCTGTTGGCTCGGTCTCACCACTGCCTCTTCCTCCGAACTCTGAAAGTCAGTGGCACGACCATCATTCCATGTGGGGTCTAGGACCTCATCGTCCCCTGCATTGTCTTCCACCCTGTCTTGACCCCTGACCTCCTGTTCAGTCTGCACACTGCAGAAAGACGCAGCAGTTGGCACCTGTGTTTCGTCATCATCAGAGACGTGCTGAGGTGGTATTCCCATGTCCCCATCATCAGGAAACATAAGTGGTTGTGCGTTAGTGCATTCTATCTCTTCCACCCCTGGTGAAGGGCTAGGTGGATGCCCTTGGGAAACCCTGGCAGCAGAGTCTTCAAACAGCATAAGAGACTGCTGCATAACTTGAGGCTCAGACAGTTTCCCTGATATGCATGGGGGTGATGTGACAGACTGATAGGCTTGGTTTTCATGCGCCATCTGTGCGCTTTCTGCAGAAGACTGGGTGGGAGATAATGTGAACGTGCTGGATGCACTGTCGGCCACCCAATTGACTAATGCCTGTACCTGCTCAGGCCTTACCATCCTTAGAACGGCATTGGGCCCCACCAAATATCCCTGTAAATTCTGGCGGCTACTGGGACCTGAGGTAGTTGGTACACTAGGACGTGTGGCTGTGGCAGAACGGCCACGTCCTCTCCCAGCACCAGAGGGTCCACTAACACCACCACGACCATGTCCACGTCCGCGTCTGCGTCCCTTATTAGATGTTTTCCTCATTGTTCCCGTTCACCACAATTTTGAGAATGGCAAATTTGGGAATAGTTTTTCAACCCAGAACAAAAAGTGTGCTTTTACGGTCACTACAAATAACTTGACCAGCTAAAACAGTACAGATTTGGTTGAATAGAAATGTGAGGACTGTTTCTTTTTGCGCTGTGTGACAGGTATAGGTTTAATCACAGAATCAGACTTCTATCTGCACGGTAGCGTGTGTCTTAGGTTTTTCTGAATGATACTATCAGTACCTTCAATGTAAGATATCCTTTTTGGGATAGATTTCAAGTAGGCCTCAAATACCAGAAACTAGTTATTTTGAGAATGGCAAATTTGGGAATAGTTTTTTAACCCAGAACAAAAAGTGTGCTTTTACGGTCACTACAAATAACTTGACCAGCTAAAACAGTACAGATTTGGTTGAATAGAGATGTGAGGCCTGTTTTTTTTTGCGCTGTGTGACAGGTATAGGTTTAATCACAGAATCAGACTTCTATCTGCACGCTAGCGTGTGTCTTAGGTTTTTCTGAATGACACTATCAGTACCTTCAATGTAAGATATCCTTTTTGGGATAGATTTCAAGTAGGCCTCAAATACCAGAAACTAGTTATTTTGAGAATGGCAAATTTGGGAATAGTTTTTCAATCCAGAAAATAAAAAGTGCTTTTACGGTCACTACAAATAACTTGACCAGCTAAAACAGTACAGATTTGGTTGAATAGAGATGTGAGGCCTGTTTTTTTTTTGCGCTGTGTGACAGGTATAGGTTTAATCACAGAATCAGACTTCTATCTGCACGCTAGCGTGTGTCTTAGGTTTTTCTGAATGACACTATTAGCACCTTCAATGTAAGATATCCTTTTTGGGATAGATTTCAAGTAGGCCTCAAATACCAGAAACTAGTTATTTTGAGAATGGCAAATTTGGGAATAGTTTTTCAACCCAGAAAAAAAAGTGTGCTTTTACGGTCACTACAAATAACTTGACCAGCTAAAACAGTACAGATTTGGTTGAATAGAGATGTGAGGCCTGTTTTTTTTTGCGCTGTGTGACAGGTATAGGTTTAATCACAGAATCAGACTTCTATCTGCACGCTAGCGTGTGTCTTAGGTTTTTCTGAATGACACTATCAGCACCTTCAATGTAAGATATCCTTTTTGGGATAGATTTCAAGTAGGCCTCAAATACCAGAAACTAGTTATTTTGAGAATGGCAAATTTGGGAATAGTTTTTCAATCCAGAAAATAAAAAGTGCTTTTACGGTCACTACAAATAACTTGACCAGCTAAAACAGTACAGATTTGGTTGAATAGAAATGTCAGGTCTATTTTTTAGGCGCTGGGTGACAGGCTCAACTTGCCCCTGATGTAGTATATGGCCAAAAAATAACCACACTGTTGATGGTTAAATGCACTTGGGTGACACAGGCTCAGCCTGCACCAGATGTAGTATATGGCCAAAAAATAATCAGACTGTTGATGGTTAAATGCACTTCGGTGACACAGGCTCAGCCTGCAGCTGATGTAGTATATGGCCAAAAAATAACCAGACTGTTGATGGTTAAATGCACTTCGGTGACACAGGCTCAGCCTGCAGCTGATGTAGGATATAGCACAAAATAACTACACTATTGATGGTTAAATACACTTGGTGATAGCTTGTGCTGGCGCACCACAAGTCACAAAATGGCCGCCGATCACCCCAGAAAAAAAGTGATCTAAAAACGCTCTGGGCAACCTCAAAAAACTGAGCAAGTCAATATTAGCACTTCAATGATCCACAGCTGCAGATCGATCACAGAATGAAGTCTTTTGGAGGAGTTAATCTGCCTAATCTCGCCCTAACGTCGCAGCTGCAACCTCTCCCTATGCTTGAATCAGCAGAGTGACGTGCAGCGCTACGTGACCCAAGCTTATATAGAGGCTGGGTCACATGCTGCACTGGCCAATCACAGCCATGCCAATAGTATGCAAGGCTGTGATGGCCTCTTGGGGCAAGTAGTATGACGCTTGTTGATTGGCTGCTTTGCAGCCTTTCAAAAAGCGCCAAGAAAGCGCCGAACACCAAACCCGAACACAGACTTTTACGAAAGTAAAATACAGTTCGGGTTCGCTCATCCCTAGTTTTAATAAAACCATAAAATAAAACCATAAAACCACTTCTAAATTTATAAGTAAGGCTGGAATCTCTCATGCAGTTTTTGCTACCGTTTTTTAAGCCAAAGAAAAAAGTGCATCCAACACAAGGGAAACATTAGTCTTTTTGTTATATGCCTCCTTATTTTTTTGACGTACGCACTTCTGGCTTTGGCTCCGAAAACATTTCCCTGACTCCCATAAACTAAAGGTCCCATATGGTTATCCTGTAAAAAAATCACCGAAATGTGAGTGCCTCATATGACAACATCTCCCCTTACTTTAAATTCTGCACCAATAACCCATCTACTCTTGTTTGCAATTGCACCATTTATCTTTCCTTAAGTCTCAAGCTAGCCATACACATTTAATAGCTGTCAGCTTAACAATTCTCCCTTCCAACTCTCATATACACATATGTTTGGTTTGTCTGAGTGTGCAATGTTAAGAGAGTAAAAAGCCACTGCCAGGCACCTCTCTTGGCAGCTTAACCCCTAAAAAAACTAAACTATCAGGCAAAAGTATTCTGTTCACCTAATCCTTCTCTTCACCGACATCATCTGAAGACCTTCTCATACACATCAGATTGTCAGCCAAACCTGCTGCTCTTGTCTATTGTGATTGGGGCCCTCAAGAAGGAAAGGAAGAGAGCTTTTCTATTTCCCTGCTACTAGACCTGGAAAAGTGTTAACCTTTTATGCGTTACTCCCATATTTGTGACTTGTTCATTGTTTGCAAATTAGTCCTCCTTCCAAATAGAAAAGAAAGCTATGCATATAACTCTGCCAGATGTATGGTAGCTATCCTATAAGTCAATTCCCAACCTTTTAAACAGGTCTTGAGACACCCAGTTTAGCCAGTACTCTCTGCCCTGCATTGGTGAGGAGCATTTACCTTAATACATGTGTCTGCAGATAAGTTACCGGCTTAGCTATAATCCTAGTTATGTCTCAAGGCCTGTGTGTAAAAGGTCAAGCATAGACTTATAGTATAGCTTTCTTACATCTGATGGCATTACGGGCTCAGTATTTTGGAAGGAGAGCTTATTGCCTGACCTATAAGATGTCTTACCCCTATTAGGCGCTTTCCATAAGAAGAAATAGTACCCCCCAAATTGGTCAGTGTTTTGCATCAGTTATTGTTTGACAAGACCATGAGTATATCCTCCAAGATAATCTATAATGGAAATACTTGTACAGGTTCTGTGTTTTGGTCCCACTTCTGGTTTTGGATAACAATTACTGATGCAAATCACTTACCAAACACTAACGTAAGAATAATACCTTACATACTTTGCTATGTACTGATTTAGATTCTATCCATCATCCACAAAATCATGATGCTCTCCAAAAGAGAAACAATATAAAATATTGTAATTTGAGACCTTATCCTCGCTCTGAGTGTCTGCCCTGTTTCCCCCACATAAAGTCGCCGAGTGGGACATTTTGTGCACATAATGAGGTGCACCACATTGGATGCAGAACATGTGAATGTTCCAGGAATCTTATAGTATAGTATAGTATAATATAGCACACCGGCCTACACTCTTGAAATTCAATAATTGCTGTTAATACATCTACTCATATATTTCTCTGTAAAAAAAAAAATCCAGAATTTGTAGTGAAATTGTACTCCAAAGCCTTGGCATGAACCTCTCTAGTTGACTTGTTGCAGCAGTTATTACATTTGTATCGAATTAGTGATTTCCAAAAAAGCGAGAGATTTTATGGTTCCATCCCGTCATAATGACAACAAATGGCACAGCAATAATCAGCATTTAGTGAAGGTTGAGTCTCATCCGGCAGGGGCCAGGTGTATGATCCATTCATCAGCACCATCTCTTGCACATCCCACTTAGGTCCGTATTAGTCTTAATGAACAGAACAGTCCATTGACTCTATTTTATACATGAAATCAGCAGTGTAAGTCAATTACGGTAATTTAACAGCTATATTTCCTGAGACTTTCCATAGACTGCCAGCACTTAATGACTATTCCTTTTATTTTACATACTGGTCACTGCCACGCTGGTCGTATTTGCTAAAGGATCCAATTTAAATTGAAATGTAGATTAGTAAGGAGTTCATTTGTGATATATAGCTCGTTATACAAGTGCAGATTAGGCGGCAGTGCCAATCAGAGAGGTATGAGCTACAATACTGAATATGATATCATTTTATGTCCCATTTTGTAGCTATTTTTATGTCTTTGCCTCTTCTTTAAGCCAAACATGAATTTGTTGTAATACAACTGTATTTCCACTGGAGGGTTCAGTTGTGTTGGATATAAATGGAGGTTTTAATGTAGTCTTAAACATGCTGGTTATTGTTTAGCCTTTTTTATATATTTAGCTATCATTATTATTCAATGACTTTAGGTCTAACAATCATTAAACTTTTATAGCTGCTGTTTTACACCACTAGTGCATTTTTCACTCGTAGATCAAGCTGATTATTATAAATCTGATTATTGAATTGGGATCCCCACTATTAAAGGTGTTTCTACTGCTCTTATTTTTTTTCTAGTTATTAAAGAAATTAAGGTATTTGTAGAAGAGAATTTTAGCACTGTGGATTTTTGAGCAGTAGTTTTGTCTCAAGGAAGGTGTTGTCGATGCTTTTACATATCTTCTCATTTCAGAAAGCTATACTTTGTTTCGCAGCTTTGCCTTCCTTTAACTCTTATTAACCCCTTAAGTACACAGACAGTTTTCACCTTATGGACCAAGTCAAATTTAGCAAATTCTAAAGAAAAGGATGCCATGGATTAAAAGTGATGCCTTACAAGTGTTCCTTCTGGGAGTTATACAGACTTTGTGACTTATGCTAAGAAACCACTTTGATATTGGTTAACATCAAGTTTTCCCCTCCATTATCAGTTCAAGTGTTAACCTAGGAGAGTAACTACCGTGTTATGGTTGGCAGTTTTAGGCTAAATTAATATGTTCAGGATTTACTATGAATTGGTGTTATAGAAATTGCAATACAGATCTGCAGTAAATTACAGTATCAAAGAGGTAGAGAAGGAGCTCATAAAAAGCCATAACTTTTCTCAGGTGACCCTGACTCTTTTCCCAGGCAACCATGACTCTCTACTACTCCAGTTGATGACAGGTTCATTTTATTTGAATAGCATAAAATAATTTTATGTATTATTAACAGATTTCAAGGAAATGTGGCTCCTCGTCAGGTGACTCATAACCCAGGAGAGCAGCCGCAGCATGGTGAGGATTACTGATACTATCACAACACAATACCTACCGAGGACACACACCTTGCTATTGGCTAACTTTCTGGAGCATTGCAGGCCTCAACATCGGCAACACTGGACTTGTCATACTGGTTGTCATACTTCCTGTCCAAGAAATGAAGATTTTTTAAGAAGTAGTAGAAGATATAACTGACGAGACAGAGAGCAAAGTGTGGAGGCAGATTCCTTGTTTGTTTCCTTCATAGGGTCTAGTGGGAGGATTATGTAGACTCTTTTGGTTATGCTGTGATAGGTCCCTGTCACTGCCTGCCTGTCACGGCCATGGCTATGACCGTGACTCCTGAACCGCATGCGGTTGTCAGCGGTTTTCATTGGTGTTCAATCACAGGTGAGGGCTGTGGTATTGGCCTCACCTGTGGTTGCCGCTGGCAACAGTATGTATGTGGCAGCGTAGCAGGCTGAGCTGTGCCATGCAGCTCGCTACGCTGCGCATGCGGTTTTGTGTGTGATGTGTGGATATGTGCACTGTGTTTTATGTTATTGTGTGCACGTTCCCTTTAAGTGGTGTTTTCCCTTCCCTGGTGTTGGAAGGGTTAATCCCCTTCCTAGTGTGTGTGATCACTGGGTGTGTCCGACTGTGGGGTGTGGCTTCTTGGCCTATAAAGCCTCACTGCTTTTGCAGGCCTTGAGGTTGCTTCAGCCATGCTTAGCTGAGAGCAGCCTCATGTATTTATTACCTGCCAGTAAGAGCCACCCCTGTGGTCATAAACCTTTATGTCAAAACCTTAATGTCATAACCATAATGTCGCTTTAAGTTATTTCCAGTTATGTGTGATGTCTGTGTGATGTTTTATATGTCTCCCTTTGTGCAGCTATGGATCTGGGTCCCTGTGTGGGGATGCGTTTATGATCTGCACCCTGCTAACACAGGGATCCAGTCAGCAAGGCTGTGGCAGGTAGGTGGAACTCTAGTTCACCTGCCATATCCATAGAGCTGTTTATGTCTCCCCTTTTCCTGCAGCTTGGCCGTTGAGACTCCTGCTCCTCCGTGTCTAGGAGGAGTGGGCTTGTCTTACTCAGCTCCTAGGTGAGGGTCATCTTGAGGGCCAGCAGGGACTTTTAGGTTCCGGAGCATGGGCCCTCCTACCATCAAGGTTGGCCCATGTAACTAGGAGCTAGGGTCAGGTTAGGGATGCCTTAGGAGGTGACCTGCTCCCTAATCCTGTCTACATGGCCAAGCAACCTAAACATCATCGGGCTGCACACGGCTGAGGATTTCCCCCATCCTCAGCCGTGACACTGCCACATTATAGAATATCACCTTTTAAATCTGCTATTTTTGCGATTGTAGAATTTTTTGTTGCCCCTGTTTAAGCCACTGATGTGGGAGACCTCATTGTCTCCATCTAAGGCTCCATTCACACATCCGTGTGTGTTTTGCGGATCCACGGATCCGCAAAACACGGACAGTGGCATCGCCGGCAGTGGCATCGCCGGCACTAATATAATATGCCTATTCTTGTCCGCCATTGCGGACAAGAATAAGGCATGTTCTATTTTTTTCGGGAACGGAAATCCGGACCCGGTAGTCCGTATACGGAACGCAAAAAATGGAACATAAATAGAAAAAAAAAAAAACGTTTGTGTGCAAGAGGCCTTATTGTGTGTCAAAAAGGTTTCCTTAATTTACATTTAACATTTTTTGAGCATTCTTTGTTGGTTCATAATGAGCAAGTTATTTTCCCAATAATACTTATGTGGTGTTCAATTTCAGACTGAAAAGATTTATATAGCACCAAGATATTCTTCAGTGCTTTATAATCCGGGGATTCATGTACAAACAGAATGACATAACAACATATAAGTCGACAATTGAAACAAGAGGAATGAGAGCCATGCTGTTTGTATTTCAGTTTAGAGTGGACCAACATGCTACGTTATGTTTTTCATAATTTTAATACAAAGTAAGAAAAATGTGTGTCTATTTTTTAGAGCAATTAAATCTGGATAAAGCAGGTTGCACTGTTGAAATACAATAACTGGTTTGTTATTGCATATCTACTGGTACAAAATTTAAAAGGGCAGAAGACTAGGAGTGGAATGTATCATTGTGGAACGCCAATTTTGTGGCATACAAAAGTTGCTAATTTTTTTGCAAGTGCCATCTTGGCATAGACAACGAACTGCCAGAATTATAACCTTGCAGTAATTCTGGCATATCGTACACTAGAGGGGATTGTTATTAAGACTGGAGTAAAAATCTCCAGTCTTAAAGGGGTTGTCCGGGTTCAGAGCTGGACCCGGACATATTCAGATTTTCACCCAGGCAGCCCCCCTTAGGCTAGCATCGGAGCATCTCATGCTCCGATGCGCTCCCTTGCCCTGCGCTAAATCGCCCGACAGTATGTTTGGTGACATCACCGGCTCTGATGGGCGGGCTTTAGCGCTGCCCTAGCCATTTTACTGGCTAGGGCAACGCTAAATCCCAACCATCAGTGCCGGTGACATCACCGGGCTTCCTGGCAGCCCCATGGAGAGCCCAGTATGTCATCGGATCTCCAAAAAATGCCTTTGCCCTGCGCGATTTAGCGCAGGGCAAAGGAGAGCATTGGAGCATGAACTGCTCCGATGCTCAAGTCAGGGGGGCTGCCTTGGTGAAAATGGAGGTTTGTCCGGCTTCAGCTCTGAACCCGGACAACCCCCTTTAAAGGGGTTTTCATGTGACAACAACTTTTCCTCTTTCCAAAGGATAGGGGAAAAGTATCTGATTGTTTGGGACCTGATGGACCTGTGTCAATCACAATAAAGGTGGCTTGTGTTCCGCTGTTTAAATGGAGCAATGAGGCAGTAAACATGCAGGCTTGTCCACAGCTACGTAGATTCAACTTTATGGGACTGCCAGAGATAGCCAAGTGCTTGTACCCAATTGAAATAAGCTGCTTCATTCATCCCAGAACCCCGACAATCAGCTGTTTGAAGAGATACAATGTTCCTTTTATATAATAAACCATATAATTTATATACTACTGGATTAAAAAAATAAATACATAAATACAAAACTGGGACAGGATTCAGAATAATTTTTTATTTTACTTAGATATATATTGTTGACATGTTTCGCAGCGCTTTACAGACACAATCCAAATTCCCTATCAGTATGTCTTTGCAGTGTGGAAGGAAACCGGAGTACCCAGGGAAAACCTACACAAACACTTAGAGAACTCGAAGCAGATGTTACCCAGTGTTAACCACCAAGCAACAAAGTGTGTTTTCTAAGAATATATATATATATATATATATATAGATGTATATATATATATATAAAATAACCACACTGTTTAATTTCATATCTACAAAAGGCATGCAGATAATAGCATAATTTTTAAAACAGGAAACTGCTGGTGTGAATCACCATTAGTCACAGGTTTGGGGTCAATGGGAATGCATCATCCAATATGATCATGAAGGGCACTGAACAAGTGGTCCATGGAAGTGCTCTCAGGTCTGGTAGACACACATGATCTTGAAGTACTATCTTTGATATTTGCAGCACCCAAAAGTCACAAGTATTTCCATAGGCACCAGCATTCAAAGTAGGCATAGGGGTCATCATAAAGCTCCTGGGTGCCCATGAATGGATTCACATGCCGTGCTGCACCCAGCAAATGTCCTCAACAGTGGCATGTCTCCAAGCAGCACATGATCCAGCAGTAACATCATTACTGAGGACAGTCATTGGCTGCAGTGGCACATGTGACCACATTTATCCTGAAGTTTACAGGGAGGGGGACAGGAAAGCTGAGCTGGAATGGAGAAGCAGGGAGCAAATGAGATTTTTTTTTCGACTGTAAGAGCACTCTGCCAGTGAAAGTTAAAAATATCCAAAAAGCTACACAACCTCTTTAACCCTTTAAGGACCCTTGCCGTACATGTACATCACAGCTGGACGTGACTTAAGGACCAGGGACGTACATGTACGGCAGGCTGATCGGGCGGGTGCAGGAGCTGCGCCTGCCCGATCAGCGGCATGGATACGGCAGTGAAGACACTGATGCTGGAGTATTAACCCCTTGCATGCTGCCGTCAAAGCTGACCGAGGCATACAGAGGTTTTGCGGAGGGTACGGGTGCCCTCCGCTTCCCCATCGGGTCCCAGCGCCGCAGTAACAGGGACCCTATGACAGAGAAGGCAAGCCCAATGCCTTCCATAGGCATCGGGGCTTGCCTCCTACGGAAGCCTGTGAGATCCAGCCCTTAGGCTGGGTCTCACAGGCAGGCTGTCAGCATAAAAGCTGACAGCCAATGTATTACAATGTAGGTTGTATTGTAATGCATTGCAGAGGGGCCACATCCCTAACTGTGCAGAGGCACCACTCACTTAGTGCATTATCCTGGATCACTCTTCCAATAGCGGCATCACTTTGATAAAGCCTCTGTGAGGCCGAAACGTCCCTCCGGATTATTACAGCGGCAGTCTCAATAAAGTCACACAATTTTTGCATCGATATCGCGGGAGTTTCTATTTCTATTTACATCTGGTGTGGGAACCTGACTCCTAACAGAAAAGAGCAGAGTGCCACGAAGTTTACTTGAAAATTAGCATTGCAGAGCGGATCAGACCCCAGAAGTTGAAGTCCCATAGTGGGACAAAAATAAAAAAGGTAAAATTAAAAAAAGTGTTTTTCATAATAAAAAAATAAAGTTTCAAGTAAAAAAAAAAAAAATATCCCCAAATAAAACATAAAATTGTGATAAAAAGAAAGAAAAACAGACATATTGGGTATTGCCGTGTCCATAACGACCGGCTCTATAAAAATATCACATGATCCACCCCATCACCTGAACGCCATAGAATTTTTTTTATAAAAACTGTGCTAAGAGAGTTTATTTGTCACCTTACATCACAAAAAGGGCAACACCAAGCGATCAAAAAGGCGTATACCCCCCAAAATATGACCAATCAAACCGTCACCTCATCCCGCAAAAAATGAGCCCCTACCTAAGACAAATGCCCCACAAAATAAATAAAAACTATGGCTCTCAGAATATGGAGACACTAAAACAATAAAAAAAGTAGACATATTAGGTATTGCCATGTCCGTAACAACCTGCTATATAAAAATATCACATGAACTAACCCCTCAGGTAAAGCAATTTTTTGTCACCTTACATCACAAAACGTGAAATACCAAGCAATAAAAAAGTCAGACACACCCCAAAATAGTACCAATCAAACCGTCATCTCATCCCACAAAAAATGAGATCCTACCTAACACAATCACCCAAAAGTTGACATATTAGGTATTGCCGCGTCCATAAAAACCTGCTGTATAAAATATCACATGACTTAACCCCTCAAGTGAACACCGTAACAAAAAAAGTTAAACGGTGCCAAAAAAGCTATTTTTTGTCACCTTACATCACAAAAAGTTATATACCAAGTAATTAAAATGTCATATGGACCCCAAAATTGTACCAATCAAACCGTCATCTCATCCCGCAAAAATGAGACACTACCTTAGACAATCGCCCAAAAAATAAAAAGCTATGACTCCCAGAATATGGAGACACTAAAACATGATTTTTTTTTGTTTCAAAAATGCTTTTATTGTGTAAAACTTAAATAAAGTTGACATATTAGGTATTTACGCATTTTTAACAACCTGCTGTATAAAAATATCATGTGACCTAACCCCTAAGGTGAACACCGTAAAAAAAAATCTAATAAAAACGGTGTCAAAAAAGCAATTTTTTTGTCACCTTATATCACAAAAAGTGTAATACCAAGCAATCAAAAAAGTCGTATGCACCCTAAAATAGTACCAATCAAACCGTCATCTTATACCAAAAAAAAATAGCCCCTACATACAGTAAGTCTCCCAAAAAAAATAAAAATAAAAAATATGGCTTTCAGAATATGGAGACACAAAAATTATTTTTTTTTAAAAAATACTTTATTATGTATAACTGACAAGTCATATTTGGTATTGTCGCATCCGTAACAACCTGCTCTATAATAATAGCACATGATCTAACCTGTCAGATGAACATTGTAAAAAACAAAAAATTAAAACCGTGCCAAAATTTTTTGTTACCTTACCTTACAAAAAGTGTAATATAGAGCAACCAAAAATCATATGTACCCTAAAATATAAACTGCCACCTTATCCCTTTGTTTCCAAAATGGGGTCACTTTTTTGGAGTTTCTACTCTAGGGGTGCATCAGGGGGTCTTCAAATGTGACATGGCAACTTAAAATTATCCCAGTGAAATCTGCCCTCCAAAAACCATATGGCATTCCTGTCCTTCTGCACCCTGCTCTGTGTTGTGTGCCCATACAGCAGTTTACGACCACATATGGGGTGTTTCTGTAAACTCCAGAATCAGGGTAATACATATTGAGTTTTGTTTAGCTCTTAACCATTGCTTTGTTACTGGAAAAAAATCAATTAAAATGGAAAAACTGCCAAAAAAGTGAAATTCGGAAATTTCATCTACATATTACTTTAATTCTTGTGGAACACCTAAAGGGTTAACAAAGTTTGTAAAATCAGTTTTGAATACCTTGAGGGGTGTAGTTCTTAAAATCTGGCCATTTATGGGTGGTTTCTATTATGTAAGCCCCAAAAAGTGACTTCAGACCTGAACTGGTCCTTAAAAATTGGATTTTGGAAATTTTTAAGATTTGCTTCTAAACTTCTAAGCCTTCTAACATCCCAAAAAAAGAAAATTACAAAATGATCCAAACATGAAGTAGACATATGGGAAATGTAAAGTAATAAGTATTTTAGGAGGTATTACTATCTGTTTTAAAAGCAGAGATATTGAAATTTTGAAATTGTAAATATTTCAAAATTTTTGGTAAATTTGATATTTTTTTTATAAATAAAAATGACATTTTTTTACTCAAATTTACCACTGTTATAAAGTACAATATGTGACGAGGAAACAATTTCAGAATGGCTTGGATAAGTAAAAGCGTTTTAAAGTTAAAAATGGCCTGGTCCTTAAGGTGAAAAATGGCAGGGTCCTGAAGGGGTTAAGATGGCAAATGTTTCTTCAAGTAATGTATGTGCAATGAACCCAACCAAGTGTCATCTATTGGCTTGCTGTTATGGGTGATGTATGTAGTGCTGTGGTGTCCACCCCTGAAAAAATTGAGAGTTCGAGAGTACCTCTGGGTACACTCATAGGTTCCAGGTTTTCGAAGGGAAGGACACCCGGATTGAACCCTACAATGTGCCCCTGTCCTAGGAGTTAGTGGAAAAATTGACTTAGTGCACCCACTGCTGGACCAGGGCTACCACTTCTACAGGGAGTGCATAATTATTAGGCAAGTTGTATTTTTGAGGATTAATTTTATTATTGAACAACAACCATGTTCTCAATGAACCCAAAAAACTCATTAATATCAAAGCTGAATATTTTTGGAAGTAGTTTTTAGTTTGTTTTTAGTTTTAGCTATTTTAGGGGGATATCTGTGTGTGCAGGTGACTATTACTGTGCATAATTATTAGGCAACTTAACAAAAAACAAATATATACCCATTTCAATTATTTATTTTTATCAGTGAAACCAATATAACATCTCAACATTCACAAATATACATTTCTGACATTCAAAAACAAAACAAAAACTAATCAGTGACCAATATAGCCACATTTCTTTGCAAGGACACTCAAAAGCCTGCCATCCATGGATTCTGTCAGTGTTTTGATCTGTTCACCATCAACATTGCGTGCAGCAGCAACCACAGCCTCCCAGACACTGTTCAGAGAGGTGTACTGTTTTCCCTCCTTGTAAATCTCACATTTGATGATGGACCACAGGTTCTCAATGGGGTTCAGATCAGGTGAACAAGGAGGCCATGTCATTAGATTTTCTTCTTTTATACCCTTTCTTGCCAGCCACGCTGTGGAGTACTTGGACGCGTGTGATGGAGCATTGTCCTGCATGAAAATCATGTTTTTCTTGAAGGATGCAGACTTCTTCCTGTACCACTGCTTGAAGAAGGTGTCTTCCAGAAACTGGCAGTAGGACTGGGAGTTGAGCTTGACTCCATCCTCAACCCGAAAAGGCCCCACAAGCTCATCTTTGATGATACCAGCCCAAACCAGTACTCCACCTCCACCTTGCTGGCGTCTGAGTCGGACTGGAGCTCTCTGCCCTTTACCAATCCAGCCACGGGCCCATCAAGACTCACTCTCATTTCATCAGTCCATAAAACCTTAGAAAAATCAGTCTTGAGATATTTCTTGGCCCAGTCTTGACATTTCAGCTTGTGTGTCTTGTTCAGTGGTGGTCGTCTTTCAGCCTTTCTTACCTTGGCCATGTCTCTGAGTATTGCACACCTTGTGCTTTTGGGCACTCCAGTGATGTTGCAGCTCTGAAATATGGCCAAACTGGTGGCAAGTGGCATCTTGGCAGCTGCACGCTTGACTTTTCTCAGTTCATGGGCAGTTATTTTGCACCTTGGTTTTTCCACACGCTTCTTGCGACCCTGTTGACTATTTTGAATGAAACGCTTGATTGTTCGATGATCACGCTTCAGAAGCTTTGCAATTTTAAGAGTGCTGCATCCCTCTGCAAGATATCTCACTATTTTTGACTTTTCTGAGCCTGTCAAGTCCTTCTTTTGACCCATTTTGCCAAAGGAAAGGAAGTTGCCTAATAATTATGCACACCTAATATAGGGTGTTGATGTCATTAGACCACACCCCTTCTCATTACAGAGATGCACATCACCTAATATGCTTAATTGGTAGTAGGCTTTCGAGCCTATACAGCTTGGAGTAAGACAACATGCATAAAGAGGATGATGTGGTCAAAATACTCATTTGCCTAATAATTCTGCACGCAGTGTATGTGGATAGCATCTATATCAGCGCACCACTGGCACTGTATGATGCTTATGTGTTATTTTGATCTGCTGGTCAGACAGGAACATTCCTTCAATTTCAAGAGGTGGTGATAACGGCTTAATTTTTTTTTAAAACAGGAAGGGACGGGCCCCAGTACTTCTGGAAGTGATGGTGCCCGTATTGTACCAGAACAACATTCCCTGGGGAAGTCCACCAAACAGCAAATGAGGGAGAGACCAAAAAAAGATACAGAGTGTGTTCCAACAAGTTGAAACCTGCCCTAAAAAACTAGCCTGTGTATAAAGTATTACTACAAAGCGCATAAAGTGCTTATCCTTTATGTACCCTGTCATTTTACCACCTTACTCTGATATACTACTCACAGCTTACATTTTCACTTTTGACCATCCACTACACATTTAATTCTGGAAAACACCTGTGGAGTCAAAATGCTCACTGCGCCTCTTGAAAAATTCCTTGAGGGGTGTCCTGTCCAAAATTAGGTAACTTCTTGAGGGGTTCTTATTTATTTCACATCAGAGACTCTGCAATTATCAGCCAATGCTGTGTAAATGACCAAATTAGTAGTGATGAGTGGCAGGGGCTATATTCGAATTCTCAATATTTCACAAATATTTTGTAGAATATTCGTCATATATTCGCGAATTCGAGATAATTTTATTGAATGCGAAAAATCGGCAATGTAAAAATCACATAATGTGAATTCGTAACGCGAAATACAGGCGTGGGTCACTTTGGCTACATTTTTCAAGCTGCTAGAAGTTTCATGAGTTTCTCCTGAGACGGGAGAAAATGGTTGGCAAGGCAGAACATTACAATAGCTTTATATGCAGAAAGAGTCAAGTGATCCAATATATTCACAATTGCGCTAATCAGCAGTGATTAGAATATATTTGAAATTTCATGGTGTGCTTTTACATCTGAGCCCGGTCATATATTTAGATAACAGTTTAGGGCCACATGTGGGGTGTTTCTACAATCAGGAAACACAGTATAATATTTAGAGGGCTGACTTTTTGCAGTCACACAATGGCATATCTGTGGAAATTTTATTTTATTTTTTTCACCATCCACTACACATTAATCTCTGGAAAACACATGTGGTCAAAATTCTCACTACACCCCTTGAAATATTCCTTGTTGGTGTATTTCACAAGTTTCCACTTTAGGGGCACCTCAGAGACCCTGCAAATGCGACATGGCACCTGAAAACCATTCCAACAAAACCTGCCCTTCAAAAGCCAAATGGCACTCATTCGCTTCTGAGCCCTGTGGGGCATCCATACATCAGTTTATAAGCAGATATAGGGTGCTGCTGGATTCAGGAGAAAATGGGCAACACATTGTTGGGTGCTTTTTCTCCTTTTAACCCATTGCGAAAATGAAAATTTGGGCCTAAAGAAATACTTTATTGGAAAAAAAAATGTTTTTGATTTTCACAGCCAAGTGTGTCTAAATTCTATAAAAACCCTGTTGGGTCAAAACATTCACTACATGGTTGAAAATTTCATGAGTGGTGTAGTTTCCAAAATGATGTAATTTTTGGGGGATTTCCACTATAAGGATACCTCAGAGCCCCTGCAAATATGACATGGCACCAAAAAACCATTCCAGCTAAATCTGCCCTACAAAAGCTAAATGGAGCTCATTCCCTTCTGGGCCCTGTCATGTGCCCATACAGCAGTTTCTGACCACTTTTTTTTGTATGTTTCTGTAAATTGCAGAGTCAGGGTAATAAATATGCTTTATTATATGAAAAATAGATTAACATGGAAATTCTGCAAACAAAAAAAATTAAATTTCACCCCCATGTTGCTTTAATTCCTATAGAACTCCTACTAAATTAACAACTATTCTAAATTCTTTTTCAAATAATTTGATGGGTGCAGTTTCTAAAATGGGTGGTTTCTATAATTTAAGCCCCTCAAATTGACTTCAGAACTGAATTAATTGGTCCTTAAAAAAGTCAGCATTTGAAACGTTCATAAAAATTTTACATATTGCTTCTAAAATGATAAACCTTCTAACGTTCTAAAAAAATAAAATATTTACAAAATGATGCCAACATAAGGTAGACATATGGTGAATGTTAAGAAATAAATATAGTGTGAGTATCACTATATGTCTTAAAAGCAGATATATTTAAATTTAGAAAATTGCAAATTTTTCAAAATTTTCAGTAAATTTGGTATTTTTTTAAATAAATAATGGTAAAGCATATTGACCCCCATTTACCACTGAGATGAAGTGCAATATGTCATGAAAAAGCAATCTCAGAATCACTTTGATAAGTAAAAACTTTCCAAAGTTATTACCACATAAAGTGACACATTGTCAGATTTCGAAAATTAGGCTGTCAAGAAGGTGAAAATGGCTGCGTTGGGAAAGGGTTAAATATCATTGAAGGTGATAGCAAGTAAACAAATTAAATTAACATATCTATTACTAAAGCAGACAATGAGTTGTTTCCCTTTTGGTATGCAGTCAGACAAAGCAATTTTTTATATCGGCTGTTATCATTGAAAGCTCATTATGCCTGATCTTATGTGATATAGGTTTTATTAATAAGGGCTTTTTAAAGTGCATCAGTCTCTCTGCCTCTAAAGTGACAGAGGACAACAGATTGCAGTGATACAAATACAATGTCAAATATGGAAGGTTCTATCATGGATTACAGAATCTTTTAATGTTTTATTTAAGTTTAAAAATCTATGATTTTTAAGGACTATTAATGATTTAATGCAGTACTTCACTAGAAAAAAAAAAACTGTGTAATAACCCCTAAAGATTTCCAAGGTTAAACACAATAGAGGAATAATCTAGTTGGGATTCTAAATTCCTTTAGAAGTTTCTTGGTTTCCAGGTGTATCCTGGGATTCAACCATCTCATAGTGAGCATCCTTTATTGCTGCATTCTTCCATTAAAGTTTTTTTCAAACCCTTAACGATGAATGATGTACTGTATCCATCTAGGGGTGATCCAAGATCCGAAGTTCATTCGTTCCCCAACTTCGTTTTAATTCTGTACGGAGACCTCCATTAAAATGCATGCGTTGCACAGAGGCAAAATATGTTAAGTCCAAAGTCTCACAAGACTTCTGTGATGAACTTGGATCTTGGATCCGAAGCGTGATTCACTCACCCCTATATCCATCATGAGCAAGTGCTAGTTATGACGATCTTGTGGGGATTACCCAAAGTCGTTATGAGATTGTGTTGTGAGTTCCTCATTAATAACACAGCTTGGCACCCACTCCAACTGCTGAGATTGGAGCTAGCTGCAATCCTGGATGTTTAACCCAATAATACTACAGTCAATAGCAACTGCAGCATCTAAGTGCCTGACAGAGAGGGCTCTCTCTGTCTCCCTATGCCCATTGGTATGCCTGGGTACCAAAATGTTACCAAAGGACCAACAAATCCCCAGGCTTACCATCAGAATCTGCCTATTAGGCCATTTCAGACAGGTAATGTATTTCAAAGCATTATGCAAGTCCCCTAGGGGGACAAAAAAAGTATTTAAAAAAAGTTTCAATAAAATAAAAATTGCCTTGCCCAAAAAACAATAATAAAAATAACCTCCTTTTTTAATGGTTAATTATAAAATAAATATACATATTTTTATACCAAAACAATGATGATGATGGTGTTCGGCCGAATACCGCGTGTGCTCGAGCGCGATGCTCGAGTCTCCTCCCCGCACATTTATTGGCTGCATAAGTATTGTCACTCACTGTAATGCCGTAGCCATGTTGATTACTGGCATTACAGTGATTGGCTGGCCGGAATGTGTCAACGGGTGCTATAAAGCATCCGATGACACGTGGTTCAGCTCAGTCTTAGTCAGGGAGAGCTGTGCTGTAGAAGGGACAGATAGTGTAGGGGATTAAATTTTATTTTTTTGTTAGCCAGGGTTGGTGTTAGAGACCCAAAATTCTTTTTAAGGACTATTGTTGTGTCTGGCAGCAATATATATTATTAGCGCAACCTGCTCTAAACTGCTTGCAATTGTAGAGACCCAAAAGTCCTTTTAAGGACTATTGTTGTATCTGGCAGCAATATATATTATTAGCGCAACCTGCGCTAAATTGTGTGCAATTGTTAGAGACCCAAAAGTTCTTTTAAGGACTATTGTTGTATCTGGCAGCAATATATCTGCGACATTATCTGCGCTACATCTCCTGTGTAATGTGTGCGCAGCCTAAAAATATCTGTGACATCCAGTGTACTTTTTCCGTAGACGGTGTCCGCTGCGGACAGTTACATTAACTGTGCTACATCTCCTGTATAATGTTTGCGCATCCTAAAAATATCTGTGACATCCAGTGTACTTTTACCATAGACACTGTGGACAGTGACATTATCTGCGCTACATCTTCTGTTTAACGTGTGCGCATACAAAAAATAGCTGTGACAGTATCACAAGGAGAGAAAAGTTTTGGAAGATGGTGAAGGAGTACGTAGCAGACCGTGTCAGCCTCCTCAATGATCCCTCTGTGCCTTACAACTATTGGGTGTCCAAGCTGGACACGTGGAATGAACTGTCGCTCTACGCCTTGGAGGTACTCACCTGCCCTGCCGCCAGCGTTTTGTCAGAATGGGTATCTAGTGCTGCTGGGGGCATAATAACTGATAAGCGCATCCGCCTGTCAACTGAAAATGCTGACAGGTTGACTCTTATCAAAATGAACAAGGCCTGGATTGCCACTGACTTCTCTTCTCCACCAGAGGAAAGCGGCTGAACATAAAGGCACTTTAAATGTGGCTTTTATGGTGTATTGAATGCACAGTATTCCCATGCACCCGTTCCACCACAAAAAAGGCTATATGGTTCAATCTTCCTTTTCTCCTCCTCCTCCTCCATCATATCAACATGCTTATTAGGCTGCCCTCGCTCCTGTTTTAGAGGGTCAGCTCAGCAGCAGGCCCTCAACCATAATTTTTTCGATGGTCAAGTCAGAAGCAGGCCCTCATCCATAATTTTTTCCATGGTCAGATCAGCAGCAGGCACTTGCCCCTAATGTTTTAGAGAGTCAGCTGAGCAGCAGACCCTCAACCATAATTTTTTCGATGGTCAGCTCAGCAGCAGGCCTTCGCCCATAATTTTTTCCATGGTCAGATCAGCAGCAGGCCTCGACCATAATGTTTTAGAGAGTCAGCTCAGCAGCAGACCCTCACCCCTAATGTTTTAGATGGCAGCTCAGCAGCAGACCCTCACCCCTAATGTTTTAGATGGTCAGCTCAGCAGAAGACCCTCACCGCTAATGTTTTAGATGGTAGGATCAGCAGCAGTCCCTCGCCACTAATGTTTTAGAGGGTCACCAGCATGCCCTTGCTCCTAATGTTTTTGAGGGTCACAAGCAGACCATCAATCATAATTTTTCAAGGGTGTGTATGATGCCCTCCTATATGTGTAATAAAGGGTGTACTGGAGTGCCGGCTCCTTGTAATTTTTGGCAGCCCTTTTACTTAGTGCATAGGCTTTATGAGTGTAGGAATCCCACTACCTAAACAATTGCACCACAATGTGAATGAGGCCCTCCTTTATGTGAAATACAGGTTGTATCGGCATACAAGGGAATGCTCCAAACTCCTGAACGGAACCTCACGGATAGCTGCTAGCAGATGAATAGGAAACGCAACCAAGCGGCTTACACTCCTAGCAATCAGTCTCTAACAGCATACAGTGAATCCCCCCAAGAACGAGACCAAGCTCCGTGTTGAGGGTAAAGCAGCTAGAGCTGTGTGTTTATTGTTCTTATATAACATTGTTACACACTTGTACCACCCACAAGGTTTTGTAAAAACAACCAATAAACACGTACAATACAGTAAAACACTCCCACACAAAATCCTCCCCTCTGCCTGTGATACAATTACCTTACACAATGGGTTGATGTAATTATCACAGGCAGGAGAATACACAATGTCTTCTGTCCTGGAGACAACCGAGGAGTAATTCAATTATCTCTCAGGACAAAGGGAAATCGCCAATACACACGTGGAGACAATAGGACAGACATCACTACTCAAATATACAATGTCCCAACCATTACAGTAAACATAGACATTTAACATATCCCCAGATGGCTTGGATCTGAGCGCTCAATATATCCAAACAGCGCTCAGATGCCACAAACACAGTCAAATCGCCATGGGGTTTAAGTTTAGCATGGGCTGATTAGAGGGCCCATAATCCTGGGGCAAGCGGCTGGCAACCAGGCTTCTCCAGCACCCAGTGGCGAGGTTGGTTTCGCCACAGCCTCTTACTTGTAATTTTTGGCAGCACTTGCACTTTATATACAAGTAAAAATACAGGAATGAATGTTTCCTAGCAGTTTTTCCTCTAAAATCAATTTTATCTTCGGTTTTTTGTTTATTATTGTCAGTCTGTAAAAGTGGCGTACTACTCGGACAACATCGTTCCCAGCATCGACCTGGGAGTCCAAGATGCATCCACACATCCTCCCCATGCTGTTCCCAAACCATTTCAGTGGTGTTTCCATCAATTTCTGACCTTTTCATGTGAACCAGACACCCTCCCCTTTGTCTAGGGTGGCAACTTTTTATAAAGTCAGTTTAGCCAACACTAGTGCTAAACAAAGAGGTAATGCTTTGTGCCCCATAAGAAGCAGTCTCTAATCACGTCATCAGTGTGATAAACTGTATCACAGCGTTCACTGAGAATGCTGGAAATGGGTAGGGTCCCCCAGGGTACTGATCAGGTAAAGCAGGGTCCTGATCCAGCCCTGCTGCATCCCTCAACCCTGACACAAAATGGTGCACGTACTGTAAGTGATCTCCATGATAAACCCATCATGGAGATCACTTACAGTATGTTCACTAAACACAGCCAAGACATGAGCTGTGTTTTTTCTCTCTTCTCAGTTCTGAGGGAAGAGAGAGATCAGACTACTGTTCTTAGCTGTGCTCTTTAAGATGAAAAAAACGAAACATATCACTATACACACTTCATACTGTTCGTCCATAAATGTCAGTCAGTGGGCATCTGTTACTGTCTTACTGCTACTTAGGGAAGGAAGCGGAGGTGGGCTAATGCTTAAAAGCATAAACTAGTCTACATACCAGACTACAACAAGTTTATTGGAGGTGTAGATCTCTTAGACCAGGCTCTTTAACACTACCTGATGAAACAAAAAAAAACAGGTACTGTACAAAAAGGTAGCGATCTACCTCATTCAGATCCGGCCTTTGCAATGACTCAGTTTTGAAATGTACAATACGGTTTTGAATTATACATTTTATTTAATACCAAATATGGTGGGTGGGGGTCTTTTGATGAAGTCAATTTATCATTATTTTCTGTTTCATTTGTGGGCTTTACAGTGAGGGATCCTTTTGGGAAAGGCTGTGAAGCATATTTTTTTTCAGACAGTGAAACAAATTTTACCACCTATGATTTTTTCAATATACACTGCCCGTGCCAAAAAAAAATTGCCACCAAAAATATTTCGTTTTACCGCCTTTAGCTTTGATTACGGCATTGTTTCGATAAGCTTCTGCAGTGTCACAAGATTTATTTCCATCTAGTGTTGCATTCATTTTTTACCAAGATCTTGCATTAATGATGGTAGAGTCTGACTGCTACGCAAAGCCTTCTCCAGCACATCCCAAAGATTATCAATGGGGTTAAGGTCTGGACTCTGTGGTTGCCAATCTATGTGTGAAAATGATGTCTCATGCTCCCTGAACCACTCCTTCACAATTTGAGCCTGATGAATCCTGGCATTGTCATCTTGGAATATGCCCGTGTCATCAGGGAAGAACAAATCCATTGATGGAATAACCTGGTCATTCAGTATGTTCAGGTAGTCAGCTGACCTCATTCTTGGAGCACATACTGTTGCTGAACCTAGACCTGACCAACTGCAGCAACCCCAGATCATAGCACTGCCCCCACAGACTTGTACAGTAGGTACTATGCATGTTGGGTGCATCACTTCATCTACCTCTCTTTTTACCCTGATGCACCCATAACTCTGGAACAGGGTAAATCTGGACTCATCAGACCACATGACCTTCTTCCATTGCTCCAGAGTACAATCTTTATGCTCCCTAGCAAATTAAAGCCTTTTTTTCTGATTTGACTCACTGATTAGTGGTTTTCTTTCAGCTACACAGCTGTTCAGTCCCAATCCCTTGAGTTCCCTTCACATTGTGCGTGTGGAAATGCTCTTACTTTTACTATTAAACATAGCCCTGAGTTATACTGTTGTTTTTCTTCGATTTGATTTCACCAAACGTTTAAGTGATCGCCGATCATGATCATTCAGGATTTTTTTCCCACCACGTTTCTTCATCGAATACGATGGGTCCCCACTATCCTTCCAGTTTTTAATAATGCGTTGGACAATTCTTAACCCAATTTTAGTAGTTTCTGCAATCTCCTTAGATGTTTTCTCTGCTTGATGCATGCCAATGATTTGACCCTTCTCAAACAGACTAACATCTTTTCTATGACCACGAGATGTGTCTTTCGACATGGTTGTTTAAGAAATGAAAAGCAACTCATTGCACCAGTTGGGTTTAAATAACTTATTGCCAGCTGACAGATAATCACCCATGCAGTAATTATCCAATAGGAGGCTCATAACTATTTGCTTAGTTAAATCCAGGTGGCGACTTTTTTTTTGGACAGGCAGTGTATATCTTATCTTAATTCTAGGACTTGATCACTCTCAAACTAGTTTTTATTACGGCAGTTTATTGTGCAGAAGCCCACATCTGTCTGTTATAGAATGTGGACCCCCACCAATTTTCTTGGTCGCAAAAAAAACCAAACCCAGACCACTCTTATGGGCAACTAGTACTGCCTACAGTGCTACAGTGCATTTGGAAAGTCTTTAGACCCTTTCACTTTTTTCAAATACTGTATTATTATGTTGCGGCCTTGTGCTCAAATAAAAAAATATATTTTTTGTCCATCAATCTGCACTCAATCCCCCTTAATGTGGAAGTGAAAACATAATTTTAGAAATATTAGCAAATTAGTCAAAGAAGGAAAAACTAAAATTCTGCATGGACATAAGTATTCAGACCCTTTGCTATCACACTTGAAATTTAGCTCTGGGGGCTTACCATTTCCCTTGCTCATCTTTGAGATGTTTCTACACGTTAATTGGAGTCCACCTGTGGTAAACTCTGTTAGCTGGACATGATTTTGAAAGACACATCACTGTATATATAAGGTCTCACTGCTGACATTTTATATCAGAGCAAAAACAAGCCATGAGGAGGAAATAACTGCCTGTAGAGACAGGATTGTGTGGAGGCACAGGCCTGGAGAATTGTACAAAAAAATTCTGCGGTACTGAAAGTTCCCAAGAACACAGTGGATTTCATAATTCTTAAATGGATGTAATTTAGAACAACATGGACTCTTCCTAGAGCTAGCCACCCCACTAAGTAATTGATGGATTTATTGAGAGAAAGAGAGGGCCTTGGTAAGAGAGGTGAGCAAGAAATCAATGCTTCTCCTCAGTAAAAGACACCTAAAGGACTCTCTAATTGTAGAAATAAGATTCCATGGTCTAATGAATCCAAGATTGAACTTTGGCCTCAATTCTAAGCATCTTGTTTGGAGAAAACCAGGCATTGTCCAATATCATCCCTACAATGAAGCATAGTGACGGCAAAATCATGATGTGAGGGTGTTTTTCAGCAGCTGGGGCAGGGAGACTGGTCAGAATTGAGGAAAAGCTGAATGGAACAAAGTACAGAGATATTGTTGATAAAAAAAAACTGATCCAGTTTGTTCTGGACCTCGGACTGTGCCAAAGGTTTGCCTTTTAACAAGGCAATGTCCCTAAACACACTTAAAACAACACAGTAGTGGTTCAGACACATGTGACTTAGACTATGTGAATGCCCATGAGTTGTCCAGCCAGAGCTCTGACTTGAACTCAATTGAACATCTCTGGAGAGACCTGAAAATAACGGTCCACCCATGGTCCCCATCCAACTGTAAAGAGCTTGAGAGGATCTGCAGACAAGAATAGCATAAAATCCCCAAATCCAGTTGTGCAAACCTTGTGGCATCATACCCAAGAAGACTGGAGGCTGTAATCACTGCCAAAGGTGCTTCAACTAAGTCCTGAATAAAGGCTCTAAGTACTTATGTCAATGCAATTTTTTACTTTTTACTTTTCAATAAATTAGCAAAGATTTCTAACATTCTGTTTCAACGTTCTCACTTTTGTTTTTATTTCTAGCACAAGGCCGCAACATAACAAAATGTTAAAACAGTGAAAGAATCGGAACACTTTCTAAATGCACTTGATACCACCCCTGTATTTAATTAGGCATGGTGTTCATGCATTTTAGTTTAATTGTCAAAAAATTGGCTAAAAAAAAAACAGAGCAGCCCTGTGCTCCACTTGCTCCCCTGCCCCTACTTACTTTCACCATCCGTCCTAAATGACGGCCCACAACTGGATGGCAGTCCCTTCTTAATTAAGTGCAAGGGCCTAAACCAAAATGGGAAAAAGAGTAGCAAGACAGAAAACCTGGTGAAAACCAGGACCTGATCAGGATAAATATACACCGCAAAGTAAAACCAGGAGAAAACGTCAGCGACAATGTCAGCAGGCAAAGGTGAGGTCACAACAAGTAGAGTCAAATACCAGGAGGTCACATCAGATGCAAATTCAGAGGCAATATCCAATTCAGCGGGCAAAGATCCAGAGTAGCAAACACACAGCTAGCTAGTGAGGCTTAGAAAACCAATCACATGCACCTATACCCAGCGGCTGCCTGTTTAAATAGCCCTCCTCAGGAAGCATGCTGGCAAAGAGCCTTATTGGTCCGGCATCCTTGATCCCTGATCGGTCATGTAGACCCACTTTCAAACTTTTAAAATGACACTTTTGTTTAAAAAAATACATATTTTTTTTTACCTGCTTAGCATTAATTCTAAAAAAAAACTGTGGGGTTAAAATACTGCTAAAACCCTAAATCAAGGAGTGTATGTTTCAAAATTTTTGTCACTTCTTGGGGGTTTCTATTATTCTGGCACATATGAGTGCCTGCAAACTTGGCTTGGTGTAGGAAAAAATATGTACTTCAACATTTTTAAAATTAATGTTAAAATTGTAAGTTTCCTAAATTGCTAAAAAAATATATATAAAGTTTTTCAAAAGTGCAGCCACAATAAAGATATGGAAATATATTTCTCATAAAATATTGAGCAGTTTTTATGAATATATGTGAAATATTGCAGATGAAAAAAGGAAAGAAATTATAATTGGTTTTGCATTTTTTTTTTAAAAACATATGCAAACCATATTGGTTAAATTGAAGAAATCGCTGCAGCTCTCACCTCTCACCTCCTTGTGGAGCACGGATAATCAGACCTGGACTCAGTCTGGAGCAAAATGTGAAAAGAACACGGATTCCAGCTCTTCACAATATAAAGGCTTCTTTATTCAACTTCCTTAAAATCAGACATCAAAAAGTAGGACAGTACGTTGTTGTGACGCATTTCGGGCTGTTACATCTTAGCCCTTCATCAAGACAAATAAACATACTTAAAATCTCCATTTTATACACAGTCAGAAGAAACCTCCCCCACTTGATTGGATAATTTCCATCACCTGGAGGAGATACCAGGTGGCCATAGAGTAATGGTCATGAGAAAATAATTCCAATCGGGTGAGATGGAATCCTTAACCAAAGAAAAGTAAATCATTTATATTGTAAGGTTAAGTCATGTTTCCTATTTAATCCCTTAGATATACATGTTCCAATATTGAACATCCAATATGTTTCTCGACTATATCATTTTTGCCTACGATCTCCCCCTCTGACTGGAATGGTGACTCTTTCGACACCTTGCACATAAAACACAACGGTATCACCCTTGTGTACTACCGCAAAGTGTGATGTGGCTGCTGAAACATTGTGCGTTAAAACATGCGGGATGTCACTCAGATGTTTGCGAATTCTCACTTTGAGCTGATTTGTTGTGCATCCAACATATTGTAGCGCGCAAGCTCGACATGTGATGACATAAACAACATATTCCGTGTTGCAATTAATGTATTGTTGCAGTTTATGTGTGCTACCATTAGATATAGAAATAACATCTTTACTGACTGACATATGTAAGCAACATATACATTTTTTACTTCCACATTTGTAATTTCCCTTGGTGGTTAACCACACTGGTTCACACACTGCGTTTTCCACAAATAGGCTAGGGCTAACTTTTTGCCCAATGGTTGGTGCTTTTTTCGCAATGCACCTAATACCTGCCTCTGCGATATCTCCCCAACCTTCATCAAAGCCTATCACTGGAAAATGTTTACGCAAGATATTGCAGATCCGGGGCTATTCGGCACTATAATTTGTAACAAAAGTTACAGGTTCGCTCGAATCCCGAGTGTGAACTCAAACATTTTTATTGCTTTTAGTTGTAATCTTTTTATTCGCATTCTTTATTCGAGCGAATATAAGTGAATCTCTGTCCACCGATGTTGCGTGTTCCGTCGCCTTACGAATATTCTCTTTCGAATATCCCCTAATCTGCAACCTAGCTGAGATGTCAGTTGATTCCTTCGCAAATAGACTCAAGGAAGAGCAGTTACGTCGTGCCCTCAACATTTCCCCTTTGGGGATGTTCTTGGCTACATGAGGGGGATGGCAGGATGATGCATGGAGTAAAGTATTCCCCGCAGTATTTTTACGATGTGTGCAGGTACAAACTATCTGGTTCTCTCAATCTCCCCATAATAAAAGATCCAGAAAAACAATTGAGACATGATCGCTGACCATGGTGAGTTTGATCGAGGGAACACAGCTATTCAAATACTCTACAAATGGCATCAAATCTTTTACATCACCCTGCCAGACCCATAACATGTCGTCGATAAAATGCCCATACCATTTCATGGACATTAAATACGGGTTGCCATCCGAAAATAAAAAACTGTTCTCCCACCATGCCATAAACACATTTGCCACTGAAGGCGAAAATTTGGCACCCATTGAAACTCCGGATATTTGTAAATAATATGAACCATTAAACATAAAAAAGTTGTTTTTAAGCAAAAAATCGGTACAAGTACAAATATAATCTCGAAGTTCGTAGGCAAAAATTATATAGTCGAGAAACATATTGGATGTTCAATCTTGGAACATGTATACCTAAGGGATCAATTAGGAAACATGACTTAACCTTACAATATAAATGATTTACTTTTCTTTGGTTAAGGATTCCATCTCACCTGATTGGAATTATTTTCTCATGACCATTAATCTATGGCCACTTGGTATCTGCTCCAGGTGATGGAAATTATCCAATCAAGTGGGGGAGGTTTCTTCTGACTGTGTATAAAATGGAGATTTTAAGTTTGTTTATTTGTCTTGATGAAGGGCATCACAACAACGTACTGTCCTACTTTTTGATGTCTGATTTTAAGGAAGTTGAATAAAGAAGCCTTTATATTGTGGAGAGCTGGAATCCGTGTTCTTTTCACATTTTGCTCCAGACTGAGTCCAGGTCTGATTATCCGTGCTCCACAAGGAGGTGAGAGGTGAGAGCTGCAGTGATTTCTTCATTCTCTACTTTCAAGTATTTTGGACAGCGTGCACTCCCTCCACTGTGGCTGTCATTTCATATATCTTACTTCCTCGATCCAGTGTGTTATATAAAAATGTCTGCAGCTTTTCGATCCGTAGAAGAATATGAGGATCGGCTGAGAAAAATGGATAACATCTTTAACACACCAGATGAGCCTGTACAGGGCAAAATGGATCTGATCATAAAAATGACATCAGTAGAGAGACTTCTCACAAACTACGTACGTGGTGGGACTTAACCTCTCCCAAAAGGTACTTGGAAAAAAATATGATACCACGGGGTTCACGCATAAAAAAGAAACCCACCACCACCTATTCCGATGTTTTTATTACACAGTGGCATGGTATCCTCACGGAATGCTCCTTTCAACTGATGCGACTCATTGTGGAATATGAGGAAATCGCACTCAAAGAAAACCATGATGAAATTAAAACACTTCAAGAAAGTATTTCATGTTACGAATTTGATCCGAAATTCATGGATATCGATTTGAAATTGAAAGATAACCTCAATGAATTAGAAAAGAGCCTTATGGACTTTAAACAAGGTAAATTCAATCGAGACCTATTGGTTTATAGTACCAACACAGTATATACATGGTCCAACAATAGATCGGGTAGCCCTCGATCTATCCTAAAAAGTATGAATCGATCAAGAAATAGACGAGATTCGAGGGTGTCCTTCAGCTCAACAGAAATGGATCCGCACAATGTGACTTCTGATTATATGGAAAACTCAGGAGCCTCTGGACCCTGTGGGGGTGAAGATCAGAAGAATCAAGTTTCAGCGAATAAAGAGAAAGATGACACTGGCCATAAGATACAGGCAAAAAACTCAGGGCGGGGAGAAAGCATCACAAAAGATCGACGATATCCTGCCCATCGAAAATAACGACGGATGATATACAGGTAATTAACCTTTCATCTAAAATTATTTCATCTATGCAGGAAAAAGTGTTATACAAAGGTCTTTCTTTTTCCCCGTCCTGCCATTTTGACCTTTATCATACCATTATAGATGTGAATCATCTAGCAAGAAAACTGACCTTAAGAAAACATTTCGCCAACATGGACAGCGATCATAATACGAAACAACCGTCGGCCTCTGGTGATAGTTCACCAGGGGAAAGTCTTTTGAATGGTGACATGTTTTCTAATCAGAATGTTTTAGAATTTTCTGAGCTTGTTCAAATCTCCGCATTGCAGGGAATGTATCGAAAGCCAGATGATGTACCCCTAAAGAATTCCTCTACTGGTTTTAAAACCTCTAATAGAGATTTTTATCCCATTCAATCAAGGTCCCTGGCTCTCGATAGATTCCAAGAACTAGTGGAGAAAGATCTCTGTTCCCTTAACCACCTCAGCCCCTATAGCTTAAACACCCTTAATGACCAGACCACTTTTTACACTTCTGACCTACACTACTTTGACCGTTTATTGCTCGGTCATGCAACTTACCACCCAAATGAATTTTACCTCCTTTTCTTCTCACTAATAGAGCTTTCATTTGGTGGTATTTCATTGCTGCTGACATTTTTACTTTTTTTGTTATTAATCAAAATTTAACGATTTTTTGGCAAAAAAATGAAATTTTTCACTTTCAGTTGTAAAATTTTGCAAAAAAAAACGAGATCCATATATAAATTTTTCTCTAAATTTATTGTTCTACATGTCTTTGATAAAAAAAAAATGTTTGGGTAAAAAAAAATGGTTTGGGTAAAAGTTATAGCGTTTACAAACTATGGTACAAAAATGTGAATTTCCGCTTTTTGAAGCAGCTCTGACTTTCTGATCACCTGTCATGTTTCCTGAGGTTCTACAATGCCCAGACAGTACAAACACCCCACAAATGACCCCATTTCGGAAAGTAGACACCCTGAGGTATTCGCTGATGGGCATAGTGAGTTCATAGAACTTTTTATTTTTTGTCACAAGTTAGCGGAAAATGATGATATTTTATTTTATTTTCTTACAAAGTCTCATATTCCACTAACTTGTGACAAAAAATAAAAACTTCTATGAACTCACTATGCCCATCAGCGAATACCTTGGGGTGTCTTCTTTCCAAAATGGGGTCACTTGTGGGGTAGTTATACAGCCCTGGCATTCTAGGGGCCCAAATGTGTGGTAAGTAGTTTGAAATCAAAATGTGTAAAAAATGACCGGTGAAATCCGAAAGGTGCTCTTTGGAATGTGGGCCCCTTTGCCCACCTAGGCTGCAAAAAAGTGTCACACATCTGGTATCTCCGTACTCAGGAGAAGTTGGGCAATGTGTTTTAGGGTGTCATTTTACATATACCCATGCTGGGTGAGATAAATATTCTGGTCAAATGCCAACTTTGTATAAAAAAAATGGGAAAAGTTGTCTTTTGCCAAGATATTTCTCTCACCCAGCATGGGTATATGTAAAATGACACATTGCCCAACTTCTCCTGAGTACGGAGATACCACATGTGTGTCACTTTTTTGCAGCCTAGGTGGGCAAAGGGGCCCACATTCCAAAGAGCACCTTTCGGATTTCACCGGTGATTTTTTACACATTTTGATTTCAAACTTCTTACCACACATTTGGGCCCCTAGAATGCCAGGGCAGTATAACTACCCCACAAGTGACCCCATTTTGGAAAGAAGACACCCCAAGGTATTTCGTAATGGGCATAGTGAGTTCATGGAAGTTTTTATTTTTTGTCACAAGTTAGTGGATAATGAGACTTTGTAAGGAAAAAAATAAAATAAAATAAATCATCATTTTCCGCTAACTTGTGACAAAAAATAAAAAATTCTAGGAACTCGCCATGCCCCTCACGGAATACCCTGGGGTGTCTTCTTTCCAAAATGGGGTCACTTGTGGGGTAGTTATACTGCCCTGGCATTCTAGGGGCCCTAATGTGTGGTAAGTAGGTAAATGACCTGTGAAATCCGAAAGGTGCTCTTTGGAATGTGGGCCCCTTTGCCCAACTAGGCTGCAAAAAAGTGTCACACATGTGGTATCGCCGTATTCAGGAGAAGTTGGGCAATGTGTTTTGGGGTGTCTTTTTACATATACTCATGCTGGGTGAGAGAAATATCTCAGCAAAAGACAACTTTCCCCATTTTTTTATACAAAGTTGGCATTTGACCAAGATATTTATCTCACCCAGCATGGGTATATGTAAAATGACACCCCAAAACACATTGCCCAACTTCTCCTGAGTACGGCGATACCAGATGTGTGACACTTTTTTGCAGCCTAGATGCGCAAAGGGGCCCACATTCCTTTTATATGGGCATTTTTAGACATTTGGATCCCAGACTTCTTCTCACGCTTTAGGGCCCCTAGAATGCCAGGGCAGTATAAATACCCCACAGAAGACACCCCAAGGTATTCAATGAGGGGCATGGCGAGTTCATAGAATTTTTTTTTTTTTGGCACAAGTTAGCGGAAATTTTTTATTTTTTTTTCTCACAAAGTCTCCCTTTCCGCTAACTTGGGACAAAAATTTCAATCTTTCATGGACTCAATATGCCCCTCACGGAATACCTTGGGGTGTCTTCTTTCCGAAATGGGGTCACATGTGAGGTATTTATACTGCCCTGGCATTCTAGGGGCCCTAAAGCGTGAGAAGAAGTCTGGAATATAAATGTCTAAAAAATTTTACGCATTTGGATTCCGTGAGGGTTATGGTGAGTTCATGCGAGATTTTATTTTTTGACACAAGTTAGTGGAATATGAGACTTTGTAAAAAAAAATAAAAAAATTTCCGCTAACTTGGGCCAAAAAAATGTCTGAATGGAGCCTTACAGGGGGGTGATCAATGACAGGGGGGTGATCAATGACAGGGGGGTGATCAGGGAGTCTATATGGGGTTATCACCCCCCTGTCATTGATCACCCCCCTGTAAGGCTCCATTCAGATGTCCGTATGTGTTTTGCGGGTCCGATCCATGTATCAGTGGATCCGTAAAAATCATACGGACATCTGAATGCAGCCTTACAGGGGGGTGATCAATGACAGGGGGGTGATTAATGACAGGGGGGTAATCAGGGAGTCTATATGGGGTGATCACCCCCCTGTCATTGATCACCCTTCTATAAGGCTCCATTCAGATGTCCGTATAGGGGGGTGATCAATGACAGTGGGGTGATCAATGACAGGGGGGTGATCAATGACAGGGGGGTGATCAGGGAGTCTATATGGGGTGATCACCCCCCTGTAAGGCTCCATTCAGATGTCCGTATGTGTTTTGCGGATCCGATCCATGTATCAGTGGATCCGTAAAAATCATACAGACATCTGAATGCAGCCTTACAGGGGGGTGATCAATGACAGGGGGGTGATCAATGACAGGGGGGTGATCAGGGAGTCTATATGGGGTGATCACCCCCCTGTAAGGCTCCATTCAGATGTCCGTATGTGTTTTGGGGATCCGATCCATGTATCAGTGGATCCGTAAAAATCATACGGACATCTGAATGCAGCCTTACAGGGGGGTGATCAATGACAGGGGGGTGATCAATGACAGGGGGGTGATCAGGGAGTCTATATGGGGTGATCACCCCCCTGTCATTGATCACCCCCCTATAAGGCTCCATTCAGATGTCCATATGTGTTTTGCGGATCCGATCCATGTATCAGTGGATCCGTAAAAATCATACGGACATCTGAATGGAGCCTTACAAGGGGGTGATCAATGACAGGGGGGTGATCAGGGAGTCTATATGGGGTGATCACCCCCCTGTAAGGCTCCATTCAGACGCCTGTATGTGTTTTGCGGATCCGATCCATGTATCAGTGGATCCGTAAAAAACATACGGACATCTGAATGCAGCCTTACAGGGGGGTGATCAATGAAAGGGGGGTGATCAATGACAGGGGGGTGATCAGGGAGTCTATATGGGGTGATCACCCCCCTGTCATTGATCACCCCCCTATAAGGCTCCATTCAGATGTCCATATGTGTTTTGCGGATCCGATCCATGTATCAGTGGATCATTAAAAATCATACGGACATCTGAATGGAGCCTTACAAGGGGGTGATCAATGACAGGGGGGGGATCAGGGAGTCTATATGGGGTGATCACCCCCCTGTAAGGCTCCATTCAGACGCCTGTATGTGTTTTGCGGATCCGATCGATGTATCAGTGGATCTGTAAAAAACATACGGACATCTGAATGCAGCCTTACAGGGGGGTGATCAATGACAAGGGGGTGATCAGGGAGTCTATATGGGGTGATCACCCCCCTGTCATTGATCACCCCCCTATAAGGCTCCATTCAGATGTCCGTATGTGTTTTGCGGATCCGATCCATGTATCAGTGGATCCGTAAAAATCATACGGACATCTGAATGGAGCCTTACAAGGGGGTGATCAATGACAGGGGGGTGATCAGGGAGTCTATATGGGGTGATCACCCCCCTGTAAGGCTCCATTCAGACGCCTGTATGTGTTTTGCGGATCCGATCCATGTATCAGTGGATCCGTAAAAAACATACGGACATCTAAATGCAGCCTTACAGGGGGGTGATCAATGACAGGGGGGTGATCAGGGAGTCTATATGGGGTGATCACCTCCATCATTGATCACTCCCCTGTAAGGCTCCATTCAGATGTCCGTACGTGTTTTGCGGATCCGATCCATGTATCAGTGGATCCGTAAAAATCATACGGACATCTGAATGCAGCCTTACAGGGGGGTGATCAATGACAGGGGGGTGATCAGGGAGTCTATATGGGGTGATCAGGGGTGATCAAAGGTGATCAAGGGTGAATAAGGGGTTAATAAGTGACAGGGGGGGTGTAGTGTAGTGGTGCTTGGTGCAACATATTACTGAGCTGCCTGTGTCCTCTGGTGGTCGATCCAAACAAAGGGGACCACCAGAGGACCAGGTAGCAGGTATTTTAGACGCTGTTATCAAAACAGCGTCTAATATACCTGTTAGGGGTTAAAAAAATCACATCTCCAGCCTGCCAGCGAACGATCGCCGCTGGCAGGCTGGAGATCCACTCTCTTACCTTCCGTTCCTGTGAGCGCGCGCGCCTGTGTGCGCGCGTTCACAGGAAATCTCGGCTCACGCGAGATGACGCGTATATGCGTCGCTGAGCGCAGGGCTGCCACCTCCGGAACGCGAATCTGCGTTAGGCGGTCCGGAGGTGGTTAAGGACCATGTCAGATTTGATGATCGACATAGGAATTTATTGAAAGAGGAACATTTAGCTCTTATGAATCTATCTAACATGAAGGATGTTGTTGTCCGTAGGGCTGATAAGGGGGGAGCGGTGGTGTTGCTGGACAGTGAGGTCTATAGGGTGCAAATTGAGAATATGTTAAAGGACACCAATGTGTATTTACCTCTGACAACCACCCCCGTCCCCCAATATCAGTCCAGGATACACGACATCCTTCAGGAAGGGGTGCACCTGGGTGTTCTATCTGAAAAGGAAAAATAATTCATATACATTGAGCATCCGAACACGCCCATATTCCATGTCCTTCCTAAAGTGCATAAGGAGGGTTTTCCTCCACCATTAAGGCCGATTGTGGCATGAATTGGGTCGCATTCGGAACAACTTTCGGAATGGGTTGACTCTTTACTGCAAACCCTTGTACCTCATATACTGGGCTATCTCAGAGATACATGTAGTGTACTTCAAAATTTCCATCAATTCGCATGGCAAGAGGAATTTATATGGGTTACCGCCGACATTAATTCACTGTATACCAATATCCCTCACCATTTGGCGATCGCAGCCTTGAAATGGTTTTTAGATGTATTCAGCAATTATACCTTGGAACTTCGAGATTATATTTGTACTTGTACCGATGTTTTGCTTAAACACAACTTTTTTATGTTTAATGGTTCATATTATTTACAAATATCCGGAGTTTAAATGGGTGCCACATTTTCGCCTTCAGTGGCAAATGTGTTTATGGCATGGTGGGAGAACAGTCTTTTATTTTCGGATGGCAACCCGTATTTAATGTCCATGAAATGGTATGGGCACGACGTAACTGCTCTTCCTTGAGTCTATTTGCGAAGGAAGCAACTGACATCTCAGCTAGGTTGCAGATTAGGGGATATTCGAAAGAGAATATCCGTAAGGCGACGGAACACGCAACATCGGTGGACAGAGATTCACTTATATTCGCTCGAATAAAGAATGCGAATAAAAAGAAGATTACAACTAAAAGCAATAAAAATTTTGAGTTCGCACTCGGGATTCGAGCAAACCTGTAACTTTTGTTACAAATTATAGTGCCGAATACCCCCTGATCTGCAATATCTTGCGTAAACATTTTCCAGTGATAGGCTTTAATGAAGGTTGGGGAGATATCGCAGAGGCAGGTATTAGGTGCATTGCGAAAAAAGCACCAACCATTGGGCAAAAAGTTAGCCCTAGCCAATTTGTGGAAAACGCAGTGTGTGAACCAGTGTGGTTAACCACCAAGGGAAATTACAAATGTGAAAGTAAAAAATGTATATGTTGCTTACATATGTCAGTCAGTAAAGATGTTATTTCTATATCTAATGGTAGCACACAAAAACTGCAACAATTAATTAATTGCAACACGGAATATGTTGTTTATGTCATCACATAGAAACATAGAAACATAGAAACATAGAATGTGTCGGCAGATAAGAACCATTTGGCCCATCTAGTCTGCCCAATATACTGAATACTATGGATAGCCCCCGGCCCTATCTTATATGAAGGATGGCCTTATGCCTATCCCATGCATGCTTAAACCCCTTCACTGTATTTGCAGCTACCACTTCTGCAGGAAGGCTATTCCATGCATCCACTACTCTCTCAGTAAAGTAATACTTCCTTATATTACTTTTAAACCTTTGCCCCTCTAATTTAAAACTGTGTCCTCTTGTGGTAGTTTTTCTTCTTTTAAATATGCTCTCTTCCTTTACCGAGTTGATTCCCTTTATGTATTTAAAAGTTTCTATCATATCCCCTCTGTCTCTTCTTTCTTCCAAGCTATACATATTAAGGTCCTTTAACCTTTCCTGGTAAGTTTTATCCTGCAATCCATGTACTAGTTTAGTAGCTCTTCTCTGAACTCTCTCTAGAGTATCTATATCCTTCTGGAGATATGGCCTCCAGTACTGCGCACAATACTCCAAGTGAGGTCTCACCAGTGTTCTGTACAGCGGCATAAGCACTTCACTCTTTCTACTGCTTATACCTCTCCCTATACATCCAAGCATTCTGCTGGCATTTCGTGCTGCTCTATTACATTGTCTTCCCACCTTTAAGTCTTCTGAAATAATTACTCCTAAATCCCTTTCCTCAGATACTGAGGTCAGGACTGTGTCAAATATTCTATATTCTGCCCTTGGGTTTTTACGCCCCAGGTGCATTATCTTGCACCTATCCACATTAAATTTCAGTTTCCAGAGTTCTGACCATTCTTCTAGTTTTCCTAAATCCTTTTCCATTTGGCGTTTCCTTCCAGGAACATCAACCCTGTTACATATCTTTGTGTCATCAGCAAAAAGACAAACCTTACCAGCGAGGCCTTTTGCAATATCACTTATGAAGATATTAAACAAAATCGGTCCCAGTACAGATCCCTGTGGAACCCCACTGGTAACATTACCTTGTTTTGAATGTTCTCCATTGACTACAACCCTCTGTTGTCTGTCACTCAGCCACTGCCTAATCCACTCAACAATATGGGAGTCCATGCTCAATGACTGCAGTTTATTGATAAGTCTTCTATGTGGGACAGTGTCAAAAGCCTTACTAAAATCTAGATATGCGATGTCTACTGCACCTCCACCGTCTATTATTTTATTCACCCAGTCAAAAAAATCTATAAGATTTGTTTGACATGATCTCCCTGAAGTAAACCCATGTTGTTTTTCATCTTGCAATCCATGGGATTTTAGATGTTCCACAATCCTATCCTTTAATAGGGTTTCCATTAATTTGCCTACTATTGATGTCAGACTCACTGGTCTATAGTTGCTCGATTCCTCCCTACTACCTTTCTTGTGAATGGGCACGACATTTGCCAATTTCCAATCTTCCGGGACGACTCCTGTTACTAATGATTGGTTAAATAAATCTGTTAACGGTTTTGCCAGCTCACCACTAAGCTCTTTTAATAATTTTGGGTGTATCTCATCAGGCCCCTGTGACTTATCTGTCTTCACCTTAGACAGCAAACTTAGAACATCTTCCTCTGTAAAGATACATGCATCAAACGATTTAATAGTCATTCTTTCTAGTGGAGGTCCTTCTCCTTTTTCTTTTGTAAAAACTGAACAGAAGTATTCATTAAGGCAGTCGGCTAGCCCTTTATTCTCTTCTACATACCTTCCGTCCTTTGTTTTTAATTTAGTTATTCCTTGTTTTAATTTCCTTTTTTCATTTATATATCTGAAGAATGTCTTATCCCCTTTTTTCATAGACTGAGCTAGTTTTTCTTCTGCCTGCGCTTTAGAAGTTCTTATAACTTGCTTGGCCTCTCTCTGCCTAATCTTGTAGATTTCCTTATCTTCATTGCTCTGGGTTTTTTTATAATTACAAAATGCTAGCTTTTTATTTTTAATGATTTGGGCCACTTCTGCCGAGTACCACATTGGTCTCCTCCTTTTTTTGCTTTTACTGACGAGTCTAATGCAATTTTCTGTTGCCTTCAATAATGCACCTTTTAAGTAGTCCCATTTCTCCTGGACTCCATGTAATCCGTTCCAGTCTGATAAGGACTCATTTATGACTAATTTCATTTTTGAAAAGTCTGTTTTTCTAAAATCTAAAACTTTTGTTTTTGTGTGGTGGGACTCTTTCACAGTTCTTATATTAAACCACACTGACTGGTGATCACTAGATCCCAAGGTTTCGCCTACAATGACATCATATACCGAATCCCCGTTTGTGAATACCAAATCCAAAATGGCCTCCCTCCGGGTTGGCTCCTCAACCACTTGTTGTAGAGATAACCCCAGTAGGGAATTTAGAATATCTGTACTCCTGGTAGAACTTGCTATTTTGGTTTTCCAGTTTATATCTGGAAGATTGAAATCTCCCATAATGATAACTTCTCCTTTCATTGTCATTTTAGCTATTTCTTCAACTAGTAGATCATCTAGTTCTTTAACTTGACCAGGTGGTCTATATATCACACCTACACGAGTTACTGCATGGTTAGCAAACTGCAACGTAACCCAAACTGACTCTATGTTGGCCTCACCAACTTGTATTAGGTTAGATTTAATGCTATCTTTCACATACAGGGCCACTCCTCCTCCTTTCTTGCCTTCTCTGTCTCTTCTGTATAAAGAGTACCCTGGTATGGTTATGTCCCAGTCATTTCTTTCATTAAACCATGTCTCCGTAACAGCCACTAAATCTACATTCTCAGATGCCATTATTGACCCAAGTTCATTGATTTTTTTACCTAAACTGCGAGCATTTGTAGACAGGACTCTGAGCTTATCATTTCTTAACCTCAGTGCTTCTGGCCTGTTCTGGCATTGTTTCGGGGGGCAATTGGACTCTTTTATTTTCACTCTTTTGCCCCCCCTTCCTAGTTTAAATACTCTTTCGCAAATTCTTGGAGTTGTTCACTAAGTACATTTGTTCCTTTGAGAGAAAGATGCAAACCATCTTTTTTGTACAGTTCCTTTCTATTCCAAGTAGAGCTATCATGAGAAACAAAGCCAAATCCTTGCTCTTGACACCATTTACCAAGCCATATGTTGAACTCCTTTATGCGCCTCTGCCTATCATTCTGAACATTATGCACAGGCAGAACTTCAGAAAATGAAATGGTGGATGCAAAATCCTGTACGTCATTACCAAGTGTGATAAAAGATTTTTTCACCTCTGACACTTCATTGCAAGCCAGGTCATTTGTCCCTAGATGGACAAGAACATCCACGTCCCCTTCCTGCTTTGCTTGCTTAACAATATTAATAATACGTCTTCTATCTCTTCTAGCAGTAGCCCCAGGGAGACATCTCACAAAACCATTTTCTTTAAGCTCCACACTTCTTATGATTGAATCACCCAGCAACAGCTGCATCCTTTGAGACTTCACTTTATCTTTTTTGTTGCATACATTAGACATAGGAGTCGATGGTTTCTCACCCTCTGTGCTTGAGTCCATATCCATGTTGTCCTTACATTCTGAGAGTGCTGCAAATGAATTATGGAGAACCACCGACTGTGGGACATGTCTATTTCCATCACCTGGAGCAGATACCAGGTGGCCATAGAGTAATGGTCATGAGAAAATAATTCCAATCAGGTGGGATGGAATCCTTAACCAAAGAAAAGTAAATCATTTATATTGTAAGGTTAAGTCATGTTTCCTATTTAATGTCGAGCTTGCGCGCTACAATATGTTGGATGCACAACAAATCAGCTCAAAGTGAGAATTCGCAAACATCTGAGTGACATCCCACATGTTTTAACGCACAATGTTTCAGCAGCCACATCACACTTTGCGGTAGTACACAATGGCGATACCTCTGCGTTTTATGTGCAAGGTGTCGAAAGAGTCACCATTCCAGTCAGAGGGGGAGATCGTAGGCAAAAATTATATAGTCGAGAAACATATTGGATGTTCAATCTTGGAACATGTATACCTAAGGGATTAAATAGGAAACATGACTTAACCTTACAATATAAATGATTTACTTTTCTTTGGTTAAGGATTCCATCCCACCTGATTGGAATTATTTTCTCATGACCATTACTCTATGGCCACCTGGTATCTGCTCCAGGTGATGGAAATTATCCAATCAAGTGGAGAAGGTTTCTTCTGACTGTGTATAAAATGGAGATTTTAAGTTTGTTTATTTGTCTTGATGAAGGCCTAAGTTGTAACAGCCTGAAACGCGTCACAACAACGTACTGTCCTACTTTTTGATGTCTAATTTTAAGGAAGTTGAATAAAGAAGCCTTTATATTGTGAAGAGCTGGAATCCGTGTTCTTTTCACATATTGGTTAAATTGTATCAACTAAATAAAGTAAAATATGTGATGAAAAAATGATGTCAGAATTACTTGGATGTGCAAAACCTTTACATAGTTATTTAGCATGTGTCTGCTAAAGTGACACATGCTAGATTTCCAAAATCTGGCTTGGTCATTAAGGCCTCTTGCCCACGACCGTATGCCCTCCGAGATATACTGTCCGTGAGTGGGCCATATGTCCCAGAGCGGCATTGATCGTGTTCACGAGAGTACACAGCATCATAGATTACAATGATGCTGTGCACGCACGTCTGGCCGCCCGCGGGGCTATTGTCCTGCACGCATATGATGTTATGACTGCAGGACAATAGCACCGCGGGCGGCCCGACGTGCGTGCACAGCATCATTGTAATCTATGATGCTGTATACTCCCGTGCCCATGATCAATGCCGCTCCGGGACATATGGCCTGCTCACGGACCGTACAGTTGTGTTCAAAATAATAGCAGTGTGTTTAAAAAAGTGAATAAAGCTCAAAATCCTTCTAATAGTTTTTTTTTTCCATACACACAAATGCATTGGGAACACTACACATTCTATTTCAAATCAAAACATGAAGAAAAATATATCAAATTTGTGTTGTTCCTCCAAAAAAATTAAGAAAAGTGAATATTAAACTGTTAAAAAAATAGCAGTGTTTGTATTCTTCTTTACGAACTCAAACATTCACTATATAAACTGAAAAATGTTTGAAGATTTTGCTTTGCTTTGAATCACTTAACTAATATTTAGTTGTATAACCACTGTTTCTGAAAACTGCTGTACATCTGTGTTGCATGGAGTCAACCGGCTTCTGGCACCTGGGAACAGGTATTCCAGCCCAGGATGATTGGACTACATTACACAGTTCATCTCTATTTCTTGGTTTTGCCTCAGAAACTGCATTTTTGATGTCACCCCACAAGTTTTCTATTGGATTAGGATCCGGGGATTGGAACCAAGATGGTCTGGAACCAAGATGTTGCACGTTTACTGGTGTGTTTGGGGTCGTTGTCTTGTTGGAACACCCATTTCAAGGGCATTTCCTCTTCAGCACAAGGCAGCATGACCTCTTCAAGTATTCTGATGTATTCAAACTGATCCATGATCCCTGGTATGTGATAAATAGGCCCAACACCTTAGTATGAGAAACATTCCCATATCATGATGCTTGTGCCACCATGCTTCACTGTCTTCACAGTGTACTGTGGCTTAATTTCAGTGTTTGGGGGTTATCTGACAAACTGTCTCCGGCCATTAGACCCAAAAAGAACAATCTTACTTTCATCAGTCCACAGAATGTCTCTTTAGGCCAGTCAATGGGCTCTTTGGCAAATTGTAACCTCTTCAGCGCATGTCTTTTTTTCAACAGTGGGACTTTGCGGGGGCTTCTTGCAGATGGCTTGGCTTCACATAGACATCTTCTAATTGTAACAGTACTTACAGGTAACTTTAGACCTTCTTTGATCTTCCTGGAGCTGATTGTTGGCTGAGTCCTTGCCATTTTGGCTATTCTTCTATCCATTTGAATGGTAGTTTTTCACTTTCTTCCACGTCTTTCAGGTTTTGGTTGCCATTTTAAAACATTTGCGATCATTTTAGCTGAGCAGCCTATCATTTTCTGCACTTCTTTATAAGTTTTCCCCTCTCCGATCAACTTTTTAATCAATGTACAGTCGTGGCCAAAAGTTTTGAGAATGACACAAATATTAGTTTTCACAAAGTTTGCTGCTAAACTGCTTTTAGATCTTTGTTTCAGTTGTTTCTGTGATGTAGTGAAATATAATTACACACACTTCATACGTTTCAAAGGCTTTTATCGACAATTACATGACATTTATGCAAAGAGTCAGTATTTGCAGTGTTGGCCCTTCTTTTTCAGGACCTCTGCAATTCGACTGGTCATGCTCTCAATCAACTTCTGGGACAATTCCTGACTGATAGCAACCCATTCTTTCATAATCACTTCTTGGAGTTTGTCAGAATAAGTGGGTTTTTGTTTGTCCACCCGCCTCTTGAGGATTTACCACAAGTTCTCAATTGGATTAAGATCTGGGGAGTTTCCAGGCCATGGACCCAAAATGTCAACGTTTTGGTCCCCGAGCCACTTAGTTATCACTTTTGCCTTATGGCACGGTGCTCCATCGTGCTGGAAAATGCATTGTTCTTCACCAAACTGTTGTTGGATTGTTGGAAGAAGTTGCTGTTGGAGGGTGTTTTGGTACCATTCTTTATTCATGGCTGTGTTTTTGGGCAAAATTGTGAGTGAGCCCACTCCTTGGATGAGAAGCAACCCCACACATGAATGGTCTCAGGATGCTTTACTGTTGGCATGACACAGGACTGATGGTAGCGGCTCACCTTTTCTTCTCCGGACCTTTTTCCAGATGCCCCAAACAATCGGAAAGAGGCTTCATCGGAGAATAAGACTTTGCTCCAGTCCTCAGCAGTCCATTCACCATACTTTCTGCAGAAGATCAATCTGTCCCTGATGTTTTTTTGGAGAGAAGTGGCTTCTTTGCTGCCCTTCTTGACCCTTCTTGCCCTTCTTGACACCAGGCCATCTTCCAAAAGTCTTCGCCTCACTGTGCGTGCAGATGCGCTCACACCTGCCTGCTGCCATTCCTGAGCAAGCTCTGCACTGGTGGCACTCCGATCCCGCAGCTGAATCCTCTTTAGGACGATCCTGGCGCTTGCTGGACTTTCTTGGACGCCCTGAAGCCTTCTTAACAAGAATTGAACCTCTTTCCTTGAAGTTCTTGATGATCTGATAAATTGTTGATTGAGGTGCAATCTTAGTAGTCACAATATCCTTGCCTGTCAAGCCATTTTTATGCAACGCAATGATGGCTGCACGCGTTTCTTTGCAGGTCACCCTGGTTAACAATAAAAGAACAATGATTTCAAGCATCACCCTCCTTTTAACATGTCAAGTCTGCCATTTTAACCCAATCAGCCTGACATAATGATCTCCAGCCTTGTGCTCATCAACATTCTCACCTGAGTTAACAAGACGATTACTGAAATCATCTCAGCAGGTCCTTTAATGACAGCAATAAAATGCAGTGGAAAGTTTTTTTTGGGATTAAGTAAATTTTCATGGCAAAGAAGGACTATGCAATTCATCTGATCACTCTTCATAACATTCTGGACTATATGCAAAGTGCTATTATAAAAACTTAAGCAGCAACTTTTCCAATTTCCAATATTTATGTAATTCTCAAAACTTTTGGCCACGACTGTACACTGTTCTTTTGAACAATGTCTGGAACGACCCATTTTCCTCAGAATTTCACAGAGAAATGCACTGTAACCAGCATGTACAACATTAGCTGCCTTCCTTCCTTAAATTAGGGCAATAATTGCCACCTGTTTTTTCAAAGAATGAATGACCTCACTCATTGAACTCCACACTGCTATTATTTTTAACATGCCCCTTTCAATAAGTGATTGAATTACAGAGAATCAGCAGCACGGATGTCATGACTGTTGGGTCTGTTGGGTTTCTATTACTCTACTACACGCGCTAGTAAATTATTTGCCATGTAGAAATATCATTTATACCAAAAACAGTGATTGATCAGGTTAGTGATGTCTGACTGCTATTATTTTGAACACAACTGTATGTCTCGGGGGGCATACGGTCGTGTGCAAGGGCGCTAAGACTCAAACAAGCTTGGTCACTAAGAGGTTAATATAACTTATTTACAACGCATGTTGCATTGCATAAAAAAAATGATATAAAAGAATTGCTATAAATTTTCCATCCTCCCACAAAAAATGTGTATAACTTAGATGTAGCTCAAAAGAGTACCAATACAAAACGACAACAAACAACAAATACTATATATATTTAGCATCAAGGTATCCATACTATTCTGTACAATAAATTTAATCTGTTATTTTAGTGCACAGTGAAAAAACCCACAAAGCACAATAGCGGAATTGGTGTTATATTACTTCCACCCAAAAGATAAAATCAAAATAATAAATTATATGTATCCCAAAATGACGGCATTGAAAAATGCAACTCACCCCGCAAAAAACAAGCCCCTGGTACAGGTACATAGACAAAAAAAATGTTCATGGAATGCGAGGATGAAAAATAATAATAAAAATTACTTAGTCATTAAGTGCCAAAGAGATCTGGTTCTAAAGGAGTTAATGAGGCATATGGTTTTCTTCATAATATACCAGATAACTATAAACTAGCCACTTCTCAGTGCTGTCTTTCTTCACTATTAGCCCTAAGTTCTTGGTCTTACTTTGGTCTTATGTTTTTTCTCTATGTACAGCCATATACATTTATGTTGTGATGTCTTTCTCTGATGGATTTGTCTTTCTGATAAATTGGACTATATTTTAATGCTGGCGTATTCTCTATCTGAAACTAAGGCATTGATAGAAAACATACGCCAAAGTAAAAAAATAAAAATAAGGAGAGTCAGTTGTGTTTTATATTCTAACCTGAAATACTTTATTAATTATTATTCCTTTATATGAATGGATCTTTTTAGGGCATATTCAGAGCCTGACAAGCCTCCAGTGGCTGATGGTTGTGGTAATGTTAGATTCCAAACGTTGGTATATTGATGTTAAGCAGTGACAGTCACTCTTTTGTAATGCTCTAAATTTGGGCAATTTGAAGGTCAAACATCGCTTAAGATCTTTGGAATTCATCTAAATAAACCTCTCTGCATCATTTCTTCCTTGTGATTTTTTTCTTCATTATTATGCTTGAATGCACTCAAAAAAGAAGAATAGCGAAGACTGACAATAAAAGATCATGTTGAAAATTTTTACTGTCACTTTACTGTCAATCAAGTTTGAAGGTCATTACAGAAAGCTCAGTACTGTTCTTTTGGAGCAGTCAGTTGGAATGAAAAAAAGCAAAAAAAATGATTGTCATCTTTGTTTTTGGCATATTGTAGATGACTGCTATATACTACTACCTGTATTGCTACTACTACTACTAGTAATATTTGTTGTAATTATTATATTAACTGAGGTGTGATTCATCACCCTATTTTGTCTAGGTAACACCAGACATATTCACAGTATCCCTCTTATCTCCTGCCATTCTAGTGGTGACACTCTGGTGCTTTCTACTCTCTTTTGTTTCCACTGCTGCAGCAATGACATCTCTTACTACCCCATGCAACTGCTGAGGTCAGTGATTTGCTTCAGTGCTCATGTAGGGCATTCGCACATCTCCGTAGCACCATAAACAAACACCAGTGAGGAGTACCAAAGTATCAGAGCTGGAATAGCTGGGGAGTAGGGCTTTTTGGTCTTTTATAACGCTCTCTGCCTTTGCTTAAATTTTTTGGAGGCTTGGAAAAAACATTTTAACCTCTTTTTGCTCAATGACATACTATACCATGTCACTATGTGTATATAGTTAATGCTCAGTGCCGTAATAGCATGTCTCAGAAATTATTACTTGGTGGAAAGTGTTCTTTGCTATTCCAATAACACTGTCCACACATACCACACAACAGATTTAGAAGGGCTGAGGAGAGATGATCACTGCCTTCAGTAAGCACTATACTCATCATCACATGTTCAATGATTACCAAGATGGGTACACTCACAGCCCATTAAATGCTTTTCTTTCTGTCACTCTCTCCACCCACAGTTTGAGCCACTGATGTTGGCATAAATTCAATTCAGCTCTGCTAACTATACTGACTCTATTACAGTTGCAAATAAAAGTACGTGAACCCTTTGGAATGATATGGATTTCTGCACAAATTGGTCATAAAATGTTATCTCATCTTTATCTAACTCACAACAATAGACAATCACAGTCTGCTTAAACTAATAACACACAAACAATTAAATGTTACCATGTTTTTATTGAAGACACCATGTAAAAATTCACAGTGCAGGTGGAAAAAGTATGTGAACCCTTGGATTTAATAACTGGTTGAACCTCGTTTGGCAGCAATAACTTCAACCAAACGTTTCCTGTAGTTGCAGATCAGACGTGCACAATGGTCAGGAGTAATTCTTGACCATTCCTCTTTACAGAACTGTTTCAGTTCAGCAATATTCTTGGGATGTCTGGTGTGAATATCTTTCTTGAGGTCATGCCGCAGCATCTCAATCTGGTTGAGGTCAGGACTCTGACTGGGCCACTTCAGAAGGTGTATTTGCACATGCCAGAGACTTTTGTAAGTCTTTAGCTGACACTCTAGGATTCTTCTTCACCTCATTGAGCATTCTGCGCTGTGCTCTTGCAGTCATCTTTACAGGACGGCCAGTCCTAGGGAGAGTAGCAGCAGTGCTGAACTTTCTCCATTTATAGACAATTTGTTTTACCGTGGACTGATGAACAGCAAGGCATTTGTAGATACTTTTATAACCCTTTCCAGCTTTATGCAAGTCAACAATTCTTAATCGTAGGTCTTCTGAGAGCTCTTTTGTGCGAGGCCACATTCACATCAGGCAATGCTTCTTGTGAAAAGCAAACCCAGAACTGGTGTGTGTTTTTTATAGGGCAGGGCAGCTGTAACCAACACCTCCAATCTCATCTTATTGATTGAACTCCAGTTGGCTGACACCTCACTCCAATTAGCTCTTGGAGATGTCATTAGTCTAGAGGTTCCACCTGCACTGTGAATGTTTACATGGTGTCTTCAATAAAAACATGGTAACATTTAATTCTTTGTGTGTTATTAGTTTAAGCAGACTGTGATTGTCTATTATTGTGACTTAGATGAAGATCAGATAACATTTTATGACCAATTTGTGCAGAAATCCATATCATTCCAAAGGGTTCACATACTTTTTCTTGCAACTGTATGTTACCTGACCATTTCCAGTTCAGCAAGCCCACATCTTTTAATACTTACAGTACTAAGCTCTATGGTTATTTAGAGACCCCCAACTTTGGTTCTTTGCCAAGTTAATTTATTTGTTTCTGTGTTGTTGGGATAGATTTCTACTTTCCTTTGAATTTCTGCTTGGATTATTGTTAACCTTAACTCTGCCTGCACTGACATTCTGGTTGATTGACTATGCATTGCATCTCCTGATTTTGCTACTACAAACTGGTTCTATACACATCAGCCATTGTCCATGGACTCCAAACCAGAGGTCCTGCCCTCCATCCAAACAGTATCCTTTAGCCAGGTAGGCTTTTCGGATCATGTTGATTCTCCCTTGCCAGAGGTTTATGAATGTTCAAAAACTGTCTCGATAGCAAAGCTACCAAAATCAGCCCCAGATTCTGTACAGCAGTGTACATCAGCTCCAGTCCTCAGGGCTCACCTGCCTATCATGTTTTCAGAACCTCCTTAGTATTCAGCAGGTGATAGAATTAGTGTGCATGCATCAGGACTTACTCCAGGTATTCATTCTGTGGCATATTCTCAAATCCTGACAAGCAGGTAGGCCATGAGGACTGGAGTTGGAGAACACTGCTGTACAACATCTTTTCTTGTTTGGATAAACTGAGTCCTCCTGCTTCAGCTGTTGCAGTTTATTATCCATCTACCACGAATAATGGGGAGAGGAGGGACACCAAAAAGACAACAGAAGGGAGAGGACAAAAAACTAGACCTCAAGGCTAGGGATAGGGGAAAGGTCACCTCCTAGGAAACCCCTAGATCTGGCCCTGACTCCTGTCAGTATGTATAGACCCTGAAGGTGGGAAAATACATATGCCGTAATCTAAACCCTAGGAGCCCTAAGATGCCCTAAAGGTAGTGAAAGGTAATGAGACTACTGGTTCCTTCCCAGGTGAACGAACCAGCGTCTCCCTGAGGCCTAATAACAAAAAACACAAGGGAACAAACAAATACAAAAGCAGTACAAATGGATAAGCAGGAACACAAGCAAGGTTCACACACCAACTCCTCCAAATCCAAGCAGAGAATATCAACCGCATGGTATGAAGTGTGAAACCAAACTAAATAGGGAAGCAGTAATGACCACCAGCTGCACTTGAGGTGTGGTCATTACCAAACATCAACACTGAGAATCAAGAGACTGTCAGTTAACCTCACGTACAGTCAGTCTCTCTGATTTTCTAACCTCTGTCACAGAAGGTACAGTGACAGTACCCCCCTTTCTATGAGTGCCTCTGGACATCCAGGACTGACCTTAACCGGATTAGCCCTGTGAAAGGCTTTTACAAGGCGACTGGCATTAACGTCGGTTGCTGGAACCCACATTCTCTCCTCTGGACCGTAATCCTTCCAGCCACCAGTCTAGAATAAGGGACTGTTTTACACCCACCGAGAGGGAGGAAAAACAAGAACTACAGAGACATCCTATGTAGTCAGTTGGACGCTGCCTATTGGCCCCATCATCCATCCACTCGCAGGTCTGATTGGGGGGCCCTCTGTGCTCACGTTCCACTGCCATGGCTGCTGGGGAGGGGTGGGGTGGCAGGAGCAGTACCCACATTAGTAGCAGCCTGAGTCTAGAGTCGCTGATGAGTAGCTTTATTCACCCACATAGTGAAGAATCTACTCACCAGCAGCAGCCCCAGCTGGACCTGGAGCAGTACCTAAACCAGCAGGTGGTGGCATACTTGGACAGCACCCTGCCAACCCACATTTAAGATCTGCTGGACTACTGGGTAGCCAAACTGGATTTGTGGTCGCAACTAGCAGAGTTTGCCCTGGAAAAGCTGCCCTGCCCGGCCAGTAGTGTGGCATCAGAGCGGGTGTTTAGTGCGGTGGGGGCCATAGTTACCCCAAGGAGAACTTGCCTGTCCACCCAAAATGTGGAGAGACTGACCTTTGCCAAGATGAATCAGGCGTGGATCAGCCAGGATTTCCAACCACCAATTCCTGATGCATCAGACTAGATCATCCATGGTGCCACACCATCACTTTGATTCAAGAGACCATTTTCTTCTGACTGCCTGCCTCAGCTACTACTTTGATGCTGCCATCCGCCTGATGCTACACATCTGATGCCAAGAGCTCCTTATTTCACCCACCTTCATCAGCGGGTACTTGTATTGCCAACCACTGCCCCACTCTGTTAACGGGTCACTTTCAGGTCTCTTGATGCAGCTGCTGCCATCTCCAAACTATGTCACCTTGCCACTCTGTGGTCACCTCCTGCTGCTGCCATCTCCACGCTATGTCACCTTGCCACTCTATGGTATCCTCGTGATGCTACTGCTGCTGCCATCTCCAAACTATGTCAACTTGCCACTCTCTGGTCTCCTCATGCTCCTACTATCTCCACACTATGTCACCTTGCCACTCTTTGGTCTCCACCTGCTGCTGCCATCTCCACAATATGTCACTTTGCCACTCTGTGGTCTCCTCATGCTGCTGCCACCAGCTCCACACTACAGGTGAAACTCGAAAAATTAGAATATAGTGGAAAAGTCCATTTATTTCAGTAATGCAAATGAAAAAGAATTGCATTAATGCAGCTTAAAATTTGAATTTTGTGAAAAGGTTCAATATTCTAGGCTCAAAGTGTCACACTCTAGTCAGCTAATTAATCCATACTTCCTGAGCAAAGGGTACCTCAAAATTGTTACTTTGGGGTTTCATAAGCTGTAAGCCATAATCATCCAAATTATAACAAATAAAGGCTTGAAATATCTCGCTTTGCATGTAATGAGTCTATCTCATATATTATTTTCACCTTTTAAGTTGCATTAGGCCTCATGCACACGACCGTTGTTGTGGTCCGCATCCGAGTCGCATTTTTTGCGGCTCGGGTGCGGACCTATTCACTTCAATGGGGCCGCAAATGATGCGGACAGCACTTCGTGTGCTGTCCGCATCCGTTGCTCCGTTCCGTGGCCCCGCAAAAAAAATATAGCATGACCTATTCTTATCGATTTTGCGGACAAGAATAGGCATTTCTACAATGGGCCGCTCATTCCGTTCTGCAAATTGCGGAAGGCACACGGGCAGCTTCCGTTGTTTGTGGATCCGCGGTTTGTGGACCGCAAAAAACGGAATGGTTGTGTGCATGAGGCCTTACTGAAATAAATTAACTAATAAATGCATGATATTCTAATTTTTGGGTTTTCACCTGTATGTTACCTTGCCACTCTGGTATCCTCCGGATGCTGCTGCTGTTGCAACTGCCATCTCCACACTATTGTGAGATAAAAACCTTTTATATTTTCCTCCAATCTCCACACTATGTCACCTTGCCACTCTGTGGGATCCTGCTGCCATCACCACACTATGTCACCTTGCCCTCTGTGTTCTCCTCCTGCTGCTGCCATCTCCACACTACATCACCTTGCCACTCGCTGGCCTCATGATACTGCTGCCATCTACAGACTGTCATTGTGCCACTCGGTGGCCTTCTCATGATGCTGCTGCATCCGCCACCTCCAGACTCTGTCATTGTGCCACTCGATGGCCTCCTCATACTGCTCCCACCTCCAGACCCTGTCATTGGGCCACTCTGTTGTCTCCTCATGCTGCTTCCACCACACCACTATGTCATAGGTCCTCTCTGTGGACTTCTCATGCTGTTCCCACCCTCTCCACTTCATGACTGGTCCACTATTTTGGCTTTTGGCCTGGCTGACATAATAATTTTTTTGACCTTTCTTCTGATCTGATGGATTATTGAGCAAATGCTGACCGAGTGAAGGAGTATGCTCCACATACAGGATCCGTTGTTTGTGGGTTATTGTTCTGCCGGATCAGAGGAAGGGCAAATTAATCAGTGACGTCAACACAAACTTACTGCTGACACCCTCTCCACTCTGTCAGGGGGGCTCTATTGTATAAGCATTTAATAGAACAGGTTCTGTAGACATCTATGTGGAATCAGCTGACGAGGGTGTAAAAGGAGTGTGCTTCTTCTTTACACTAACATCGACCTGTAAGGCTCAGTTAATACTTGAGTTCTTTGTTCGGTTTTGGCCCCGTGACTGCCCAAATAAGTGAAGTGTGCAGTGATTCTAATAGCGACGACTGTCATCTGCATGTCATACTGACTGACAGTATTATTTCACTACCACAGCACACTCCCTATGTGTGTTACTGCAAGGCACAGTGTTTTACACCCATATAAAGCTTCTATGCAGCCCGGAATTAGCCTTTTTTTTTATTGCGATTTGCCGTAAATATATTCAGATCGAAGCAAATTTTTTAGGAAAATTCGGCGAACTGGCCGAATCGAATTTTTTAGAAATTCGCTCATCTCTAATGACATTGAAATTAAATCTGGTAAAAAAACAATGACCATCTGGCCTGCCTTGGGTTCAGACGTTTAGCCGACTCCAGGTAAACCAGATTCTTGTGATCAGTAATTACTGTAATAGGATGCATTGCTCCTTCCAACCAATGCCACCATTCTGCAAAAGCCAAGTTAATGACCAGCAATTTTCTATTGCCTACGTCATCATTTCTTTCAGCAGCCGAGAGTTTTTTAGAGAAGAATGCACATGGGCGCCATTTACTAGGTGAAGGACCTTGCGACAAGACAGCTCCAACCCCTAACTCGGATGCGTCAACTTCCACAATGAATGGCTGTGACACATCAGGTTGCGCCAGTATAGGAGCAGAAGCAAAACATTCCTTTACCGCAAAAAAAGGCTTGTAATACCACATCAGACCAGACTGAGAAATCCACATCTTTCTTATTCATATCTGTTAATGGTTTAACAACAGTCAAGTAATTCAAGATACATTTACAGTAGTAGTTGGTGAACCCCAAAAATAGCATGAGCGCTTTCGGATTTCGGGTCGATCCCAGTCGAACACAGCATGGAGTTTCTCCGGATCCATATGAAAATCCAAAGATAAGAGTAGGTAACCCAGGAATTGCACTTCCGGAACTGCAAATACACACTTCTCCATCTTAGCATACAATTTATTCTCTCTTAGGATCTGTAACACTTGTCTCACATGATCCTTATGAGTTTCCATAACTGAAGAATAAATTAGAATATCATCCAGATACAGCACAACAAACCTGCCCACCAGATGATGAAAGATGTCATTAATAAAATGTTGGAAAACCGCAGGAGCATTGGTCAACCCAAAAGGCATGACCAAATTCTCAAAATGACCTTCAGGGGTATTAAAGGCCGTCTTCCATTCGTCCCCCTCCTTGATTCTTGCCAGATTACATGCCTCCCTCAAATCCAACTTAGAGAACACCTTGACACCGACAATCTGATTGAACAAATCCGGGATCATAGGAAGGGGATAAGGATCACGGACAGTAATGCGATTAAGCTCATGGAAGTCCAAACATGGCCTAAGAGTTCCGTCCTTTTTCTTAATAAAGAAAACCTCTGCATCCACTGGGGATTTGGATGGTCTAATATGACCTTTAGCCAAACTCTCGGTGATATATTCTTGCATGGCTACTCTTTCGGGTTCAGAAAGATTATAAAATCGAGACTTGGGCAACCTAGCTCCGGGAATAAGGTTGGTGGATGTAACTCCTGGTCCCCACTTTCAGAGAATACATCAGAAAAATCTGAAATAAATGAAGGTATAACTTAGTGGTTACAACATAAAGAGACGTGCCTTTGACAGTTGTCTATGCAATTACTCCAATCAAGAATCTGTCTTGCTTGCCAATCGATGGTAGGATTATGTTTGCTTAACCATGGTAAGCCTAGCACCAAGGGAGCAGGTAGACCCTCCAGCACAAAACACAAAATAGATTCTTGATGAAAATCACCCACCATTAAAGGAATGTCCTGCACCTTTTGTTATAAACATTTTTGTGTGAGAGGAGCGGAAACAATAGCAAACACTGAAATATTTTTGTCCAATGCACTTGTCAACCCATGCATACGAACGAACTGACCATTAACTAGGTTAACCCCTGCCCCACTGTCAATAAATACTTCAATTCCCACAGTTTTGGAGTCTAGCGCCACCTTGGCAGGCAGGAAAAATCGGGTACTACTGGCAAAATACAAAAGTAATTTCTCAGATTCCCCACCCACGCCACCTAGAGTGAGATGAGGAATAAACTAATTTTATTTCTCTTTTTCAAAGCCTAAAGTTATTACCAGGTCCAGGGGTAGCTCCCCCCAGCTGCATTGGCTCATCACAGTATATGTGCTCAAGTGTCTCTTTACCCAAAGTGTCGGAAGAGGCCGCCACCTTATTTGATAGTACGTCCTGAGTGTGAGGAACCTTAGATCTCTCACTCAAGTGTCTATCAATACGTACAGCAAGGGACATAGCTGCCTCCAATGACTCAGGATATTCATGAAACTCCAATGCAGCCTTCAGGCCCTCGGATAGCCCTTGGCAGAATTGACTATGGAGAGCAGAATCATTCCACTCCGTATCCATAACCCATCTCCTAAATTCAGAGCAATAGGTCTCCGCAGAACGTCCTCCCTGCCGTAAGCTACGCATCTTGGTCTCGGCCAGGGAGATCCGGGTCATCATAGATAAGCCCTAGAGCTATGAAAAATCCATCTACCGACCGGAGGGGATGGACTGTGATCCGGTCAGCAACGAAAAAGCCCAAGGCTAGTAGGAGAGGTTACCCTAGGTGGATCCAGCTTTACTGTGCAAGTCTTCTTGGATTCAGCATCCGTTGGGAACTTCTTGATCAGTCCCTGGTCACTAACTACAGCATACCAATAGTTAATTTGAAAAGACCTCTCTACATTGCTTCTGTGAATGGCAAAGCTCTCTCTGGAGTAGTTTACTTTGCCACTGTTCCTCTGACCCTGCATGTAAGGGCCCTCCAAAAAGAACTGATCTTTTTCAGTGTTTTTTAGAGGTCCATCAGTCTTTTGTTATTGGGGCTACCATGACTACAGAAGCATTCTCCAGTCATAGACTGGAACTCTGTTCAGATTACCCATTGGGGAGAACATTGTCACTCTTTCTGCTTACCAGTAAGGCCTCTTTCACACGGGCGTCGTGTGTGAGGGCCGGATAGGATGCGGGTGCGTCACGGCACGATTTTTCCACGCGAGTGCAAAGCGTTTTAATGCGTTTTGCATGCGTGTGAGAAAAATCGGCATGTTTGGTACCCAGACCCGAACCCGGACTTTTTCACAGAAGATCGGGTTTGGGATCGGTGTTGCTTAGATTTTATTATTTTCCCTTATAACATGGTTATAAGGGAAAATAATAGCATTCTTAATACAGAATGCAAAGTAAATTAGGGATGGAGGGGTTAAAATTTTTTTTAAAATTAAACTCACCTCATCCACTTGTTCGCACAGCCCAGCTTCTCTTCTTTCTTCTTCTTTGAGGACCTGGGAGAAAAGAACCTTTGGTGACGTCACTGCGCTCATCACATGGTCCATCACATGATCCATCACCATGGTGATGGTCCATGTGATGGCTCCGCGCTCATCACGTGGTCCATCACCATGGTGATGAACCATGTGATGAGCGCAGTGACTTCACCAAAGGTCCTTTTCTCCCAGGTCCTCAAAGAAGAAGAAAGAAGGGAAGCCGGCTACGTGAACAAGTGGATCAGGTGAGTTTAATTTATTGTTTTTTTTTAACCCCTCCATCCCTAATTTACTTGTTTTTTACTTAATTTACTCTGTATTAAGAATGCTATTATTTTCCCTTATAACCATGTTATAAGGGAAAATAGCAAAGACCGGTCCCCATCTCGATCGTCTCCTAGCAACCATGCGTGAAACTCATACCGCATCCGCACTTGCTTGCGGCCCCATTCACTTCTATGGAGCCTGTGTTGCGTGAAAAATGCACAATATTAAGCATGCTGCGATTTTCACGCAACGCACAAGTGATGCGTGAAAATCACCGCTCATGTGCACAGCCCCATAGAAATGAATGGGTCCGGATTCAGTGCGGGTGCAATGCGTTCACCTCACGCATTGCACCCACGTGGAAAACTCGCCCGTGTGAAAGAGGCCTAATCCTTCCACCTCAGCCTCCACCTGTAGTAGAAGGATTGTCTAGATTGCCTGAGCCATACGACATCTTCAGTAAACAACAAGCAGATCCTTTATGTCTTGCATTATGACTCCCCTAGTGATATTCTCCATGGTGCAGTTCCTCCTCGTGGCAGAGTTTATGCATTATCACTTCCCAAAACTGAGGCCATGTCTCTTTACCTCAGAAGAATCTGTAAAAAAAAAATATATATTTGTACATTTTCATTACCAGGAGGAACTGGATTCTTTGTTATGATTTAAGGGGCTAAGATTTTTACCAAGTTCAACCTCTGAGGAGTATATAATTGAATCACAATGGAAGACAACCTTCTGTACTTGTGATGGACATTTTGAGTACCTGGTAATGTCCTTTAGTCTCAGTAATGCTCCAGCTGTGATCCAAGAGTTCATCTTGAATGATATTCTTGTAACATAGTAACACAGTTTGTAGGGCTAAAAAAGACATACAGTAGGTCCATCCAGTTCAGCCTGTTATCCTGCAAATGAATCCAGAGGAAGGCAAAAAAAAACGTCAGGTAAAAGCCAAGGGGAATAAGAGGAAAACTTTTACCACATTTTCTGCAGCAGAGTAAAATTAGAGTACTGGATAGGGATGAGCGAACCCGAACTGTATAGTTCGGGTTCGTACCGAATTTTGGGGTGTCCGTGACACGGACCCGAACCCGAACATTTTCGTAAAAGTCCGGGTTCGAGTTCGGTGTTCGGCGCTTTCTTTGCGCTTTTTGAAAGGCTGCAAAGCAGCCAATCAACAAGCGTCATACTACTTGCCCCAAGAGGCCATCACAGCCTTGCCTACTATTGGCATGGCTGTGATTGGCCAGTGCAGCATGTGACCCAGCCTCTATATAAGCTTGGGTCACGTTGCGCTGCACGTCACTCTGCTGATTCAAGCATAGGGAGAGGTTGCAGCTGCGACGTTAGGGCGAGATTAGGCAGATTAACTCCTCCAAAAGACTTCATTCTGTGATCGATCTGCAGCTGTGGATCATTGAAGTGCTAATATTGACTTGCTCACTTTTTTGAGGCTGCCCAGAGCGTTTTTAGATCACTTTTTTTCTGGGGTGATCGGCGGCCATTTTGTGACTTGTGGTGCGCCAGCACAAGCTATCACCAAGTGTATTTAACCATCAATAGTGTGGTTATTTTGTGCTATATCCTACATCAGCTGCAGGCTGAGCCTGTGTCACCGAAGTGCATTTAACCATCAACAGTCTGGTTATTTTTTGGCCATATACTACATCAGCTGCAGGCTGAGCCTGTGTCACCGAAGTGCATTTAACCATCAACAGTCTGGTTATTTTTTGGCCATATACTACATCTGGTGCAAGCTGAGCCTGTGTCACCGAAGTGCATTTAACCATCAATAGTCTGGTTATTTTTTGGCCATATACTACATCTGGTGCAGGCTGAGCCTGTGTCACCCAAGTGCATTTAACCATCAACAGTGTGGTTATTTTTTGGCCATATACTACATCAGGGGCAAGTTGAGCCTGTCACCCAGCGCCTAAAAAATAGACCTGACATTTCTATTCAACCAAATCTGTACTGTTTTAGCTGGTCAAGTTATTTGTAGTGACCGTAAAAGGACACTTTTTGTTCTGGGTTGAAAAACTATTCCCAAATTTGCCATTCTCAAAATAACTAGTTTCTGGTATATGAGGCCTACTTGAAATCTATCCCAAAAAGGATATCTTACATTGAAGATGCTGATAGTGTCATTCAGAAAAACCTAAGACACACGCTAACGTGCAGATAGAAGTCTGATTCTGTGATTAAACCTATACCTGTCACACAGCGCAAAAAAAAAACAGGCCTCACATTTCTATTCAACCAAATCTGTACTGTTTTAGCTGGTCAAGTAATTTGTAGTGACCGTAAAAGCACATTTTTTTTTCTGGGTTGAAAAACTATTCCCAAATTTGCCATTCTCAAAATAACTAGTTTCTGGTATTTGAGGCCTACTTGAAATCTATCCCAAAAAGGATATCTTACATTGAAGGTGCTGATAGTGTCATTCAGAAAAACCTAAGACACACGCTACCGTGCAGATAGAAGTCTGATTCTGTGATTAAACCTATACCTGTCACACAGCGGAAAAAAAAACAGGCCTCACATTTCTATTCAACCAAATCTGTACTGTTTTAGCTGGTCAAGTTATTTCTAGTGACCGTAAAAGCACATTTTTTTTTTCTGGGTTAAAATAATATTCCCAAATTTGCCATTCTCAAAATAACTAGTTTCTGGTATTTGAGGCCTACTTGAAATCTATCCCAAAAAGGATATCTTACATTGAAGGTACTGATATTGTCATCCAGAAAAACCTAAGACACACGCTACCGTGCAGATAGAAGTCTGATTCTGTGATTAAATCTATACCTGTCACACAGCGCAAAAAAAAACAGGCCTCACATTTCTATTCAACCAAATCTGTACTGTTTTAGCTGGTCAAGTTATTTGTAGTGACCGTAAAAGCACATTTTTTTTTCTGGGTTGAAAAACTATTCCAAAATTTGCCATTCTCAAAATAACTAGTTTCTGGTATTTGAGGCCTACTTGAAATCTATCCCAAAAAGGATATCTTACATTGAAGGTGCTGATAGTGTCATTCAGAAAAACCTAAGACACACGCTACCGTGCAGATAGAAGTCTGATTCTGTGATTAAACCTATACCTTACACACAGCGCAAAAATAAACAGGCCTCGCATTTCTATTCAACCAAATCTGTACTGTTTTAGCTGGTCAAGTTATTTGTAGTGACCGTAAAAGCAGATTTTTTTTTCTGGGTTGAAAAACTATTCCCAAATTTGTCATTCTCAAAATAACTAGTTTCTGGTATTTGAGGCCTACTTGAAATCTATCCCAAACAGGATATCTTACATTGAAGGTACTGATAGTGTCATTCAGAAAAACCTAAGACACACGCTACCGTGCGTACCGCGCAGACAGAAGTCTGATTCTGTGATTAAACCTATACCTGTCACACAGCGCAAAAAAAAACAGGCCTCACATTTCTATTTAACCAAATCTGTACTGTTTTAGCTGGTCAAGTTATTTGTAGTGACCGTAAAAGCACATATTTTTTTCTGGGTTGAAAAACTATTCCCAAATTTGCCATTCTCAAAATAACTAGTTTCTGGTATTTGAGGCCTACTTGAAATCTATCCCAAAAAGGATATCTTACATTGAAGGTGCTGATAGTGTCATTAAGAAAAACCTAAGACACACGCTACCGTGCAGATAGAAGTCTGATTCTGTGATTAAACCTATACCTGTCACACAGCGCAAAAAAAAAACAGGCCTCACATTTCTATTCAACCAAATCTGTACTGTTTTAGCTGGTCAAGTTATTTGTAGTGACCGTAAAAGCACATTTTTTTTTCTGGGTTGAAAAACTATTCCAAAATTTGCCATTCTCAAAATAACTAGTTTCTGGTATTTGAGGCCTACTTGAAATCTATCCCAAAAAGGATATCTTACATTGAAGGTGCTGATAGTGTCATTCTGAAAAACCTAAGACACACGCTACCGTGCAGATAGAAGTCTGATTCTGTGATTAAACCTATACCTTACACACAGCGCAAAAATAAACAGGCCTCACATTTCTATTCAACCAAATCTGTACTGTTTTAGCTGGTCAAGTTATTTGTAGTGACCGTAAAAGCACATTTTTTTTTCTGGGTTGAAAAACTATTCCCAAATTTGCCATTCTCAAAATAACTAGTTTCTGGTATTTGAGGCCTACTTGAAATCTATCCCAAAAAGGATATCTTACATTGAAGGTACTGATAGTGTCATTCAGAAAAACCTAAGACACACGCTACCGTGCGTACCGTGCAGATAGAAGTCTGATTCTGTGATTAAACCTATACCTGTCACACAGCGCAAAAAAAAACAGGCCTCACATTTCTATTTAACCAAATCTGTACTGTTTTAGCTGGTCAAGTTATTTGTAGTGACCGTAAAAGCACATATTTTTTTCTGGGTTGAAAAACTATTCCCAAATTTGCCATTCTCAAAATAACTAGTTTCTGGTATTTGAGGCCTACTTGAAATCTATCCCAAAAAGGATATCTTACATTGAAGGTACTGATAGTGTCATTCAGAAAAACCTAAGACACACGCTACCGTGCAGATAGAAGTCTGATTCTGTGATTAAACCTATACCTGTCACACAGCGCAAAAAAAAACAGGCCTCACATTTCTATTCAACCAAATCTGTACTGTTTTAGCTGGTCAAGTTATTTGTAGTGACCGTAAAAGCACATTTTTTTTTCTGGGTTGAAAATCTATTCCCAAATTTGCCATTCTCAAAATAACTAGTTTCTGGTATTTGAGGCCTACTTGAAATCTATCCCAAAAAGGATATCTTACATTGAAGGTGCTGATAGTGTCATTCAGAAAAACCTAAGACACACGCTACCGTGCAGATAGAAGTCTGATTCTGTGATTAAACCTATACCTGTCACACAGCGCAAAAAAAAACAGGCCTCACATTTCTATTCAACCAAATCTGTACTGTTTTAGCTGGTCAAGTTATTTGTAGTGACCGTAAAAGCACATTTTTTTTTCTGGGTTGAAAAACTATTCCCAAATTTGCCATTCTCAAAATAACTAGTTTCTGGTATTTGAGGCCTACTTGAAATCTATCCCAAAAAGGATATCTTACATTGAAGGTACTGATAGTGTCATTCAGAAAAACCTAAGACACACGCTACCGTGCAGATAGAAGTCTGATTCTGTGATTAAACCTATACCTGTCACACAGCGCAAAAAAAAACAGGCCTCACATTTCTATTCAACCAAATCTGTACTGTTTTAGCTGGTCAAGTTATTTGTAGTGACCGTAAAAGCACATTTTTTTTTCTGGGTTGAAAATCTATTCCCAAATTTGCCATTCTCAAAATAACTAGTTTCTGGTATTTAAGGCCTACTTGAAATCTATCCCAAAAAGGATATCTTACATTGAAGGTGCTGATAGTGTCATTCAGAAAAACCTAAGACACACGCTACCGTGCAGATAGAAGTCTGATTCTTTGATTAAACCTATACCTGTCACACAGCGCAAAAAAAAACAGGCCTCACATTTCTATTCAACCAAATCTGTACTGTTTTAGCTGGTCAAGTTATTTGTAGTGACCGTAAAAGCACATTTTTTTTTCTGGGTTGAAAAACTATTCCCAAATTTGCCATTCTCAAAATAACTAGTTTCTGGTATTTGAGGCCTACTTGAAATCTATCCCCAAAAGGATATCTTACATTGAAGGTGCTGATAGTGTCATTCAGAAAAACCTAAGACACACGCTACCGTGCAGATAGAAGTCTGATTCTGTGATTAAACCTATACCTGTCACACAGCGCAAAAAAAAAACAGGCCTCACATTTCTATTCAACCAAATCTGTACTGTTTTAGCTGGTCAAGTTATTTGTAGTGACCGTAAAAGCACTTTTTTTTTTCTGGGTTGAAAAACTATTCCCAAATTTGCCATTCTCAAAATAACTATTTTCTGGTATTTGAGGCCTACTTGAAATCTATCCCAAAAAGGATATCTTACATTGAAGGTGCTGATAGTGTCATTCAGAAAAACCTAAGACACACGCTACCGTGCAGATAGAAGTCTGATTCTGTGATTAAACCTATACCTGTCACACAGCGCAAAAAAAAACAGGCCTCACATTTCTATTCAACCAAATCTATACTGTTTTAGCTGGTCAAGTTATTTGTAGTGACCATAAAAGCACACTTTTTGTTCTGGGTTAAAAAAACAATTCCCAAATTTGCCATTCTCAAAATTGTGGTGAACGGGAACAATGAGGAAAACATCTAATAAGGGACGCGGACGTGGACATGGTCGTTTTGGTGTTAGTGGACCCTCTGGTGCTGGGAGAGGACGTGGCCGTTCTGCCACAGCCACATGTCCTAGTGAACCAACTACCTCAGGTCCCAGTAGCCAGCAGAATTTACAGCGATATTTGGTGGGGCCCAATGCCGTTCTAAGGATGGTAAGGCCTGAGCAGGTACAGGCATTAGTCAATTGGGTGGCCGACAGTGGATCGAGCACGTTCACATTATCTCCCACCCAGACTTCTGCAGAAAGCGCACAGATGGCGCATGAAAACCAAGCCCATCGGTCTGTCATATCACCCCCATGCATATCAGGGAAACTGTCTGAGCCTCAAGTTATGCAGCAGTCTCTTATGCTGTTTGAAGACTCTGCTGCCAGGGTTTCCCAAGGGCATCCACCTAGCCCTTCCCCAGGGGTGGAAGAGATAGAATGCACTAACGCACAACCACTTATTTTTCCTGATGATGAGGACATGGGAATACCACCTCAGCACGTCTCTGATGATGACGAAACACAGGTGCCAACTGCTGCCTCTTTCTGCAGTGTGCAGACTGAACAGGAGGTCAGGGATCAAGACTGGGTGGAAGACGATGCAGGGGACGATGAGGTCCTGGACCCCACATGGAATGAAGGTCGTGCTACTGACTTTCAGAGTTCGGAGGAAGAGGCAGTGGTGAGACCGAGCCAACAGCGTAGCAAAAGAGGGAGCAGTGGGCAAAATCAGAACACCCGCCGCCAAGAGACTCCGCCTGCTACTGACCGCCGCCATCTGGGACCGAGCACCCCAAATGCAGCTTCAAGGAGTTCTCTGGCATGGCACTTCTTCAAACAATGTGCTGACGACAAGACCCGAGTGGTTTGCACGCTGTGCCATCAGAGCCTGAAGCGAGGCATTAACGTTCTGAACCTTAGCACAACCTGCATGACCAGGCACCTGCATGCAAAGCATGAACTGCAGTGGAGTAAACACCTTAAAAACAAGGAAGTCACTCAGGCTCCCCCTGCTACCTCTTCTGCTGCTGCTGACTCGGCCTCTTCTGCTGCTGCCGCCGCCTCGGCCTCTTCTGCTGCTGCTGCCGCCGCCTCGGCCTCTTCCTCTGCCTCTGGAGGAACGTTGGCTCCTGCCGCCCAGCAAACATGGGATGTACCACCAACACCACCACCTGCGTCACCAAGCATCTCAACCATGTCACACGGCAGCGTTCAGCTCTCCATCTCACAAACATTTGAGAGAAAGCGTAAATTCCCACCTAGCCACCCTCGATCCCTGGCCCTGAATGCCAGCATTTCTAAACTACTGGCCTATGAAATGCTGTCATTTAGGCTGGTGGACACACACAGCTTCAAACAGCTCATGTCACTTGCTGTCCCACAGTATGTTGTTCCCAGCCGCCACTACTTCTCCAAAAGAGCCGTGCCTTCCCTGCACAAACAAGTGTCCGATAAAATCAAGTGTGCACTGCGCAACGCCATCTGTGGCAAGGTCCACCTAACCACAGATACGTGGACCAGTAAGCACGGCCAGGGACGCTATATCTCCCTAACTGCACACTGGGTAAATGTAGTGGCGGCTGGGCCCCAGGCGGAGAGCTGTTTGGCGCACGTCCTTCCGCCGCCAAGGATCGCAGGGCAACATTCTTTGCCTCCTGTCTCCTCCTCTTCCTACTCAGCTTCCTCCTCCTCTTCTTCCACCTGCTCATCCAGTCAGCCACACACCTTCACCACCAACTTCAGCACAGCCCGGGGTAAACGTCAGCAGGCCATTCTGAAACTCATATGTTTGGGGGACAGGCCCCACACCGCACAGGAGTTGTGGCGGGGTATAGAACAACAGACCGACGAGTGGTTGCTGCCGGTGAGCCTCAAGCCCGGCCTGGTGGTGTGCGATAATGGGCGAAATCCCGTTGCAGCTCTGGGACTAGCCGGTTTGACGTACATCCCTTGCCTGGCGCATGTGCTGAATTTGGTGGTGCAGAAGTTCATTCGCAACTACCCCGACATGTCAGAGCTGCTGCATAAAGTGCGGGCCGTCTGTTCGCGCTTCCGGCGTTCACACCCTGCCGCTGCTCGCCTGTCTGCGCTACAGCGTAACTTCGGCCTTCCCGCTCACCGCCTCATATGCGACGTACCCACCAGGTGGAACTCCACCTTGCATATGCTGGACAGACTGTGCGAGCAGCAGCAGGCCATAGTGGAGTTTCAGCTGCAGCACGCACGGGTCAGTCGCACTGTGGATCAGACACACTTCACCACCAATGACTGGGCCTCCATGCGAGACCTGTGTGCCCTGTTGCGTTGTTTTGAGTACTCCACCAACATGGCCAGTGGCGATGACGCCGTTATCAGCGTTACAATACCACTTCTATGTCTCCTTGAGAAAACACTTAGGGCGATGATGGAAGAGGAGGTGGCCCAGGAGGAAGAGGAGGAAGAGGGGTCATTTTTAGCACTTTCAGGCCAGTCTCTTCGAAGTGACTCAGAGGGAGGTTTTTTGCAACACGAGAGGCCAGGTACAAATGTGGCCAGACAGGGCCCACTACTGGAGGACGAGGAGGACGAGGATGAGGAGGAGGTGGAGGAGGATGAGGATGAAGCATGTTCACAGCGGGGTGGCACCCAAAGCAGCTCGGGCCCATCACTGGTGCGTGGCTGGGGGGAAACACAGGACGATGACGATACGCCTCCCACAGAGGACAGCTTGTCCTTACCTCTGGGCAGCCTGGCACACATGAGCGACTACATGCTGCAGTGCCTGCGCAACGACAGCAGAGTTGCCCACATTTTAACGTGTGCGGACTACTGGGTTGCCACCCTGCTGGATCCCCGGTACAAAGACAATGTGCCCACCTTACTTCCTACACTGGAGCGTGATAGGAAGATGCGCGAGTACAATCGCACGTTGGTAGACGCGCTACTGAGAGCATTCCCAAATGTCACAGGGGAACCAGTGGAAGCCCAAGGCGAAGGCAAAGGAGAAGCAAGAGGTCGCCAACGCAGCTGTGTCACGCCCAGCTCCTCTGAGGGCAGGGTTAGCATGGCAGAAATGTGGAAAAGTTTTGTCAACACGCCACAGCTAACTGCACCACCACCTGATACGGAACGTGTTAGCAGGAGGCAACATTTCACTAACATGGTGGAACAGTACCTGTGCACACCCCTCCACGTACTGACTGATGGTTCGGCCCCATTCAACTTCTGGGTCTCCGAATTGTCCACGTGGCCAGAGCTAGCCTTTTATGCCTTGGAGGTGCTGGCCTGCCCGGCGGCCAGCGTTTTGTCTGAACGTGTATTCAGCACGGCAGGGGGCGTCATTACAGACAAACGCAGCCGCCTGTCTACAGCCAATGTGGACAAGCTGACGTTCATAAAAATGAACCAGGCATGGATCCCACAGGACCTGTCCATCCCTTGTGCAGATTAGATATTAACTACCTCCCCTTAACAATATATTATTCTACTCCAGGGCACTTCCTCATTCAATACTATTTTTAATTTCATTTTACCATTATATTGCGGGGCAACCCAAAGTTGAATGAACCTCTCCTCTGTCTGGGTGCCGGGGCCTAAATGTGTGAAAGTGGCCTGTTCCAGTGGTGGGTGACGTGAAGCCTGATTCTCTGCTATGACATGAAGACTTATTCTGTGCTGACATGAAGCCAGATTCTCTGTTACGCGACCTCTCTCCTCTGCCTGGTGCCTGGGCCTAAATATGTGACAGTGGCCTGTTCCAGTGGTGGGTGACGTGAAGCCTGATTCTCTGCTATGACATGAAGACTGATTCTGCGCTGACATAAGGCCAGATTCTCTGTTACGGGACCTCTCTCCTCTGTCTGGGTGACGGGGCCTAAATATGTGACAGTGGCCTGTTCCAGTGGTGGGTGACGTGAAGCCTGATTCTCTGCTATGACATGAAGACAGATTCTGTGCTGACATCAGGCCAGATTCTCTGTTACGGGACCTCTCTCCTCTGCCTGGGTGCCTGGGCCTAAATATGTGACAGTGGCCTGTTCCAGTGGTGGGTGACGTGAAGCCTGATTCTCTGCTATGATATGAAGACTTATTCTGTGCTGACATGAAGCCAGATTCTCTGTTACGCGACCTCTCTCCTCTGCCTGGTGCCTGGGCCTAAATATGTGACAGTGGCCTGTTCCAGTGGTGGGTGACGTGAAGCCTGATTCTCTGCTATGACATGAAGACTGATTCTGCGCTGACATAAGGCCAGATTCTCTGTTACGGGACCTCTCTCCTCTGTCTGGGTGACGGGGCCTAAATATGTGACAGTGGCCTGTTCCAGTGGTGGGTGACGTGAAGCCTGATTCTCTGCTATGACATGAAGACAGATTCTGTGCTGACATCAGGCCAGATTCTCTGTTACGGGACCTCTCTCCTCTGCCTGGGTGCCTGGGCCTAAATATGTGACAGTGGCCTGTTCCAGTGGTGGGTGACGTGAAGCCTGATTCTCTGCTATGACATGAAGACTGATTCTGCGCTGACATAAGGCCAGATTCTCTGTTACGGGACCTCTCTCCTCTGTCTGGGTGCCGGGGCCTAAATATGTGACAGTGGCCTGTTCCAGTGGTGGGTGACGTGAAGCCTGATTCTCTGCTATGACATGAAGACAGATTCTGTGCTGACATCAGGCCAGATTCTCTGTTACGGGACCTCTCTCCTCTGCCTGGGTGCCTGGGCCTAAATGTGTGACAGTGGCCTGTTCCAGTGGTGGGTGACGTGAAGCCTGATTCTCTGCTATGACATGAAGACAGATTCTGCGCTGACATCAGGCCAGATTTTCTGTTACGGGACCTCTCTCCTCTGCCTGGGTGCCTGAGCCTAAATGTGTGACAGTGGCCTGTTCCAGTGGTGGGTGACGTGAAGCCTGATTCTCTGCTATGACATGAAGACAGATTCTGCGCTGACATCAGGCCAGATTCTCTGTTACGGGACCGCTCTCCTCTGTCTGGGTGCCGGGGCCTAAATGTGTGACAGTGGCCTGTTCCAGTGGTGGGTGACGTGAAGCCTGATTCCCTGCTATGACATGAAGACAGATTCTGTGCTGACATCAGGCCAGATTCTCTGTTACGGGACCTCTCTCCTCTGCCTGGGTGCGTGGGCCTAAATGTGTGACAGTGGCCTGTTCCAGTGGTGGGTGACGTGAAGCCTGATTCTCTGCTATGACATGAAGACAGATTCTGTGCTGACATCAGGCCAGATTCTCTGTTACGGGACCTCTCTCCTCTGCCTGGGTGCCTGGGCCTAAATATGTGACAGTGGCCTGTTCCAGTGGTGGGTGACGTGAAGCCTGATTCTCTGCTATGACATGAAGACAGATTCTGTGCTGACATAAGGCCAGATTCTCTGTTATGGGACCTCTCTCCTCTGCCTGGGTGCCTGGGCCTAAATGTGTGACAGTGGCCTGTTCCAGTGGTGGGTGATGTGAAGCCTGATTCTCTGCTATGACATGAAGACTGATTCTGTGCTGAAATAAGGCCAGATTCTCTGTTACGGGACCGCTCTCCTCTGTCTGGGTGCCGGGGCCTAAATGTGTGACAGTGGCCTGTTCCAGTGGTGGGTGACGTGAAGCCTGATTCTCTGCTATGACATGAAGACTGATTCTGCGCTGACATAAGGCCAGATTCTCTGTTACGGGACCTCTCTCCTCTGTCTGGGTGTCGGGGCCTAAATATGTGACAGTGGCCTGTTCCAGTGGTGGGTGACGTGAAGCCTGATTCTCTGCTATGACATGAAGACAGATTCTGTGCTGACATCTGGCCAGATTCTCTGTTACGGGACCTCTCTCCTCTGCCTGGGTGCCTGGGCCTAAATGTGTGACAGTGGCCTGTTCCAGTGGTGGGTGACGTGAAGCCTGATTCTCTGCTATGACATGAAGACAGATTCTGCGCTGACATCAGGCCAGATTCTCTGTTACGGGACCTCTCTCCTCTGCCTGGGTGCCTGGGCCTAAATGTGTGACAGTGGCCTGTTCCAGTGGTGGGTGACGTGAAGCCTGATTCTCTGCTATGACATGAAGACTGATTCTGTGCTGACATCAGGCCAGATTCTCTGTTACGGGACCTCTCTCCTCTGCCTGGGTGCCTGGGCCTAAATTTGTGACAGTGGCCTGTTCCAGTGGTGGGTGACGTGAAGCCTGATTCTCTGCTATGACATGAAGACAGATTCTGCGCTGACATAAGGCCAGATTCTCTGTTACGGGACCGCTCTCCTCTGTCTGGGTGCCGGGGCCTAAATGTGTGACAGTGGCCTGTTCCAGTGGTGGGTGACGTGAAGCCTGATTCTCTGCTATGACATGAAGACAGATTCTGTGCTGACATCAGGCCAGATTCTCTGTTACGGGACCTCTCTCCTCTGCCTGGGTGCCTGGGCCTAAATGTGTGACAGTGGCCTGTTCCAGTGGTGGGTGACGTGAAGCCTGATTCTCTGCTATGACATGAAGACAGATTCTGTGCTGACATCAGGCCAGATTCTCTGTTACGGGACTTCTCTCCTCTGCCTGGGTGCCAGGGCCTAAATATGTGACAGTGGCCTGTTCCAGTGGTGGGTGACGTGAAGCCTGATTCTCTGCTATGACATGAAGACAGATTCTGTGCTGACATCAGGCCAGATTCTCTGTTACGGGACCTCTCTCCTCTGCCTGGGTGCCTGGGCCTAAATATGTGACAGTGGCCTGTTCCAGTGGTGGGTGACGTGAAGCCTGATTCTCTGCTATGACATGAAGACAGATTCTGCGCTGACATAAGGCCAGATTCTCTGTTACGGGACCGCTCTCCTCTGTCTGGGTGCCGGGGCCTAAATGTGTGACAGTGGCCTGTTCCAGTGGTGGGTGACGTGAAGCCTGATTCTCTGCTATGACATGAAGACAGATTCTGTGCTGACATCAGGCCAGATTCTCTGTTACGGGACCTCTCTCCTCTGCCTGGGTGCCTGGGCCTAAATATGTGACAGTGGCCTGTTCCAGTGGTGGGTGACGTGAAGCCTGATTCTCTGCTATGACATGAAGACAGATTCTGTGCTGACATAAGGCCAGATTCTCTGTTACGGGACCTCTCTCCTCTGCCTGGGTGCCTGGGCCTAAATGTGTGACAGTGGCCTGTTCCAGTGGTGGGTGACGTGAAGCCTGATTCTCTGCTATGACATGAAGACTGATTCTGCGCTGACATAAAGCCAGATTCTCTGTTACGGGACCGCTCTCCTCTGCCTGGGTGCCGGGGCCTAAATGTGTGACAGTGGCCTGTTCCAATGGTGGGTGACGTGAAGCCTGATTCTCTGCTATGATATGAAGACAGATTCTGTGCTGACATCAGGCCAGATTCTCTGTTACGGGACTTCTCTCCTCTGCCTGTGTGCCTGGGCCTAAATATGTGACAGTGGCCTGTTCCAGTGGTGGGTGACGTGAAGCCTGATTCTCTGCTATGACATGAAGACAGATTCTGCGCTGACATAAGGCCAGATTCTCTGTTACGGGACCGCTCTCCTCTGTCTGGGTGCCGGGGCCTAAATGTGTGACAGTGGCCTGTTCCAGTGGTGGGTGACGTGAAGCCTGATTCTCTGCTATGACATGAAGACAGATTCTGTGCTGACATCAGGCCAGATTCTCTGTTACGGGACCTCTCTCCTCTGCCTGGGTGCCTGGGCCTAAATGTGTGACAGTGGCCTGTTCCAGTGGTGGGTGACGTGAAGCCTGATTCTCTGCTATGACATGAAGACAGATTCTGTGCTGACATCAGGCCAGATTCTCTGTTACGGGACCTCTCTCCTCTGCCTGGGTGCCTGGGCCTAAATATGTGACAGTGGCCTGTTCCAGTGGTGGGTGACGTGAAGCTTGATTCTCTGCTATGACATGAAGACAGATTCTGCGCTGACATAAGGCCAGATTCTCTGTTACAGGACCTCTCTCCTCTGCCTGGGTGCCTGGGCCTAAATGTGTGACAGTGGCCTGTTCCAGTGGTGGGTGACGTGAAGCCTGATTCTCTGCTATGACATGAAGACTGATTCTGCGCTGACATAAGGCCAGATTCTCTGTTACGGGACCTCTCTCCTCTGCCTGGGTGCCTGGGCCTAAATGTGTGACAGTTGCCTGTTCCAGTGGTGGGTGACGTGAAGCTTGATTCTCTGCTATGACATGAAGACAGATTCTGCGCTGACATAAGGCCAGATTCTCTGTTACGGGACCGCTCTCCTCTGCCTGGGTGCCTGGGCCTAAATGTGTGACAGTGGCCTGTTCCAGTGGTGGGTGACGTGAAGCCTGATTCTCTGCTATGACATGAAGACAGATTCTGCGCTGACATAAGGCCAGATTCTCTGTTACGGGACCGCTCTCCTCTGTCTGGGTGCCGGGGCCTAAATATGTGACAGTGGCCTCTTCCAGTGGTGGGTGACATGAAGCCAGATTCTCTGCTATGGCATGAAGAGACTGATTCTCTGCTGACATGAAGCCAGATTCTTTGCTATGGCATGAAGAGACTGATTCTCTGCAGACGTGAAGCCAGATTCTCTGCTATGGGACCTCTGTCCAATTGATATTGGGTCATTTTTATTTTTTTTATTTTTATTTTAATTCATTTCCCTATCCACATTTGTTTGCAGGGGATTTACCTACATGTTGCTGCCTTTTGCAGCCCTCTAGCTCTTTCCTGGGCTGTTTTACAGCCTTTTTAGTGCCCAAAAGTTCGGGTCCCCATTGACTTCAATGGGGTTTGGGACGAAGTTCGGGTCGGGTTCGGATCCCGAACCCGAACATTTCCGGGAAGTTCGGCCGAACTTCTCGAACCCGAACATCCAGGTGTTCGCTCAACTCTAGTACTGGAGATTGTAAGCTGCTGGCAATAAAGTTTTTCTTGGAAGAATGGAGACACCTGCAGGAAGGTGTTTGTCACCCAATGACCATCCATACAGAATATTAAAATGTAAAATAGCTACAATCTTCTCATTACCTAAATCCCTCTCAAGCCTGAAGGACCTTATTTTTCCGCTGCTTTGACTTTATCTTCATTTTTGCCCTGCCAATAAAAATAATATCCTGTCAGATACCTTGACCTGATCCTTTGAATCTTTTGAAATGGCTGGTAAACCTCAGAATATTGTTTACTCAAGTTGCGTTTTGCCTGTAGCAATAGTCTAAGTTTGTGACATTCCTTCAGGAAATATTTGTGTCCCTAAAGACTGACAGAAGTAAATTCTTTTCTGGGATCACTCTTCTGAACTGGTAGGTCACCTGGGAGTACACAAGACCTTAAATTTTCTCTTTCCCTTATGGGTGGTCATTATTGGCTCATGACGTCAACTTAATGGCAACTTGCTTAACATGTGGGGGGAAAAAAGGGTTCACCTGTATGACTGTTCATTCCTCTTGGACTAATTTCACCATGGACTTTATAACAGACTTGCCAAATACCTCCAACAATACTACCACATGTGTAGAAGTAGACCACTTCTCTAGAATGCACATTTTGTTCTTCCTCCAGGTCTCCCTTTGGAAGCCCATTGCCCTCTATGTTTATAAAATCTACTGTTTCTTCCATGTATCGCACATGGCTTGCTTTTGCATATCATTGCAGACAGTGCAGGCCACAAACAGATTCTGGCAAGAGCTATTCACTACCTTAGAAACATAGATCTCCTTCTCAGTTTTTGCCCAGAGACAAAGTCTGTCTCTCTTTGAAAAAAAAATCTGTCTAAAGACCCACCCCCCATTGCTTGGTGCCAAATACTGTTCTGAGACAAATAAATTCCATTTGCACAAGCTTCGCAATCCTATATACTTACGGATACCAAATTCTTTCCACGTCTCCCTCTTGAAGCATCTTAGTCTCATTCTAGATCCTTATTCTAAAACTCTAGATGCTGACACTGAGCTTTCCTTTGATGCAGATTTGGAATTTGAAATTAGGGAGATCCTTGACATTAAAAGATCCAGGGGAATATTGTTCTATCTAGTGAACAGGAATAGTTTTGGTTTGGTTTTGAAGTAGAGATCCTGGGAACCCGTGGAAAACATCAATGCTCCCAATCTCATTTGTAAATTTATTCACAGCCATGAGAAGAGGGAGAATAAAGGAAAGTTGTGAACTTCACATTCTCCACACGCTATGTCTGTTACTACTGACAGTGACAGGATGTCTTATATAAAATTCAGCTCTGCTTGCTTTGCTAAGTGACTTTACTACACCCAGTTCAAGAACAAAACAGTTGTTAACTCTTGCATTACTGAACTTGGTCTATTTAGCCTCCGCCACCACCTATACTCTTTGTATGAGTAACCAGGTTGGATGTATTGCTTTCTGTATTGCTGGGATTGAGTTGAATTGTAGCTTGCCTTTATGCTAGGATTATTGTTAGCATGAACTCTTTGGGTCCTGATTTTCTGCTTGTTTAGCTTTGAACTCTGTTTCCTAATTTTGCTACTACAAATTAGTTCTAATCATATGAGCCACTCCCCACAGAATCCAAACCAAATACGCTGCCCCGAGGATCCACTATCCAAGCAGGCCTTGTGTCACTTGAGTGAACACCTGGAAGTTCGGGTTCGCCGGATTCGGACGAACTTCGCCGCAAAGTTCAGCTTAGGGACCCGAACTTGACCCCAAAGCCCATTGAAGTCAATGGGGACACGAACTTTGGGGCACTAAAATGGCTCCAAAAAAGTCATAGAAAGGGCTAGAGGTCTGCAAAAGGAAGCAAAATAGGGGTAAGAGCAGGACAATTGCTCTGCAAACAAATGTGGATAGGGAAATGAATTAAAATAACTGAATAAAAAAAAATGTTAAAAATAATGATCTTGAACTAGGAGGAGGAGGTCAAAGTGGAGTAGGAGGTTGAGGAGGCGGTGGACATGGCGGTGTAGGTGGAAGCGGTGGTGGAGGAGGAGGAGGTAGCCAACACTATTTTAGTATTTTTATTTTTTATAAATTTTGAAAGACCTCAAAACATTGGTAAATATAAAAAAGAAAACAAAGAGAAAGTGCGCTGGAGTATAACAATGGCTGGGTGCGGCCGGTATACTTGTCTATTCTGCACAAGGTACGGACAAGTCCTGTGGGATCCATGCCTGGTTCATTTTAATAAGAGTGATGAGCTTATCCACATTGGCTGTGGACAGGTGGCTACTCTTGTCTGTGATCACCCTTCCTACCTTGTTGAACACACGTTACATACACTGGCCGCAGGGCAGACCAACACCTCCAAGGCGTAAAGGGAAAGCTCAGGCCATGTGCCCAACTTGTAGACCCAGAAGTTGAATTGGGCAGACCCATCAATCAGTATTTGTAGGTGTGTGCACACATACTGTTCCACCATGTTGCTAAAATGCTGCCTCCTGCTAAGACGTTCCATATTAGCTGGTGGTGCTCGTTGTTGTGGCGTGCTGACAAAGCTTTTCCACATTTCGGCCATGCTGGAGGTGCCCCAGCTGCGTTGGCGACTTCTTCCTCCTCCTCTGCCTTCGCCTTGTGCTTCCACTGAGCCCTAGGTATCAGGTGGGAATGCCATCAGCAGCGTGTCTACCAGCGTGCGCTTGTACTCACGCATCTTCCGATCACGCTCCAGTGACGGAATTAAGGACGGCACGTTGTCCTTGTAGCGGGGATCCAGCAGGGTGGCCACCCTGTAATCAGCACTGGTTAGAATGTGGGCAACTCGGTGGTCATTGAGCAGGCACTGCAGCATGTAGTCGCTTATGTGTGCCAGGCTGCCCAGAGGCAATGACAACCTGTCCTCTGTGGGAGGTGTATTGTCTGTGTCCTCTGTATCCCCCCCAGCTATGCTTCAGTGATGCCCATGGGCTGCTTTGGGTGCCACCCAGCTGTGAACATGGTTCCTCCTCCTTATCATCCTCCTCCTCCTCATCCTCCAGAACTGTGCCATGGCTGTAAAGTTGTGTACCTGGCCTCTGTTGGTGCAGGAACCCACCCTCCGAGCCACCCTCCGACTGGCCTGATAACTGTGGAAATGATCCCTCTTCCTTCTCCTCTTCCTCCTGTGCCACATACTCTTCCATCATTGCCCGAAGCATTTTTTAAAGGAGACATAGAAGTGGGATAGTAATGCTGAGGACCGTGTCATCGGCACTGGCCATGTTGGTGGAGTATTCGAAACAGAGCAACACAGCACACACGTCCTACATGGAGGCCCACTCGGTGGTGAAGTGTAGTGTTGAGCAAGAATATTCGAATAGCGAATTTAATTCGCGAATATCAGCACTTCGAGAATTTGCGAATATTTAGAATATAGTGATATACAAACTGGATTCCAAAAAAGTTGGGACACTATACAAATCGTGAATAAAAACTCAATGCAATGATGTGGAGGTGCCAACTTCTAATATTTTATTCAGAATAGAACATAAATCACGGAGCAAAAGTTTAAACTGAGAAAATGTACCATTTTAAAGGAAAAATATGTTGAATCAGAATTTCATGGTGTCAACAAATCCCCAAAAAGTTGGGACAAGGCCATTTTCACCACTGTGTGGCATCTCCCCTTCTTCTTACAACACTCAACAGACGTCTTGGGACCGAGGAGACCCGTTTCTCAAGTTTTGAAATAGGAATGCTCTCCCATTCTTGTCTAATACAGGCCTCTAACTGTTCAATCGTCTTGGGCCTTCTTTGTTGCACCTTCCTCTTTATGATGCGCCAAATGTTCTCTATAGGTGAAAGATCTGGACTGCAGACTGGCCATTTCAGTACCCGGATCCTTCTCCTACGCAGCCATGATGTTGCGATTGATGCAGAATGTGGTCTGGCATTATCTTGTTGAAAAATGCAGGGTCTTCCCTGAAAGAGATGACGTCTGGATGGGAGCAAATGTTGTTTTAGAACCTGAATATATTTTTCTGCATTGATGGTGCCTTTCCAGACATGCAAGCTGCCCATGCCACACGCACTCATGCAACCCCATACCATCAGAGATGCAGGCTTCTGAACTGAGCGTTGATAACAACTTGGGTTGTCCTTGTCCTCTTTGGTCCGGATGACATGGCGTCCCAGATTTCCAAAAAGAACTTCGAATCGTGACTCGTCTGACAACAGAACAGTCTTCCATTTTGCCACACTCCATTTTAAATGATCCCTGGCCCAGTGAAAACGCCTGAGCTTGTGGATCTTGCTTAGAAATGGCTTCTTCTTTGCACTGTAGAGTTTCAGCTGGCAACGGTGGATGGCACAGTGGATTGTGTTCACTGACAATGGTTTCTGGAAGTATTCCTGAGCTTATTCTGTGATTTCCTTTACAGTAGCATTCCTGTTTGTGGTGCAGTATCGTTTAAGGGCCCGGAGATCACGGGCATCCAGTATGGTTTTACGGCCTTGACCTTACGCACAGAGATTGTTCCAGATTCTCTGAATCTTCGGATGATGTTATGCACAGTTGATGATGATAGATGCAAAGTCTTTGCAATTTTTCTCTGGGTAACACCTTTCTGATATTGCTCCACTATCTTTCTGCGCAACATTGTGGGAATTGGTGATCCTCTACCCATCTTGGCTTCTGAGAGACACTGCCACTCTGAGAAGCTCTTTTTATACCCAATCATGTTGCCAATTGACCTAATTAGTGTTAATTGGTCTTCCAGCTCTTCGTTATGCTCAAATTTACTTTTTCCAGCCTCTTATTGCTACTTGTCCCAAATTTTTTGGGATTTGTTGACACCGTGAAAATTGGAATCAACGTATTTTTCCTTTAAAATTATACATTTACTCGGATTGAACGTTTGATTTGTCATCTAAGTTCTATTATGAATAAAATATTGACATTTGCCATCTCCACATCATTGCATTCAGTTTTTATTCACAATTTGTTTAGTGTCCCAACTTTTTTGGAATCCGGTTTGTACATTACCTGTCCCAAAAAAAAAGTCGGCACCAAAAAAATGGTCACACACTCTAATATTTTTGATTAAACCACCTTTAGCTTTGATTACAGCACGCATTCGCTGTGGCATTGTTTCGATAAGCTTCTGCAATGTCACAAGATTTATTTCCATCCAGTGTTGCATTAATCTTTCACCAAGATCTTGCATTGATGATGGTAGAGTCTGACTCCTGCGCAAAGCCTTCTCCAGCACATCCCAAAGATTCTCAATGGGGTTAAGGTCCGGACTCTGTGGTGGCCAATCCATGTGTGAAAATGATGTCTCATGCTCCCTGAACCACTCTTTCACAATTTGAGCCCAATGAATCCTGGCATTGTCATCTTGGAATATGCCCATGCCAACATGGAAGAAAAAATCCATTGATGGAATAACCTAGTCATTCAGTATGTTCAGGTAGTCAGCTGACCTCCTTCTTGGAGCACATACCCCAGATCATGGCACTGCCCCCACAGGCTTGTACAGTAGGCACTAGGCATGATGGGTGAATCACTTCATCTGCCTCTCTTCTTACCTCTGAAACAGGGTAAATCTGGACTCATTAGATCACATGACCTTCTTCCATTGCTCCAGAGTCTAATTTTTATGCTCCCTAGCAAATTAAAGCCTTTTTTTCTGGTTTGCCTCACTGATTAGTGGTTTTCTTATGGCTACACAGCTGTTCAGTTCCAATCCCTTGAGTTCCCTTCGCATTGTGAGTGTAGAAATGCTCTTACTTTTACTATTAAACATAGCCCTGAGTTCTACAGTTGTTTTTCTTCAATTTGATTTCTCCAAACGTTTAAGTGATCGTAGATCACGATCATTCAGGATTTTTTCCCCGCCACTTTTCTTCCTCGAATACGATGGGTCCCCACTATCCTTCCAGTTTTTAATAAAGTGTTGGACAGTTCTTAACCCAATTTTAGTAGTTTCTGCAATCTCCTTAGATGTTTTCTCTGCTTGATGCATGCCAATGATTTGAACCTTCTCAAACAGACTAACATCTTTTCCACGACCACGAGATGTGTCTTTCTACATGGTTATTTAAGAAATGAGAAGCAACTCATTGCACCAGTTGAAGTTAAATAACTTATTGCCAGCTGACAGATAATCGCCCATGCAGTAATTATCCAATAGGGGGCTCCTAACTATTTGTTTAGTTAAATCCAGGTGGATTTTTTTTGTATATTCTTAATTACGAATATTCAATTTTTTTATATTTTTTTCACAGTACATATGATCCCTCCCTGCTTCTAGCTTGTGGGCCAATGAGAAGGCTGCAATATCTCTGTCATAGCTTAGCAACATCCCTAGCAACCAATAGGAAAGTTGCCTACCTTTTACTATATAAGAAAATTTCCAGCAGCCATTTTGTTCTGTTTCATGCAGTTGTGAGAGAGAGAGGAATGTGATAATTGTGTTGTGCTGAATTGCTGTTTTATAATACTTCTGATACCTCATATATAATCCAGATATTTAGTGGTAGATAGTGTAGGTTAGTTAGGGAATAGGTTAGCTGATTAGGTTCCAGTGTAGGATGTTAGGTATATTAGTTAGGTAGCTCAGTCATATACACTCACCTAAAGAATTATTAGGAACACCTGTTCTATTTCTCATTAATGCAATTATCTAGTCAACCAATCACATGGCAGTTGCTTCAATGCATTTAGGGGGGTGGTCCTGGTCAAGACAATCTCCTGAACTCCAAACTGAATGTCAGAATGGGAAAGAAAGGTGATTTAAGCAATTTTGAGCGTGGCATGGTTGTTGGTGCCAGACAAGCCGGTCTGAGTATTTCACAATCTGCTCAGTTACTGGGATTTTCACGCACAACCATTTCTAGGGTTTACAAAGAATGGTGTGAAAAGGGAAAAACATCCAGTATGCAGCAGTCCTGTAGGCAAAAATGCCTTGTGGATGCTATAGGTCAGAGGAGAATGGGCCGACTGATTCAAACTGATAGAAGAGCAACGTTGACTGAAATAACCACTCGTTGCAACCGAGGTATGCAGCAAAGCATTTGTGAAGCCACAACACGCACAACCTTGAGGCGGATGGGCTACAACAAGCAGAAGACCCCACCGGGTACCACTCATCTCCACTACAAATAGGAAAAAGAGGCTACAATTTGCACGAGCTCACCAAAATTGGACTGTTGAAGACTGGAAAAATGTTGCCTGGTCTGATGAGTCTCGATTTCTGTTGAGACACTCAAATGGTAGAGTCCGAATTTGGCGTAAACAGAATGAGAACATGTATCCATCCTCTGATGGCTACTTCCAGCAGGATAATGCACCATGTCACAAAGCTCGAAGCATTTCAAAATGGTTTCTTGAACATGACAATGAGTTCACTGTACTAAAATGGCCCCCACAGTCAACAGATCTCAACCCAATAGAGCATCTTTGGGATGTGGTGGAACGGGAGCTTCGTGCCCTGGATGTGCATCCCTCAAATCTCCATCAACTGCAAGATGCTATCCTATCAATATGGGCCAACATTTCTAAAGAATGCTATCAGCACCTTGTTGAATCAATGCCACGTAGAATTAAGGCAGTTCTGAAGGCAAAAGGGGCTCCAACACCGTATTAGTATGGTGTTCCTAATAATTCTTTAGGTGAGTGTATATAATCCAGATAGTTAATGTGAGATAGTGTAGGTTAGTTAGTTAATAGTGTAGCTGATCGGGTTTAGTCCAGGGTGTAGTGTAGGTTAGATATAGATAGCGTATACAGGGAGTGCAGAATTATTAGGCAAGTTGTATTTTTGAGGATTAATTTTATTATTGAACAACAACCATGTTCTCAATGAACCCAAAAAACTCATTAATATCAAAGCTGAATATTTTTGGAAGTAGTTTTTAGTTTTTTTTTAGTTTTAGCTATTTTAGGTGGATATCTGTGTGTGCAGGTGACTATTACTGTGCATCATTATTAGGCAACTTAACAAAAAACAAATATATACCCATTTCAATTATTTATTTTTACCAGTGAAACCAATATAACATCTCAACATTCACAAATATACATTTCTGACATTCAAAAACAAAACAAAAACAAATCAGTGACCAATATAGCCACCTTTCTTTGCAAGGACACTCAAAAGCCTGCCATCCATGGATTCTGTCAGTGTTTTGATCTGTTCACCATCAACATTGCGTGCAGCAGCAACCACAGCCTCCCAGACACTGTTCAGAGAGGTGTACTGTTTTCCCTCCTTGTAAATCTCACATTTGATGATGGACCACAGGTTCTCAATGGGGTTCAGATCAGGTGAACAAGGAGGCCATGTCATTAGATTTTCTTCTTTTATACCCGTTCTTGCCAGCCACGCTGTGGAGTACTTGGACGTGTGTGATGGAGCATTGTCCTGCATGAAAATCATGTTTTTCTTGAAGGATGCAGACTTCTTCCTGTACCACTGCTTGAAGAAGGTGTCTTCCAGAAACTGGCAGTAGGACTGGGAGTTGAGCTTGACTCCATCCTCAACCCGAAAAGGCCCCACAAGCTCATCTTTGATGATACCAGCCCAAACCAGTACTCCACCTCCACCTTGCTGGCGTCTGAGTCGGACTGGAGCTCTCTGCCCTTTACCAATCCAGCCACGGGCCCATCCATCTGGCCCATCAAGACTCACTCTCATTTCATCAGTCCATAAAACCTTAGAAAAATCAGTCTTGACGTTTCAGCTTGTGTGTCTTGTTCAGTGGTGGTCGTCTTTCAGCCTTTCTTACCTTGGCCATGTCTCTGAGTATTGCACACCTTGTGTTTTTGGGCACTCCAGTGATGTTGTAGCTCTGAAATATGGCCAAACTGGTGGCAAGTGGCATCTTGGCAGCTGCACGCTTGACTTTTCTCAGTTCATGGGCAGTTATTTTGCGCCTTGGTTTTTCCACACGCTTCTTGCGACCCTGTTGACTATTTTGAATGAAACGCTTGATTGTTCGATGATCACGCTTCAGAAGCTTTGCAATTTTAAGAGTGCTGCATCCCTCTGCAAGATATCTCACTATTTTTGACTTTTCTGAGCCTGTCAAGTCCTTCTTTTGACCCATTTTGCCAAAGGAAAGGAAGTTGCCTAATAATTATGCACACCTAATATAGGGTGTTGATGTCATTAAACCACACCCGTTCTCATTACAGAGATGCACATCACCTAATATGCTTAATTGGTAGTAGGCTTTCGAGCCTATACAGCTTGGAGTAAGACAACATGCATAAAGAGGATGATGTGGTCAAAATACTCATTTGCCTAATAATTCTGCACGCAGTGTAGTGTAGCCTTTTGCTGTCCATGAAAAAAAAAGTCTTTTGCTGTGTTTTAGGTTTTTGCGTGCTAATATTGTCTGCGTCTTTTGTCTGTGAAAAAATAAAATAAAAAAATAAAAAGTATTTGCCTATGTTTTAGTGTATCAGTTTTAGGGTTTCGTTTGTTAGGGAGGGATTATTGTCTGCGTCTTTTGTCTGTGGAAAAAAAAAAAAAAAAGTATTTGCCTGTGTTTTAGTGTAACAGTTTTAGAGTTTCGTTGGTAAGGGAGGGATTATTGTCTGGGTGTTTTGTCATTGAAAAAAACAAACAAAAAAAGTATTTTCCTGTGTTTTAGTGTAACAGTTTTAGGGTTTTGTTTGTTAGGGAGGGATTATTGTCTGCGTCTTTTGTCTGTGAAAAAAAAAAGTCTTTGGCCTTGTTTTAGTGTTACAGTTTTAGGGTTTCTTGTACTAGGGAGGGATAATTGTCTGCGTGTTTTGTCATTGAAAAAAACTAAATGAACAAAAAAAAATTTTTCCATTGTCCCCAACCCAATATAGTTTGCCCAAACTCACTCATTATTTTCTTTCTCTATTTTTTTCATGTTGTTTAAAAACTTTTTGGTTTATTGTAATTTATTACTCAAAATCATGAGTGGCTGTGGTTGTTCCGGCAGCCATGGTCGTGGTAGGGGAGTTAATTCCAGTGCTGGACCGCTGCCATCACGGGGATGCTACTCTACCCACGAAGGGGCGGGAGCCTGAACTGTGATTTTTTTGGACGTGGCAGCCGCCCCATTTCATCTAAGGATGCCAAGGCAGTGGTGTCATTCATGACCTAAGCCAGTGACACGGAGTCCTCTGCCCCGGCACTGAGCAGCAGCAGCTCTCCACCTCCTGCAGGACCAGCCCCCAGCCCCCAAGAATCGACCCTGATGCTGTTTGACAGTGAGAGGGAAATTTTGGGGGTGGTAATGCAGGAAAGTGAGCTAGTGCTTGGTCCGGATGGTCAGGACCTTTTGCAAGGGATGGAGGAGGAGGAGGAAGATGAGGGAATATCGCCCGTCAGTACGCCAGTGACATTTCTTGCAACTGGTGTGGGTGGTTTCAGCCACAGAACCCCCGCACCTAGTCAGACTCAGGCATCAGCAAGGGGACAGCGGAGCCAGGTCAGGGGCTCCACGTCTGCTGTTCCCCTCAGTCAACCACTGGTCGACCTTGGGTCTGACATTACAGGCGATGAAGAGAAGGGTGATTTTGAATGGGCGCCACCTCCCTTGTCAGGTGACAGCAGCACTGATGAGGAAGGTAGGCACCCGAGGCAAACGGTGCGCCAGGTCACCAGGTACCCCAGTGGCAGGGGCTCCACTGGTAAAGGCAGCAGGAGGTGGCAGCAGCAGCTGGAGGTCGGTGCGTAAGTCGCCTGTTTGGGCTTACTTCACCCTGGCTACAGACGATCTGACAATTGCCATCTGTCAGCTGTGCCATGCCAGGGTGAGGATTGGGAGGTCTGTTGCTTGGCAGGATACCACTGCTCTTACTCAGCACCTGAGAGTCAACCATTGTCGGGAGTGAGAACAGATGCAGGGTGGCCGTAGCAGCGCCAGCAGCAGTGCGCAGGGGACAGCAGCTTCTGCCACTGTCCTGCAGCTACCCCACCCCCTTCCAACAATGCATTCCCACTCCCCCACTCCCTCTCCTAAAGGTACTGGTAATGGCAGCCAGACCGGGGATGGATCATCAGATGTGGCGGCATTTCAGTTTGTGGTGCCGCCCTGGGGTGTCCAGGGAAGAACTGCTGCTCTCCCTGTAAGCCACTGTCTCCACCGCTGCTGAGCCCCCCAGCAAGCGTCCCCATAGCTACACAAGTGTGGGGCACGTCCGCTGCCAGGCCGTGCTCCAGCTTGTGAGCTTAGGGGAACGGAGACAAACTTGACCTCATGTTCAGGCCACCCTCCAGGCTCAGGTCCACAAGTGGTTGACACTCCGAAGGCTCCAGGCAGGTATGGTTGTCTATGACAATGGCAGCAACCTCCTCACCGCCCTCCATGCTGGCAGTCTTACACACGTGCCCTGCATGGCACATGTCCTCAACCTTGTGTTACAGAAGTTCCTACACACATACCCAAGGTTGAGCGATATATCGTGCCAAGGGTACGTAGGATTGCCAGCCACTTCCAACGCTCCCCAACCACTACCGCGTCCCTGTCCAAACTGCAGCAGGACAACAGTCTGCCACCTCACAGGCTGATTGTGGACAGTGTGATGCGGTGGAATTCCACCCTCCACATGTTGGAGAGGTTGTGGGAGCAGCAACGGGCGGTAAGAGAATACCTGCTGGACCAATGCACTTCAGGGCTATCACACCCACTCCCCTACATCACCAATGCGGAGTGGGGGCAGATACACCAGGTCTGCCACGTGTTGGCCCCATTCGAGCAGGCAACCAAGTTGGTCAGCAGGGAGCATTTCGGCCTTAATGACATGCTCCCCATAGTGTTCCTGCTGGACAGGGCACTAGATCGCCTGCTCGAGCCTAGGGAGAGTGCCTTGGTGGAGCAAGAAGAGGCAACAATGCTCCACCAAGACCAGGCCCAGCACGAGGAGGAGGAAGAAGAATTTGTTGAGGAGTTTGCCGACATCCAGGAGTCTGGGCCTGGTCAGGAGGGAGAGCCGGTGCCGGTGGCACCGTTAGTCCGGGGGTGTGGCAGCTCCCACAGGGAGCAGCAGCAGCAGGAGGACCAAGATGTCATGGTCCTTGGCAGGCAAGAAGAGTCACAGCTGGCTGTCCTCTTCCCAATGGCTGCCCACATGCTGCGATGCCTCAGGAGGGACTCCCGGATCAGGAAAATTAAGGAGAGGGATGAGATTTGGTTGGCCACCCTTTTAGACCCTCGCTGCAAGGGGAAACTGGAGCAGTTCATCCCAACCAGCCGGAGGGAGGCCCGTATGCAAAACCTGTGGGCCTGTCTGCTCCTCCGGCTGGAGCAGGCAAACCCTCAGCCTCACGCTCCAGTTCTCCCCGCCCATCTCACCCAGCAGGTGGCTGGCCCAAACAGCTCCAGCTGAGCAGGTAATATAATGGGTCAGATGAGGTTGTTCTACCGCTCTGCGCGATCGAGTAGCAGCAGCAGCAGTCACCACCAGCGGCTGGCCCGCATGGTGGCAGACTACATGGGGTCCGTCGGTGCTTCCGAAAGCATGATCACTAATGACCCCATGGAGTACTGGGTTGCCAGACTGGACACCTGCCGTGAGCTTGCTCAGTTTGCGCTGGAAGTACTGTCTTGCCCCCTCTCCAGCATACTGTCTGAGCGGACATTCAGCGCAGTAGGTGGGGTGGTCACCAACAAGCGGACCCATCTGTCCACTAACTCCGTGGACAGACTGACATTTATCAAACTGAAGGAGTCCTGGATCGGCAGCGACTTCTTGGCCCCCGCTGTCTGTTCCGGGCACTGAAGGGTCCCTTGTCAATCCCTCTCCTTGGCTCTCCCTCCCAAACTTTGTTGTTTTTTAACTTCTGTATATGTTTCTTGATTATTTTAATTATTTATTTATTTAATTATTTATGGATGAAATTTTTTATATATTTATTTATTTATTGATAACTTTATTTTTGGCGACCATTTTTTTATTTTTCAAATATTTCAGTTTATTTATCTTTTTTTCATTAATTTATTAAACCTCTTATTTATTTATTTATTCATTCATTTAAGAGTCATCACTGAGTCATCACCGAGGGGAACTGATCCCGGCGGCAGAGCCGGGGACACTTCCACTCCCAGGCTGAGGCAAGCTGGTTCATCTGGCTTCTGTGCTCTGACGGGCAGAGGACGGTTGTGTGCTGCCGATGGCTGAAGCCCGGCATGTATGGGTTGTGCGAGCGTCGGTAACCATGACTCTTCACAGACAGAAGGAGGATGACAGAGCCGCTGCTAAACCCCGCCAATCCTGCTGCCCTCTGGCTTGGAGGAATCAGCACACGGCGTGGCAGGCTGCATTACCACAGTGTTCTTCTCTAGACTCAATGTGCCCAATATGGAAACTGAGAGCAGACCGGTTCAGGCAGCGTGTGGAGCTAATGTTGAACTAATTTATTGTGGGCTGTACAAACTTCAAATACAATCGATAAACAATTTTGTCACAGGAAAATATTTAATTTTGTATGCATGAGAGCACATTCCTGCTTTAGATGACGAACCTGCTGCTGTAAGAGGTGTCTACGTTTATTTTTGTTGTTGCCCCGGTCGGGTAGGGGCCCATTCCTGGGAACACATTCCTGCTGCAAACAAAGAACCTGTTGTTGTCAGAGGTGTCTAAGTTTAGTTTTGTTGTTGCCCAAGTCTGGTGGGGGCCATTCCTGGGAACACATTCCTGCTGCAAACAAAGAACCTGTTGCTGTAAGAGGTGTCTAAGTTTAGTTTTGTTGTTTCCCAGGTTTGGTGGGGGCCCATTCCTGGGAACACATTCCTGATGCAAACAAAGAACCTGCTGCTGTCTGTTCCTGCTGAATTAGACCAAGCTATGTGTAGGCCTTAGACTCGACCGTTACCTTTATTGCTGCTGCTGTCTGTCCTGATCTTGATGAGTTAGTTGTCGGCCTTGTCCTACAGTGTTACCATTTCCCTGCAGCTGTCTGTTCTGTTCCTGCTGAGTTAGGGCCAGCTATGTGTATGCCTTATACTACAGCATTATCATTTTCCTGCTGCTGTCTGCTCTGTTTCTGCTGAGTTAGGCCAAGCTATGTGTACCCCCAAAAAAAATATTTTATTTATATTTTATGGGCATCCCTAGTTGTGGTTCTTACTAAAATTAGGTGGGGACCGCATGTGGGCTTCCCTTGTCAAAAGGTCTTGTGCAGTTAACATTGTACAGGACTGATTGAGGCCTCTAATTAAATTTTATTATTTTATTATTTTCTTGTTTGTTTTAATCAGAATATAGGTTCGAACATGGTGTTGTCTGTCGTCCTGAACATGATCCCTAACTTCCATGTTGACCTCTCCACATGGTTGGGTGTGAATGGCGTTATACTCATCCGTGTGGTAATCCTGTTTTGGGAATGGAGCGTTATTGCCACATGTATATATCTCAATCTACATTTTTATTTGATGTTTCTTCTTGACAACTATGTAATGATAATGTGCACATGCTATTTTTATAGAATCAAAGCTTTTCACTTTACATTATAAAATGTGGTATATATAATATTCTTGCAGCCATGTCACCATTTTAGGAGTTATTCTTATCATTTTCAAGGTTTGCCATCATGTGACCGCATAGACTGGATGCGTTTGTGGCTCAGCTTGTGTTCACTTTCTGGTGCAAACACGTAATCTGTTATCATGTGAACGCCCTGTCTATGGACACTCGCAGCCTGTGTGTGTTCCATTCATCAATGCAATCACATTATTGCAGCACATTTTTCTTTATGTAATGCAGAAGCAATGCGCCAACATGAGCAGTTAACCAAACAGGATGCTATATTGGATCCATGCTGGTTAGTTCTTGGCCCCCTCCATTATGTTTTTAATCAGTACACCTGATATTTTATTGACAAAATTGCTTTTTGATATATATTTTTAATATTGAAATTTGATGAATTAAGCAGATAATATGAATTCACATACGTTAATGGAAGTTATTAATCTCTCCACAGTATGGATACTAGTATATTATTGCATTTCTTTACATTATTTTTTAGTTTTAGACACAAATTCTATTATTAATAGTTTTCATTAAATAATCACCTGAGTTTGTATTTGTACTTGGCACCACTCATGTGTACCCTCTATTTCTTTCACGTTGCACTTTGATACCAGGTCGGTTTCCTTTTTGGATTTAAAATTGAGCGGTGATTCTGTTAGTTCTAGTGTGAACACCTCCACTTTTAGGAAAGAGTTAGCTCGTAACACTATTTTGCATGCATCATTATGCCACCCGCCGCATGTAATATACAATATTCCAAAAGGCGAGCTGATCCGTACCAGGCGTAACTGTTCGGACATTTCGTCTTTTGAACAGGAAAGTAATAACATTGTGAATAGATTGGCTCTTAGAGCCTATTCACGGAATCATATGCTAAACAGCAAAAAAACGGTTCAGAGTTTGGACCGCAAATTGATCTTTCCTGATATGAATTCCACAGCTACAGCGGGTAGCAGTAAAGCGGATAGCCACATTCCCATCACGTTTGTCACCCAGTACAGTGGCGAATATAGGTAAATATGCAAAATCATTAAAAAACATCTACCAGTCCTTAGCTTTGATGAGAAGTGGTCAGAAATAATAGCGGGAGGCATTAGATGTGCTGCAAGAAAAGCTCCCACATTAGGCAGTCTCATCAGTCCCAGTTTATATAAAGAGAAAATCAATGTGACACCGACCTGGCTTTCAACGAAGGGGAGCTATAAGTGGGGGCATAGTAGGTGCATTTGTTGCAATTATTTTCAAGTGAGACAGTTTTTTCATTCTATGGCTAATGGCAAAAAATTTAGTATCAATAGTTACTTGAATTGCAACACAAAAAATGCAATCTACTTAGTGACCTGCCAAGTGTGCAAGTTGCAATATGTAGGTTGTACTTCTAACCAAATAAAATCGCGAATCCGTAAGCATATATCGGATATTCCCCATTACAGAAATCGCAACGTATCTGTAGTTAGTGAACATTTCGCAGTTGTACATGATGGGGAAGTGACCCATTTGAGAGCTCAAGGTATAGAAATGGTCTTTTTTCCAGCTAGAGGTGGCGACCTGAGGAGAAAGCTGCTTAATAGAGAGGCTTATTGGATGTTTTTACTTGCCACGCGCTATCCTGAAGGTCTGAACAAGAGACATGATTGTCATTTTTATGCATTGTTATTGTGTTTTCTATATATTTCATGTGTATTTTTCCTCCCTCCCCTTTTCTCATGGTTGACACATGTTCTGAGTCAGACTAATCAGGTCATGTGACTCAATGATTTGGGTGTCAGGTGTGGACTAGCCTTTTTAAACTGAGTTTTCTACACAAGGTTTTTGTAATGATGAAGGACCCTGATTTACTTGCGGTCTGAAACGCGTTACTGTAACCTGTGATGTCTTGTATTGGATTTTAAACGCACAATAAAGATCTCACCTTTTGCATCTTGGAAGCTAGATTTTTCTTAGTCTTGAATATTCACAGCAATCAAGTCTGGAGGTTGCCACCCGTGCTCAAGGCAGGTGGATGGTGGGTGAGAGCTGCTTTACCTTCCTTGTTTCATATATATATATAAATATATATATATATATATATATATATATATATATTTATTATTATTATTATTATTTTTATTTTTTATTATTTCTTGTGGGCTTTACAATCTGAAATATCCTTTAAAATAAAAATTGTAAAAAGAATATATTGAAATTTGTATGCATGGGAACACATTCCTGCTGCCAACAAAGAACATGCTCCTGTCGGAGGTGTATATTTTAAATTTTGGGGTTGCCCTGGTCTGTCGGGGGCCCATTCGTGGGAAAATATTCATACTACAAACAAAGAACCGGCTGCTGTCTGTTTTGACTGAGTTTGGCCCAGCTATGTGTAGGGCCTTATACTATACCATTACCATTTACCTGCTGCTGTCTCTCCTGATGTGTTTGGCCGAGCTATGTGTAGGCCTTATGCTACATCATTACCATTTACCTGCTGCTGTTTGTCCTGATGAGTGTGGTGGAGCCATGTGTATGCCTTATACTACACCATTACCATTAACCTGCTGCTGTATGTCCTGTGTGGTCGAGGTATGTGTAGGCCTTATACTGCAGCATTACCATTTACCTGCTGCTGTTGTCCTGACCCTGCTGAGTTATGTGTAGGCCTTATACTCGACCGTTACTATTTACTTACTGCTGTTGTCCTGATCCTGCTGAGTTTGGCAGAGCTATGTGTAGGCCTTATACTACCACATTACCATTTACCTGCTGCTGCTGTCTGTCCTGAACCTGCATAGTTCGGTTGAGCTATGTGTAGGCCTTATACTACCATGTTAACATTTACCTGTTGCTGCAGCCTGTCCTGATAAGTTTTACCCAGGATTAAAGGGTACTTACTGCAACCTTATCAGTTTAATTGACATGAAAACATAACAATATAAAAAAACGTCAGAATTTAGACAACTCAGAACAAATACATATTCCCCCCTTAATGACCGGGCCATTTTTCTAAATTCTAGTCAGGCCATTTTTAGCAAATCTGACATATTTCACTTTATGTGGTAGTAACTTTAAAATGCTTTTACTTATCCAGGCCATTCTGAGATTGTTTTCTCGTCACATATAGTATTTCATGACAGTGGTAAAATTCATTCTCAAAATTTCATTTTTATATTTAAAAAAAGACCAAATTTACCAAAAATGTAATCACTTGGAATTATGCTTTTTGTGATGTAAGGTGACCAAAAATGGCTTTTTTGACAGTTTTTAATTTCTTATTTTTACGGTGTTCATCTGAGGGGTTAGGTGATGTGATATTTTTATACACCTGGTTTTTACTGACGTGGCGATTCCTAATATGTATACTTTTTTGGGGATTTTAGTATTACACAATAATAGCATTTTTTAACCAAAAAAAAATCATGTTTTAGTGTCTCCATATTCTGAGAGCCATATTTGTTTTATTTTTTGGGCGATTGTCTTAGGTAGGGGCTAATTTTTTGTGTAATGAGGTGACGGTTACATTGGTACTATGTTGGGGGTCATACGCCTTTTTGATCGCTTGTCGCTGCACTTTTAGTGATGTAAAAAAAATGCCGTTTGATACGGACATGGCGATACATAATATGTCTGATTTTCTTTTTTCCCCCTATTTTTTCCAATTTTTTTTAACTTTATTTTGGGAAAAGTACGCTTTATTTTTCTAATTGAAATAAAAAAAAAACATTTTGGGAACCTTTCATTTTTTTATTTTTTTTTTCAGTTCATTTTTTCTCCCCCTCTGGGACTTCAACTTTTGGAAGTCTGATCCCCTTTACAATGCATTGCAAAACTTCTGTATTGTAATGCATTGGCTGTAAGTGTATTAACAGTGTAATATAGGGGGCTGGATCTCACAGGCCCTCCCGGAAGGCAGCCACGATGCTTGAGGAAGGCATTGGGCTACCTTCCCTGCCATCAGGTCCCCGTCACAGCAGCGCGGGAACCCGATGGACACCCCGCACATGTTTGAAGCTCGCACGTGCCGCGGTCAATGCTGACCGCGGACGTGCAGGGGTTAATGCGCCGAGATCTGTGATTTTACCGATGCTGATCCATACAGCAGTGGTCAAGCTATCATTGACTGCCGGACCCCTTCCTGCGATTGGGCGAACGCCGTTCCTGCACTCGCCCGATCACAATGCAGTACATTTACATCACTGGGATTTAAGTCACATCCAAATCTGACGTACATGTACGTCATCGGGCGTTAAGAAGATAAGTGTGTGATATATCTAATGTAATGATGTACGGGGCCTTTTACTGGAATACAGAATGATGATTGCAGATTATGTATACACACACATATATATATATATATCATTATGGGAGTCTTCAATCTTCCTGATGTAAACTGGAAAACCAAAATAGCTAGTTCTGCCAGGAGTACAGATATTCTAAATTCACTACTGGGATTATCTCTACAGCAAGTAGTTGAGGAGCCAACCCGGAAGGAGGCCATTTTAGATTTAGTATTCACAAATTGGAATTTGGTATCTGATATTACTGTAGGGGGAAGCTTGTGATCTAGTGATCACCAGTCAGTGTGGTTTACTATAAGTACAGTCACACCACACAAAAACAAAACTTTTAGATTTTAGAAAAACTGACTTTTCTAAAATTAGATTAGTGGTATACGAGTCCCTATCAGATTGGAACAGTTTCATTGGAGTCCAGGAGAAATGGGACTACTTAAAAGTGGCACTATTGAAGGCAACAGAAAATTGCATTAGGCTTGTCAGTAAAAGCAAAAAAAGAAAGAGACAACTGTGGTACTCAGCAGAAGTGGCCAAAATCATTAAAAACAAAAAGATAGCATTTAGGAATTATAAAAATAAAAAAAACGAGGATGACAGGCAAATTTATAAGATTAGGCAGAGAGAGGCCAAACAAGTTATAAGAGCTTCTAAAGCACAGGCAGAAGAGAAATTAGCTCAGTCAGGGAAAAAATGCGATAAGGCATTCTTCAGATACATAAATGAAAAAAGGAAACTAAAACATGGAATTACAAAATTAAAAACAAAAGAAGGAAGGTATATGGAAGAAGATAAAGAACTAGCTGACTGCCTCAATGAATACTTCTGTTCAGTTTTTACAAAGGAAAATGAAGGAAAAGGACCTCAGTTAGGAAAGAAGACTAATGAATCTTTTGATGCATGTGTCTTTACAGAGGAAGAGGTTCTAAGTCAGCTGTCTAAAATTAATACAAATAAGTCACAGGGGCCTGATGGGATACACCCAAAGCTATTAAAAGAGCTCAGCGGTGAACTAGAGCACAGGCAGAAGAGAAATTAGCTCAGTCAGGGAAAAAATGCGATAAGGCATTCTTCAGATACATAAATGAAAAAAGGAAACTAAAACATGGAATTACAAAATTAAAAACAAAAGAAGGAAGGTATATGGAAGAAGATAAAGAACTAGCTGACTGCCTCAATGAATACTTCTGTTCAGTTTTTACAAAGGAAAATGAAGGAAAAGGACCTCAGTTAGGAAAGAAGACTAATGAATCTTTTGATGCATGTGTCTTTACAGAGGAAGAGGTTCTAAGTCAGCTGTCTAAAATTAATACAAATAAGTCACAGGGGCCTGATGGGATACACCCAAAGCTATTAAAAGAGCTCAGCGGTGAACTAGAGCACAGGCAGAAGAGAAATTAGCTCAGTCAGTGAAAAAATGCGATAAGGCATTCTTCAGATACATAAATGAAAAAAGGAAACTAAAACATGGAATTACAAAATTAAAAACAAAAGAAGGAAGGTATATGGAAGAAGATAAAGAACTAGCTGACTGCCTCAATGAATACTTCTGTTCAGTTTTTACAAAGGAAAATGAAGGAAAAGGACCTCAGTTAGGAAAGAAGACTAATGAATCTTTTGATGCATGTGTCTTTACAGAGGAAGAGGTTCTAAGTCAGCTGTCTAAAATTAATACAAATAAGTCACAGGGGCCTGATGGGATACACCCAAAGCTATTAAAAGAGCTCAGCGGTGAACTAGAGCACAGGCAGAAGAGAAATTAGCTCAGTCAGGGAAAAAATGCGATAAGGCATTCTTCAGATACATAAATGAAAAAAGGAAACTAAAACATGGAATTACAAAATTAAAAACAAAAGAAGGAAGGTATATGGAAGAAGATAAAGAACTAGCTGACTGCCTCAATGAATACTTCTGTTCAGTTTTTACAAAGGAAAATGAAGGAAAAGGATCTCAGTTAGGAAAGAAGACTAATGAATCTTTTGATGCATGTGTCTTTACAGAGGAAGAGGTTCTAAGTCAGCTGTCTAAAATTAATACAAATAAGTCACAGGGGCCTGATGGGATACACCCAAAGCTATTAAAAGAGCTCAGCGGTGAACTAGCAAAACCATTAACAGATTTATTTAACCAATCACACAGGAGTCGTCCCAGAGGATTGGAAATTAGCAAATATTCCCATTCACATTATTTGTGGACTTTTTTTTTGATTCCAGAGGGGAAGCAAACCAGGCTGGTGCAGTGAGCTGCATTTATATTAATATAAGCAGATATATAACGCGAGTTTGACCGCGACGCGTGGTTGATTAAGTGTGGTTGTGTAAGTGTGTGACTTAAGATTAAGTGAGGGAGTATCTGAGAGCTAAATTATTTGTGGACATTGATAAGTGGCTGTGTTTGACTGTATTTTGTGCTGTGATAACACTTTTTTTTTTTTTCTTTCTCCAGGGGTTGCACAGGTGAGCAATTAGGGTGTGGCTGTTTAATTAGGGTGTGGCTGTCTAATTAGGAGACTTTAAAAACTCAGCAGTAAGAACAGTACAGCCTTTTTGATTCCAGAGGGGAAGCAAACCAGGCTGGTGCAGTGAGCTGCATTTATATTAATATAAGCAGATATATAACGCGAGTTTGACCGCGACGCGTGGTTGATTAAGTGTGGTTGTGTAAGTGTGTGACTTTAGATTCAGGGACTTCGGAGGGGGACTGCAATTAGCCTGTATATTATTACTACATTGTATTGTATTTTTTTCTTTTGTGGTGTAATCCCCATTTAGTATGTGTTGCACAATTGACAACGCAGTCCAGTGCACATCTTGCATGATGTATGCAGTCCTGGAACAGCCGTTCCAGGGTGAATTTCTTTGTTCAAGATGTGAGCAAATTACCCGTTTGGAATCGCTAATCGAGTCTCTAAATGGGCAAGTTGCAACACTGAGAGGCATTGACAATTTGCAAAAAAGTTTGCTTCTCACCGAGCAAGCACTCTTTGGGGTAGATGAGGGAGAGGGTGACAGAGAGGAGGCTGAGGAAAGTGAGGTAGCCAGCTGGGTAACATTTAGAAAGCGGAGTAGAGGGAAGAGTGCCAGGGAGGCTAGCCCTGATCTGACACACCCCAACAAGTTTGCACGTTTGGCAGATGAGGGGGATGTCAGTCCAGGGACGGCACTGCCGCAGCCGGACACTTCCTCTGCCAGTCAGGGGAATGTCAGCTCCGGTAAGCAGGGGACCAGGAGAGCAGGGCAGGCCAGACAGGTGCTGGTAGTGGGAGACTCAATTATTAGGGGAACAGATAGGGAAATCTGTCACAAAGACCGAGATCGCCGAACAGTGTGCTGTCTTCCTGGCGCTAGAGTTCGACATATCGCGGATCGGGTTGACAGATTACTGGGAGGGGCTGGAGAAGATCCAGCGGTCATGGTCCATATCGGAACCAATGACAAAGTTAGGGGTAGGTGGAGAGTCCTTAAAAATGATTTCAGGGATTTAGGGCAAAAGCTTAGGGCAAGGACCTCAAAGGTAGTATTTTCCGAAATACTACCGGTACCACGGGCCACACAAGAAAGGCAGCGGGAGATTAGGGAAATTAACAAGTGGCTCAAGAACTGGTGTAGGATGGAGGGGTTTGGGTTCCTGGAGAACTGGGCCGACTTCGCTGTCGGCTACAGCCTCTATCGTAGGGACGGGCTGCACCTCAATGGGGAAGGAGCAGCTGTGTTGGGGAAGAAGATGGCTAGAAGGTTGGAGGAGTGTTTAAACTAGGGACTGGGGGGGAGGGTAATTACACTATAGAAGGGGAAGATAGTGCAGATAGAGACCGGGGGCAAGGTAGTGGGACTGGGGGAGAAATGGAAGGAGGGACAAGAACAGTTCAGAAGGAAAGGTGTAGGGTAAAAAATATACATAAACCTCTCATATGTATGTATACTAATGCCAGAAGTCTGACTAATAAAACTGGTGAACTGGAATTAGTGATGTGTGAGGAGGACTATGACATAGTGGGAATAACTGAGACATGGCTGGATGATAGCTATGACTGGGCAGTTAATGTACAAGGTTACAGTCTGTTCAGAAAGGATCGTCAAAACCGGAGAGGTGGAGGGGTCTGCCTTTATGTAAAATCTTGTCTAAAGCCCACACTCCGTGAAGATATAAGTGAGGGACATGAACATGTGGAGTCACTGTGGGTAGAGATACATGGAGCTAAAAACAACAATAAATTACTAATAGGAGTCTACTATAAACCACCTAATATACCAGAGTCCACAGAAAATCTACTACTAAACGAGATAGACAAGGCGGCAAATCATAATGAGGTGGTTATTATGGGGGACTTCAACTACCCAGATATAGACTGGGAAACTGAAACTTGTATATCTCATAAAGGAAACAGATTCTTGGCAATAACCAAAGACCATTATCTCTCCCAACTGGTTCAGGACCCGACTAGAGGGACGGCCATACTGGACTTAATATTAACCAATAGACCTGACAGAACAACAGACGTGCAGGTTGGGGGACACCTGGGAAATAGTGACCATAAAGTAATAACCTTCCAATTATCATTCAAAAGAGCGTTTCTACAGGGAGAAACAAAAATACCAAACTTCAAAAAAGCTAAATTTAGCCAACTAAGAGAGGCCATAGGCCTAACTAACTGGAACAAAGTCCTCAAAAATAAAAATACAGCCAAAAAATGGGATATCTTTAAAAACATCCTAAAATCTCATTGTGAGAGGTACATACCGTATGGGAATAAAAGGTTAAGGAACAAAAAGAAACCAATGTGGATAAACAGAACTGTAAAGAAAGCAATAAATGACAAAAAGAAAGCATATAAAACCCTAAAACAGGAGGGTAGCACGGAAGCACTGAAAAACTATAAGGAAAAAAACAGAACATGTAAAAAACAAATAAAAGCGGCCAAACTAGAGACCGAGAGATTAATTGCCAAACAGAGTAAAACTAACCCTAAAATGTTCTTCAATTATATAAATGTTAAAAAGTATAAATCTGAAGGTGTCGGCCCTTTAAAGAGTAATGAGGGGGGAGTCGCAGAGAGCGACGAGGAGAAAGCAAAGCTGTTAAATATTTTTTTCTCCAATGTATTCACTGAGGAAAATAAACTGTCAGATGAAATGCTGAATGCTGAAATAAATTCGCCATTAAAAGTGTCCTGTCTGACCCAGGAAGAAGTACAACAGCGACTTAAAAAAAACAAAATAGACAAATCGCCAGGACCGGATGGCATACACCCCCGTATCCTAAGGGAATTAAGTAATGTCATAGCCAGACCCTTATTTCTGATATTTGCGGACTCTGTACTGACAGGGAATGTCCCACAGGATTGGCGCATGGCAAATGTGGTGCCAATATTCAAAAAGGGTCCAAAAACAGAGCCTGGAAACTATAGGCCGGTAAGTTTAACATCTGTTGTGGGTAAACTGTTTGAAGGTTTTCTGAGAGATGCTATGTTAGAGCATCTTATGGGAAATAAGCAAATAACGCCATATCAGCATGGCTTCGTGAGGGATCGGTCATGTCAAACTAATTTAATCAGTTTCTATGAGGAGGTAAGTACTAGACTTGACAGCGGCGAATCAATGGATGTCGTGTATCTGGACTTCTCCAAAGCATTTGACACTGTACCTCATAAAAGGTTAGTATATAAAATGAGAATGCTCGGACTCGGAGAAAACGTCTGTAAGTGGGTAAGTAACTGGCTCAATGATAGAAAACAGAGGGTGGTTATTAACGGTACATACTCAGATTGGGTCACTGTCACTAGTGGAGTACCTCAGGGGTCAGTATTGGGCCCTATTCTCTTCAATATATTTATTAATGATCTTGTAGAAGGCTTGCATAGTAAAATATCAATTTTCGCAGATGACACTAAACTGTGTAAAGTAATTAACACTGAAGAGGACAGTATACTACTACAGAGGGATCTGGATAGATTGGAGGCTTGGGCAGATAAGTGGCAGATGAGGTTTAACACTGAGAAATGTAAAGTTATGCACATGGGAAGGAATAATGCAAGTCACCCGTACATACTAAATGGTAAAACACTCGGTAACACTGACATGGAAAAGGATCTAGGAATTTTAATAAACAGCAAACTAAGCTGCAAAAACCAGTGTCAGGCAGCGGCTGCCGAGGCCAATAAGATAATGGGTTGCATCAAAAGGGGCATAGATGCCCGTGATGAGAACATATTCCTACTACTTTACAAATCACTGGTCAGACCACACATGGAGTACTGTGTACAGTTCTGGGCTCCTGTAAACAAGGCAGACATAGCAGAGCTGGAGAGGGTCCAGAGGAGGGCAACTAAAGTAATAACTGGAATGGGGCAACTACAGTACCCTGAAAGATTATCAAAATTAGGGTTATTCACGTTAGAAAAAAGACGACTGAGGGGAGATCTAATTACTATGTATAAATATATCAGGGGACAGTATAGAGATCTATCCCATCATCTATTTATCCCCAGGACTGTGACTGTGACGAGAGGACATCCTCTGCGTTTGGAGGAAAGAAGGTTTGTACACAAACATAGAAAAGGGTTCTTTACGGTAAGAGCAGTGAGACTATGGAACTCTCTGCCTGAGGAGGTGGTGATGGTGAGTACAATAAAGGAATTCAAGAGGGGCCTGGATGTATTTCTGGAGTGTAATAATATTACAGGCTATAGCTACTAGAGAGGGGTCGTTGATCCAGGGAGTTATTCTGATTGCCTGATTGGAGTCGGGAAGGAATTTTTTATTCCCCTAAAGTGAGGAAAATTGGCTTCTACCTCACAGGGTTTTTTTGCCTTCCTCTGGATCAACTTGTAGGATGACAGGCCGAACTGGATGGACAAATGTCTTTTTTCGGCCTTATGTACTATGTTACTATGTTACAAGAAAGGTAGTAGGGAGGAATCGGGCAACTATAGGCCAGTAAGTCTGACATCAATAGTGGGGAAATTAATGGAAACCATACTTAAGGAGAGGATTGTGGAACATCTAAAATCCCATGGATTGAAAGATGAAAAACAGCATGGGTTTACTTCAGGGAGATCATGTCAAACTAATCTTATTGATTTTTTTGATTGGGTGACTAAAATAATAGATGGCGGAGGTGCAGTAGACATCGCTTATCTAGATTTTAGTAAGGCTTTTGATACTGTCCCACATAGAAGGCTTATAAATAAATTGCAGTCTTTGGGCTTGGACTCCCATATTGTTGAATGGATTAGGCAGTGGCTGAGGGACAGACAACAGAGGGTTGTAGTCAATGGAGTATATTCAGACCATGGTCTTGTTACCAGTGGGGTACCTCAGGGATCTGTTCTGGGACCCATATTGTTTAATATCTTAATCAGCAAAATTGCAGAAGGCCTTGATGGTAAGGTGTGTCTTTTTGCTGATGACACAAAGATTTGTAACAGGGTTGATGTTCCTGGAGGGATACACCAAATGGAAAAGGATTTAGGAAAACTAGAGGAATGGTCAAAAATCTGGCAACTAAAATTTAATGTTACAAAGTGCAAGATAATGCACCTGGGGTGTAAAAACCCAAGAGCAGAATTGACAATCAGTGATATAGTCCTAACCTCAGTATCTGAGGAAAGGGATTTAGGGGTCATTATTTCAGAAGACTTGAAGGTAGGCAGACAATGTCATAGAGCTATTAGAAGGGGAAAAAAATAAAAATGAAAAAAGATGTGTGTGCTAGGTGTTCCCCTAAGTGGCTTGGTGGTAGTGGAGTGGGGATTAGCACTGGGGCGCCAGGAGGGAAGGGGGTGGGATTACCAAAATCCTATGTTAAAATCTTATATTAAAAAGGAAAAATATAGGTGTAAAAATATATGTAAAGTTGTATAAATGAATATACGAACAAATGGAAAAAATAAAAAAATAAAAAATATATATATACAGTACAGACCAAAAGTTTGGACACACCTTCTCATTCAAAGAGTTTTCTTTATTTTCATGACTATGAAAATTGTAGATTCACACTGAAGGCATCAAAACTATGAATTAACACATGTGGAATTATATACATAACAAACAAGTGTGAAACAACTGAAAATATGTCATATTCTAGGTTCTTCAAAGTAGCCACCTTTTGCTTTGATTACTGCTTTGCACACTCTTGGCATTCTCTTGATGAGCTTCAAGAGGTAGTCCCCTGAAATGGTTTTCACTTCACAGGTGTGCCCTGTCAGGTTTAATAAGTGGGATTTCTTGCCTTATAAATGGGGTTGGGACCATCAGTGGCATTGAGGAGAAGTCAGGTGGATACACAGCTGATAGTCCTACTCAATAGACTGTTAGAATTTGTATTATGGCAAGAAAAAAGCAGCTAAGTAAAGAAAAACGAGTGGCCATCATTACTTTAAGAAATGAAGGTCAGTCTGTCAGCCTAAAAATTGGGAAAACTTTGAAAGTAAGGGCTATTTGACCATGAAGGAGAGTGATGGGGTGCTGCGCCAGATGACCTGGCCTCCACAGTCACCGGACCTGAACCCAATCGAGATGATTTGGGGTGAGCTGGACCGCAGAGTGAAGGCAAAAGGGCCAACAAGTGCTAAGCATCTCTGGGAACTCCTTCAAGACTGTTGGAAGACCATTTCAGGGGACTACCTCTTGAAGCTCATCAAGAGAATGCCAAGAGTGTGCAAAGCAGTAATCAAAGCAAAAGGTGGCTACTTTGAAGAACCTATAATATGACATATTTTCAGTTGTTTCACACTTGTTTGTTATGTATATAATTCCACATGTGTTAATTCATAGTTTTGATGCCTTCATAGTCATGAAAATAAAGAAAACTCTTTGAATGAGAAGGTGTGTCCAAACTTTTGGTCTGTACTGTATATATATATATATATATATATATATAAATAAAATAAAAATATATATAAATAAATAAATAAGTTTTTAAAAGAAATTAACAAGGAAATATACACTGCTCAAAAAAATTAAGGGAACACAAAAATAGCACATCCTAGATCTGAATTAATTAAATATTCTTCTGAAATACTTTGTTCTTTACATAGTTGAATGTGCTGACAACAAAATCACACAAAAATAAAAAAATGGAAATCAAATTTTTCAACCCATGGAGGTCTGGATTTGGAGTCACACTCAAAATTAAAGTGGAAAAACACACTACAGGCTGATCCAACTTTGATGTAATGTCCTTAAAACAAGTCAAAATGAGGCTCAGTAGTGTGTGTGGCCTCCACGTGCCTGTATGACCTCCCTACAACGCCTGTGCATGCTCCTGATGAGGTGGCGGACGGTCTCCTGAGGGATCTCCTCCCAGACCTGGACTAAAGCATCTGCCAACTCCTGGACAGTCTGTGGTGCAACGTGACATTGGTGGATAGAGCGAGACATGATGTCCCAGATGTGCTCAATTGGATTCAGGTCTGGGGAACGGGCGGGCCAGTCCATAGCATCAATGCCTTCGTCTTGCAGGAACTGCTGACACACTCCAGCCACATGAGGTCTAGCATTGTCTTGCATTGGGAGGAACCCAGGGCCAACCGCACCAGCATATGGTCTCACAAGGGGTCTGAGGATCTCATCTCGGTACCTAATGGCAGTCAGGCTACCTCTGGCGAGCACATGGAGGGCTGTGCGGCCCTCCAAAGAAATGCCACCCCACACCATTACTGACCCAATGCCAAACCGGTCATGCTGGAGGATGTTGCAGGCAGCAGAACGTTCTCCACGGCGTCTCCAGACTCTGTCACGTCTGTCACATGTGCTCAGTGTGAACCTGCTTTCATCTGTGAAGAGCAGAGGGCGCCAGTGGCGAATTTGCCAATCTTGGTGTTCTCTGGCAAATGCCAAACGTCCTGCACGGTGTTGGGCTGTAAGCACAACCCCCACCTGTGGACGTCGGGCCCTCATATCACCCTCATGGAGTCTGTTTCTGACCGTTTGAGCAGACACATGCACATTTGTGGCCTGCTGGAGGTCATTTTGCAGGGCTCTGGCAGTGCTCCTCCTGTTCCTCCTTGCACAAAGGCGGAGGAAGCGGTCCTGCTGCTGGGTTGTTGCCCTCCTACAGCCTCCTCCACGTCTCCTGATGTACTGGCCTGTCTCCTGGTAGCGCCTCCATGCTCTGGACACTACGCTGACAGACACAGCAAACCTTCTTGCCACAGCTCGCATTGATGTGCCATCCTGGATAAGCTGCACTACCTGAGCCACTTGTGTGGGTTGTAGACTCCTTCTCATGCTACCACTAGAGTGAAAGCACCGCCAGCATTCAAAAGTGACCAAAACATCAGCCAGGAAGCATAGGAACTAAGAAATGGTCTGTTGTCACCACCTGCAGAACCACTCCTTTATTGGGGGTGTCTTGCTAATTGCCTATTATTTCCACCTGTTGTCTATCCCATTTGCACAACAGATTGTCACTCAGTGTTGCTTCCTAAGTGGACAGTTTGATTTCACAGAAGTGTGATTGACTTGGAGTTACATTGTGTTGTTTAAGTGTTCCCTTAATTTTTTTGATTAGTGTATATATGGCTTTTGATACCTAATTGGCTGATTACCACCACTATATATATATATACACTCGCCTAAAGAATTATTAGGAACACCATACTAATACGGTGTTGGACCCCCTTTTGCCTTCAGAACTACCTTAATTCTACGTGGCATTGATTCAACAAGGTGCTGATAACATTCTTTAGAAATGTTGGCCCATATTGATAGGATAGCATCTTGCAGTTGATGGAGATTTGAGGGATGTACATCCAGGGCACGAAGCTCCAGTTCCACCACATCCCAAAGATGCTCTATTGGGTTGAGATCTGGTGACTGTGGGGGCCATTTTAGTACAGTGAACTCATTGTCATGTTCAAGAAACCAATTTGAAATGATTCGAGCTTTGTGACATGGTGCATTATCCTGCTGGAAGTAGCCATCAGAGGATGGATACATGTTCTCATTTTGTTTACGCCAAATTTGGACTCTACCATTTGAATGTCTCAACAGAAATCGAGACTCATCAGACCAGGCAACATTTTTCCAGTCTTCAACAGTCCAATTTTGGCGAGCTCGTGCAAATTGTAGCCTCTTTTTCCTATTTGTAGTGGAGATGAGTGGTACCCGGTGGGGTCTTCTGCTGTTGTAGCCCATCCGCCTCAAGGTTGTGCGTGTTGTGGCTTCACAAATGCTTTGCTGCATACCTTGGTTGTAACGAGTGGTTATTTCAGTCAACGTTGCTTTTCTATCAGCTTGAATCAGTCGGCCCATTCTCCTATGACCTCTCGCATCTACAAGGCATTTTTGCCCACAGGACTGCCGCATACTGGATGTTTTTCCCTTTTCACACCATTCTGTGTAAACCCTAGAAATGGTTGTGCGTGAAAATCCCAGTAACTGAGCAGATTGTGAAATACTCAGACCGGCCCGTCTGGCACCAACAACCATGTCACGCTCAAAATTGCTTAAATCACCTTTCTTTCCCATTCTGACATTCACTTTGGAGTTCAGGAGATTGTCTTGCCCAGGACCACCCCCCTAAATGCATTGAAGCAACTGCCATGTGATTGGTTGACTAGATAATTGCATTAATGAGAAATAGAACAGGTGTTCCTAATAATTCTTTAGGTGAGTGTATGTTACCATGTACATTCTTGTATTGTATTTTATTTGCTCTTGAGAAAGGGGAGTATACACCCCGAAACGCGTTGAGCTATTAACCATTAAAGAACTCTCTACTTGGAACCCTGGTGTCATTCTTCTGGGACGTGGAGGCGAGTTCATACCACTCTATCAAGTGATCTCGGCGGGGGAGGGAAGGGTATAGGTGTCATATACTTATCCTATACCGCCCTCCCTGGTGAAGTAAGTCCCCCATCTCCACCTTATATATATATATATATATACGCATATATATTACACTACTCTCCAGTACTACAATATCGTACTGTTATTATTGCTTTTATACCTCCTATTCCAGATTTTAATATCCACAACCTGAGACGTCTTGTTATAGGAAAATATGCACATATATATATTTCCTTGTTAATTTCTTTTAAATTTTTTTTATTTATTTATTTATTTACATATATATTTTTTTTTTTATATATATATTTTATTTTATTTTTTTTCCATTTGTTCGTATATTCATTTATACAACTTTACATATATTTTTACACCTATAGTTTTCCTTTTTAATATAAGATTTTAACATAAGATTTTGGTAATATATCCCCCATTCCCCATCAGTGATACAGTCCTAACCTCAGTATCTGAGGAAAAGGATTTAGGGGTCATTTAAGAAGACTTAAAGGTAGGCAGACAATGTCATAGAGCAGAATGCTTGGGTGTATAGGGAGAGGCATTACCAGTAGAAAGAGGGAGGTGCTCATGCCGCTCTACAGAGCACTAGTGAGACCTCATTTGGAGTATTGTGCTCAGTACTGGAGACCATATCTCCAGAAGGATATTGATAATTTGGAGACAGTTCAGAGAAGAGCTACTAAAGTGGTACATGGATTGCAGGATAAAACTTACCAGGAAAGATTAAAGGACCTTAACCGTATAGCTTGGAAGAAAGACGAGACAGAGGGGATATGATAGAAACTTTTAAATACATAAAGGGAATCAACAAGGTAAAAGAGGAGAGAATATTTAAAAGAAGAAAAACTGCTACAAGAGGACATAGTTTTAAATTAGAGGGGGAAAGGTTTAAAAGTAATATCAGGAAGTATTACTTTACTGAGAGAGTAGTGGATGCATGGAATAGCCTTCCTGCAGAAGTGGTAGCTGCAAATACAGTGAAGGAGTTTAAGCATGCATGGGATAGGCTTAAGGCCATCCTTCATATAAGATAGGGCCAAGGGCTATTCATAGTATTCAGTATATTGGGCAGACTAGATGGGCCAAATGGTTCTTATCTGCCGACACATTCTATGTTTCTATGTGTGTAAAATTCACAAAATCAGCTGTTATATCATACATTTGTACCTCACTGAGTGTATAAATATATATATATATATATATATATATACTCATGGCGAGGTAGAGATGTATGTATGATGTAACCGGCTGATTTGCTACATGTCACACCAGTTAATAAGTAATAATTTGTAAAGGGATGAAATATTTATTTTCATAACTGTATATATACATTACAGAGCGTTGGAGAGAGATACAAAAGTAATGTAAGCATTGTACCTGGGCATTTTCTGTCATGGATCTCTATGATCCGATCCGAGTTCCGACGCTTCAAATCAGACCATTTTGTCAATACGGCCATTCGAGGGTGATTGACCTTAAATTTTCTTTTCAGCTCGGACTGGATCTCCCACACAATGGCCTGCTTCTCTGCGTGGACTCGGGTCCTGTCATAGCCCCGCTCCAACATGCTCTGCAGGATAAAGATGCAAGCATATAATGCCAAATTTTTTTAATACAAGTATTGAAAATAATGTCCTCAACAAAACATCAAAAAGTATTTAAGTCTTTGAATGGGAAATATTAGATTTAATATTACCGTTATGAGATCGGATTGTATTGTGATTGTATGTGTGTGGGGTCTGAGCTATCGGATGTTGGCCAGCTGAGCAGAGATGTACCTGTCTAGTGAAGTGACGGTTATGGTATGGGGTGTAAAGCTGGTTCGCCTCCCCATGGTGCACCCTGGGTAACTGTAAATGAACCAGCAAATACTGGCGGTAATACACAGAAAGCTTCTCCTGAGTCCTGACCAACAGGACACAAACTTTAATATATGTGTGTGGGGTATATAGTGTGCATCAGGAAAATGTATGTGCAATGTGCATGTGAGAGATATTTCTCTGCTGTCCATACATACATGCCACAGACATAGTGCTGTGTGCAACAATCAGTAATATCTACTTAGACCTGATAAAATGTGAAGTTGTATGTATTGCGGAAAAAAAAATTGCATCATAAGTGGCGATTTTCGCAATCCCGAATATTTTATAACACTATCTGCATATAAAGCGATTGTTCTGACATGCATGTGAAATTTCATCAAATACACTGCTATAATGTCAAATTACTTACGTATGCAGGTGTACTTCACGCAATAAATAGGTATATGACATGCACCTAACTAACAGATGGATTAAATATATCAATTTCCCTGTCACGTATGCAGTGCAGGTGTACTTCACACAATAAATGGGTATATGACGCGCACCTAACTAACAAACGGATTAACTATTATATTTGTGTGTCAGGGGTACAAAGTACAATGTTGCATTGCACCCACAAAAAATTGCTGTAGGTCACCCTCAGAGTTAACAGCCAGATTTATGATTAGCTTTCTGTGTCAAGGGTGCAAAAATGGTGTATTGCACCCACAAATAATCGCACTAACACCGTCTCTCACTTCAGCTGCCTGCTTTCTGTCCCTTCTCTACTGAGAGCTGATGGGTGGTGCTACACGTGATCCAGCTTATATAGAGGCTGGGTCACATGATGCACTGGCCAATCACAGACATGCCATTAGTAGGCATGGCTGTGATGGCTTCTAAGGGCACACAGCTTAAAAGCTTGTTAATTAACAAGCTTTATTAACCACCTCCAGACCGCCTAACGCAGATTCGCGTTCCGGAGGTGGCAGCACTGCGCACAATCGCGCATATACGCGTCATCTCGCGAGACGCGAGATTTCGCTCCAAGCCGGCCTGCGCATGCGCATCGCGGGCCGGCAAAAGTTAAAGAAGAAGTTCGTCACCAGCCTGCCAGCAACGATCATTGGCTGGCAGGCTGGCGATTTTCAAAAAATCCAATCACAAGTCATATAACAGATCATATTAGTAAATATGATCTGTTATATGGCTTGTCTGCTCCTCTGCTGGTCCTTTTCGTCGGTTGGATCCAGCAGAGGAGCAGACTGAACTGTGAGTACACCAAACACTACACCTTAGCCCCAGATCACCCCCCTGCACCCCAATTAACCCTTTGATCACCCCTTTGATCGCCCCTGTCAATCACTAGTGAAAGGAAAAAAAGTGATCAGTGTAAACTGTCACTTTTTTTTTTTCACTAGTATTGGCTGTTAGGTTTTAGGGATAGTTTAGGCCCCTTGGTTAGGTAGTTTAGCGTGAGTTAGCGCCCAGCCCACTGCACCGCAGTCACTTATTCGCTGTTTAGCGTATCGCTAATCAGCATTTGTACTTTTATAGTATCTGTAAGTGATCAAAACTGATCACGGTCAGATCTATAATAGTATTAGTGTCAACTTAGCTCGCCCTCCACCCAAAACGCAGTGTTTGCCCGATCAGGCCTGATCGGTCGCCCACACGTGCGTTCACCCACGCCCGCCCCACCGCAGTGACAAAAAATATATATTTTTTTGATCACTGCACATTCACTTTACACGCACTGCGGCGATAAAAAAATCAGTTTTGATATTTTTTATCAACCGCAGCGGCCTCCGGTACTTCGCTAGCCTCCCCTTTGTAAGACAGGCTTGCTTTTTTTCTTGGGTAGTCTCAGGGAATACCCCTAAATTTAGTAGTCCAAAATGTCAAACAGGGGGTATTCTTCTGAAGAGGCCTACAGGATTCTGACCCAGTCGGATGAGGAGTGGGAACCCTCATCTGACGAATCTAGCGGGTCAGAATATAAACCTGTAGAAAGCAGTGGCTCTCTGACCCAAAGTTCGGACGAGGAGGTTGAGGTCCCTGGCAGCACCAGGCGTACCCGGCCCCGTGTCGCTAGACCACAGGTTATGCAGGATCCGCTTCAAGAGCAGCAGAGTGGGGCTGTCGCTGCCGGATCACATGGTGAGGCATACACCAGCAGCGCAGCCCTCCCTGGACCTAGTACCAGCACTGCCGTACAACATGGTGACGTGGCGAGCACCAGAAGGGCAGTTGAAGCTGGTACGGTGGCACGTGCAGTAGTTACCCCGTCGCAGCCACCGCACAGACAGGCCCGTAGAGCCCCTAGAATCCCTGAGGTGCTGGCAAACCCTGATTGGCAGTCACCAACTTCAGCCGCACCTGTAGTTCCCCCTTTCACCGCCCAGTCTGGAGTTCGGGTTGAGACGGCTCAAATCGGTTCGGCCCTGGGATTTTTTGAGCTGTTCTTGACTGCGGAGCTCTTGGACTTAGTCGTGGCAGAGACAAACGGGTATGCCACACAATTTATATCCGCCAACCCGGGAAGCTTTTATGCCCAGCCTTTCCGGTGGAAACCAGTCCAAGTTTCCGAACTTAAAATTTTTTTGGGCCTTCTCCTCAACATGGGCCTGACAAAAAAGCATGAATTGCGGTCATATTGGTCCACGAACCCGATTCATCACATGCCCATGTTCTCTGCTGCTATGTCCAGGGCACGATTTGAGGCCATCCTCCGTTTCCTGCATTTTAGCGACAACACCACCTCCCGTCCCAGAGGCCACCCAGCTTTTGACCGGCTCCACAAAATTCGGCCCCTCATAGACCATTTCAACCAGAAATTTGCAGATTTGTATACCCCCGAGCAAAACATCTGCATAGACGAGTCCCTAATACATTTTACCGGGCGCCTTGGCTTCAAACAATACATCCCAAGCAAGCGTGCCCGGTATGGGGTCAAATTGTATAAGCTCTGTGAAAGGGCCACAGGCTATACCCACAAATTTCGGATCTATGAGGGAAAAGATCAGACCCTGCAGCCGGTCGGTTGCCCTGACTACCTGGGGAGCAGTGGGAAGACAGTCTGGGACTTGGTGTCACCCTTATTCAGCAAGGGGTACCATCTTTTTTTATTTTTTTATTTATATTTTTATTGTAAATTTCAATATATAACAGAGGGTAACAGAGGGTAACAGGTTACCAAGGTATAGGCTTGCAGGCCATGTCAAATAAGATATGATACAGAGATTGTACACTTTCATTGTAAAAATTACAACATGCATGAGTTAGCTCACAGTACAGTCATCTGCAATTTGAAAAGGATTTATGATGAATATTGTGTTTGCCAAACTGAGATCTAAGAAGAGGACGACATGACCTGGAATGAAGGGTCTTAGATCTTCCATGTGGAATATAAGAGTCTCCTGAACAAGACGCTAATTGCATTGGGAGAGTGTGGTATGTATGTCTTAAACCATTTAGACAACTGTGAGATATGTTAAGTTTTTAGGGATCTGTGTTGAGACCACAGGGACCATCTCTTTAGGAACATCAGGTGTGTACGGGATTCCCATGACGATAGTTCCTCAAACCTATAGATCTGATCTATTTTTTGGGTCCATTGTTCTTGAGAAGGGACTTCAGATTGCAGCCAAAATTTAGGGAGTAGGAGACGAGCCGCCAGTAGCATCTGTGAAAATACCAAAGGTGGCTTAGCTTTCTCCTTTTCTTGTGAGAGGGACAGTAGAGCTAGCTGGGGGGAAGGTTGGATCGAAGTGCCGCAGATTCGGTTGGTAACTGAGAAGATCTCACACCACCACTTATGTATAAGAGGGCAAGCCCACCAAATGTGGAAAAAGGTTCCTCTCTCCCCATGGCACCTCCAGCAAACGTCCGAAGCAGACACTGAAAATCTTGCTGTTTTGTCAGGCGTATTGTACCATCTGGTAAGGATTTTATATCCATTTTCCTGGAGTCTAACGCAGCGGGAGGCACCATGAGGGGACTGAAGTAGTTTAGGTAGATCTTCAAATGGAATTGTAATGTTCAAATCATTTTCCCAATGTTTCACAAAGGATGGTTTAGCTATCATTGGAGGCAGCCGCAATTTACTGTATATCAGTGAAATGAGTTTTCTGGGTGTTGGGTGTATTGAAATCAAAGCTTCCAACCAAACCAAAGGACGAGACAGATCCCCTATTTTAATATGTTGTTTTAAGTAGGCTCTGAGGTAAGCAATAGAGAGGAAATCTCTCGGGTGGGGGTTGAGCAAGGCATTAGTTTCATTTAAGTCCATCCAACTTCCTATAGGGAGAACCAGTGAGGTTATAGGAGTTGAGGCGGAAATAAGTCCTACTGAAGTTGATTTCCTGAGGGTAGAGGGGGCTGTATTTATAACATCAGACACAGATAGGGTGGGGGAAGGGTATGGGATGGAGCAGTGTGAAGAGGATAACCACTTCCAAGCTTCCAGAGTAGCTTTAACTATTGGGTAGTGAGGCACTAGGCCAGGGAGAACCAGTCTATGACCCAGGAGAAGTGATCTAGCTGGTCCGTTCAAAATATCTAGTTCTATCTGAACCACTGCGGAGGAAGGGGGAGAACGTAGCCAAGCTATTGCTCGTGAAAGGAGAATGGCTTTCCCGTATAGCTCAGGGTTTGGCAGGCCAATTCCCCCAGCATGTCTCGGCTTAGTGAGGAGAGCAGATGAAAGTCTCGCTTTCTTTCCGCACCAGATGAAGGATCTGAACTTTTGCATAATCGAATCATAATAGTGTTTTGGTACAGTTATGGGGAGTACTTGTTGTAGGTATGTGAGACGGGGAAGTATTAAGGAAGAAAGGAGGTTTTTGCGACCAAACCAGGACAGAGTTGGGTTAGAGCGGGCCAAGTTATCAATAGCTTCAAAAAGCGAGTCTTTTAAGGGGGTGTAGTTAAGAGAGAAAAGTTCAGATACTTCAGGACTAATCTTAACCCCCAAATATGTGATATTATGGGAGGACCAATTAAATGGAGACTCTCTCATCAGTTGACTTTTGGTTGTCTGAGAAATGCCTAAGCAGAGGACTAGTGACTTGCTGGCATTAATTTTGAAATCTGACAAGACACTATACTTCTCAAGGTGAGTCTGAATCCGGGGCAAGGATACCTTCGGGTTAATTGTCATCATAAGAACATCATCTGCGAAGGCAGCTATTTTTTGTTCCCTGCCTCCCAAACATAGACCTACCACCTCCCGGTCCAATCTTATGGTTGCCAAGAGTGGCTCAAGGGCCAAAATAAATAAGAGGGGTGAAAGGGGGCAGCCTTGACGGGTCCCATTTCTAATGGGAAAAGGGGAGGATAGGTTACCATTAACTACTACTGAAGCTGTTGCATGTTCATACATCGAGAAAGTGGATTGAACAAAGGGATCAGGCAAACCAAAGCCCAGCATTGTTTGCTTTAAGTATAACCAATTGACCCTATCAAATGCTTTCTCAGCATCCGTGCTAAGTAAAAGCATAGGGGAGGAAATTTGTTTGGCATGACAAAGAGTGTTTATCACTCTGGTGGTGTTATCCTTGCCTTCCCTGTTGCGGATAAAACCGACCTGGTCCCCATGAACAAGTTGAGGAAGAAGAATGGCTAACCTATTGGCTAACATCTTGGCCAGGAGCTTGAGGTCTATGTTTAGGAGGGAAATGGGCCTATAATTTGAACATAACTTAGCATCTTTCCCTTCCTTTGGAATAAGAGTAATGTGGGCCGCAGTCATATCTCTTGAGAGGGGAATTCCCTGGAATGTCTGGTTACATACTTCCAAAAGATGGGGGAGAAGGAGTTCATGGAATTTTTTATAGTAAGCTAATGGCAAACCGTCCGGGCCTGGACTCTTTCCTGTCGGCATTTGGTGCATTGCTTTTTTAAGTTCAGATAAGGAAAAAGGGGATTCCAGACTGGATTTCTGCTCTGGAGAGATGTTAGGAAGTTTAGCAGCTTTCAGGAAAGAAGATGTAGCGGAGGCACGAGTATTTGGGTCTGTGGCTGAGGGAAGGTTATATAAATCATTGTAAAATAAACGAAAATGGGCAGCAATCTGGTTAACTGAGAAGATAGGAGAGCCATCCTGCGAGGAAAGCTGGTGGACATGATTTGCTGATCTCCTCCCTTTAACTCTATTCATGACAAATTTTGTGGCTTTATCGCCATGTGCGAAAAATTTGTGCTGGAAACTCATGTAATATTTGGCCGCTCTAGAGGATAGGAGGGATCTTAGTTTGGCCCTATACTTCGATAATTCTTGGAATTCAGGGTCAGAGGGATTATTTTTGTGCTGCGACTGGATGTTTTTTAGTGTTTCATCAATTTCTCTTTCCCTTATTCTTTTTTGGTGGGTGCCAATATTGATGAATTGTCCCCTAATTACTGGTTTGTGAGCATCCCAAAGTGTGTTCACTGCTAATTCGGGGTTTTTGTTTAGTGAAAAATACTCAGTGATGTGTTTGGAAATTAAATCTACTGAGTCCTGGAAGCCCAAGAGGGATTAATTTAGGCGCCAGTTGAAGCACGAGGGCGTTTCGTTAGGGGCTGAGACAGAGAGAAATATAGGGGAGTGATCTGAAACATGTATGGAGCCAATAGACGTCTCTCTACACAAGTGTAAGTGCTCTTTAGAGATAAAAAGGTAGTCTATTCTGTGATAGGTACTATGTGTTGGGGAGTAGAATGAGAAGTCTGAATCATTAGGGTGATGTGATCGCCAGACATCAATCAGGTGTAAATCCCATAGGGTATTTCTAATGGTTTTTAAAGCTTTATTTGAGTGGGAGGATTTGTGAGAAGAGGTATCCAACTGTGGGAAAAGTGCTACGTTAAAGTCGCCCCCTACTATTACTATACCCTCCTTAAATGATTCTATGACTGGGAATATGTCGGTAAACCACTGGGCCTGTTTAGAGTTAGGGACATATAAATTAATAAGGGTGTAAGTTTGAGGCCCTATAGTGCCTTTTAGTAGCATGAATCTCCCATCTGGGTCGAGGATTTGGCTAACAAATTTAAAGGGGATTTTCCTTTGCAAACCAATACTAACTCCACTAGAGGCCGAGGAACTACCCCCACAGTGATACCAATTGGAATAGTATGAAAATCGCATGTCAGGGTAGTGGTTGAAGCGGAAGTGTGTCTCTTGTAGGAAAATCACCCCAGCCCCGGCTTTTCTTAGAATGGTAAAGATTTGACTCCGTTTTGAAGGGGAATGAAAACCTTTAACATTGTAAGAGGCTACTGTCAGATCAGCCATTGGGTGTGGTGTGTGTGGTAGTACCTTGCTGCTGGTGTGATCTTCCCGGCAAGAATATAGCGGATTGGTGGTGATCCGCTGCTTCATACGTCTTGGAAGATGAAGTAGATAGGAGAGTATTCCTTTTCAGTGGAAGAAACAAATACCTTGGGTTAGGGATTAAGGGAGGGAACAGAATACAACAAGTTAAACAAACAACATGGTAGAGAGTAGACATTTTTAAATATGTCCTGATCGGGAGGGGGGTAATTGGTCAGTAGACCGGTTGGGAGATCGTATAACGCCCATGAGGAGGTATTAATAGGGCAAGAAAAGGATGGAAGACCCTTAAGGCCAGTAGTGTTAGATGTATGAAATCACAATGGCTCTAAGATCTTAAATCAGAAAAGTGGGAGATTATGATTTCTAAAAAACAGCATCACATAAAGCATGCATGGAAAGATCACTTATTACAATCTACTGTTCTTGAGAAAGGCTCCTCGGTGTAAGCTGCATGCCCCTTTTCTTGGAACGTGAGGACTTCGGTGTACGTGGCACTTCAAAGGGAGCCACCCTGGGGACATCAGGTAAGACATTTAAATCTTGAAAAAGTTCCCAGTTTTCAATCGGCAGTGCAGGTATATTCAGTAGCTCGTAGACAGCTGTGAGATCCGTGAAGGATGAGATGTTAACCCTCTTGCCCGCATATGTGAAAGCTAGGCCAAACGGATAAGACCAACGGTACAGCACTTTGTTAGAACGGAGCCAGTCTGTCAGGGGCTTGAGGGCCCTGCGTTTCTTCAAAGTTGAAGGAGCTAAGTCCTGGTATATATCAATCCTAGCATCTTCATATTCTATGTCATTGCGATTACGAGCCGCCTCTAGAATGGCGGTTTTCACTTGAAAATTGAGAAATTTGCATATAATGTCCCTGGACGGTTCGGTCGGCTTAGGCTTTGGTCTCAAAGCTCTGTGAGCCCGTTCTATGACCACTTCGTGTGGGTAGTCAGGGCCCAGTAACGATCCACATATTTCAATAATAGTAGCCGAAATATCGCTGGGGGGGACCGATTCTGGCACTCCTCTAAATCTCAGGTTATTTCGGCGCCCCCTGTTTTCCTGATCTTCTAGGGAAGCATGGAGGTCATTCAAATACATTGCGCAGCGGCGAAAGGAATCTGTTACTGCAGACTGGTGGGTTAAGATGGCTGTTTGGTGCGATTCAAGGGTCTCCACACGCTCCCCAATATGCCTCACCTCGTGCCTGCAGGCTGACAGTTCTGCCAGGATCGGTTCCATTACTCTATTGAGAGCTCGGTCGAGGTATTTCCTTGTGATCGGCAACTCAGTAGTAGAATGGATATCCTCTGATCCGCTTTCTTCCTCCGATTGGGCAGATGCACGTTTCGGAGCTTTAGATTGCGGTGTCGGCGCCATCTTGGGCTCTCTGGCAGCTATCGTGGCGGCCGCTTTCTTGAGGAATTTCTCCATGTCTCCCCCAGGAATTTGATTTTTGGAGGTAGCAGGAGGATCACCGTGTCCGGCATTCCCGATTTTCACCATTCTTGCCACAATAAGCTAATTTTAGCTGGCGTTAGGGACGATTCTCCTTACAGAGCAGAGAGCTATGCGACCATCTTTATGTGGGGTACCATCTTTATGTGGACAATTTTTACACAAGTGTGGCCCTCTTTAGGCATTTGTTTCTAGAACGGATTTGCGCCTGTGGCACCGCGCGAACTTGTCGCGTGGGCTTCCCCCAACGGCTTGTAACCACCCGTCTTGCAAGGGGGGAGAGGGCTGCCTTGTGTAACGAAGAACTGCTCGCGGTGAAATGGAGAGACAAGCGTGACGTTTACATGCTCTCCTCCATTCACGCAGACACGACAATCCAAATTGAGCGAGCAACCCGTGTCATTGAAAAGCCCCTCTCAGTCCACGACTATAATTTGCTCATGGGAGGGGTGGACTTCAATGACCAGATGTTGTCTCCGTATTTAGTTTACCGCAGAACCAGACGCTGGTATAAGAAGGTGTCTGTATATTTAATTCAATTGGCGCTGTATAATAGTTTTGTTCTCTACAGTAAGGCTGGGAGAACAGGATCCTTCCTCAAATTCCAGGAAGAGATCATCGAGAACCTCCTATATCCAGGAGGTTCCGGGGCCCCATCCACCAGTGTAGTTAGCCGTCTACACGAGCGACATTTCCCCAGTGTCGTTCCTGGTACCTCAACCCAACCGTCACCCCGAAAAAGATGTCGTGTCTGTAGCAGGAGTGGAATAAGGCGTGACACCCACTATTTCTGTCCTGACTGTCCTGACCACCCTGCCCTATGCTTTGGTGAGTGTTTCCGGAAGTACCACACACAGGTACACCTAGCATAGGGATTGCATCTCACAGGACAGGCACACAGGGCTATTAGGGCCCTTTCACTCACAGCTGCTGCAAACCTCTCCTTTCACCTGGGATAAAGTGCATAACGTACTTTGCCACATCTTTGGGCGATTTGCGCTTTGCACATTGTCCCATGAGGAAGGAGAGGTTTGTTCTATAAAGGTAAAAAAAACGAAACAAAAAAAAAATTACCGGTAAGTAAAAAAGTTTAAAAAGTTAAAAAAGTTAATATGTTCTGTTCTAAAGTTAATAAAGTTATTGCGTTGCGGCCTGGTTTTTTCTTTTTTGTTTTGTTTTTTTTACCTTCCAGGTGGACCAACCGATCGACTAGCTGCAGCACTGATGTGCATTCGGACAGAAGCATTGCGCTGCTAACAGATTACACGCAAGTCGGTGTATGCGGCGCTGCAAGACGAGATTTCTCCTCTGCAGTAAAAGATACGTTTGCCGAGGCATATGAGCTGAGGAGGTGGCGGTGTTCATATACTTTGGCAAACACTTTGTATATATAAAAAAAAAGATCCCGGCAATGATTTATTTATCCACATCGATTGATGTGAATGGAGAAATCTGGTTTGCCAGGGCATACGAGCTAAGTGGGTATGGATGTTGGGCGGAGCTCCTATGTCCTGGCAGACGCCTTTCCCCTCCTTTTTCTTTTTTTGGCAGAGATTTTTTCATCCACATCGATCGATGCGAATGAAGAAATCTGTGCCGTTCATTTTTTTCTTTCAGCCCAGAGGCTGAATGGAAAAAAAAAATCTCATTACCTGTATGCTCAATATAAGGAGAATAGCAGAAACTCCTAATGCTGGGCATACATGTAATGATTGCGGAGACCAGGGCAGTACAAACACTCCACAAATAACACCATTTTGGAAAGAAGACACCCCAAGGTATTCGCTGAGGGGCAAATTGAGTCCATGAAAGATTAAAATTTTTGTCCCAAGTTAGCGGAAAGGGAGACTTTGTGAGAACAAAATCAAAAAAATCAATTTCCGCTAACTTGTGCCAAAATTTTTTTTTTTCTATGAACTCGCCATGCCCCTCATTGAATACCTTGGGGTGTCTTCTTTCCAAAATGGTGTCACATGTGGGGTATTTATACTGCCCTGGCATTTTAGGGGCCCCAAAGCGTGAGAAGAAGTCTGGTATCCAAATGTCTAAAAATGCCCTCCTAAAAGGAATTTGGGCACCTTTGCCCACCTAGGCTGCAAAAAAGTGTCACACATGTGGTATCTCCGTATTCAGGAGAAGTTGGGGAATATGTTTTGGGGTGTCATTTTACATATACCCATGCTGGGTGAGATAAATATCTTGGTCAAATGCCAACTTTGTATAAAAAAATGGGAAAAGTTGTCTTTTGCCAAGATATTTCTCTCACCCAGAATGGGTATATGTAAAATGACACCACAAAACACATTCCCCAACTTCTCCTGAATACGGCGATACCACATGTGTGACACTTTTTTGCAGCCTAGGTGGGCAAATGGGCCCACATTCCAAAGAGCACCTTTCGGATTTCACAGGTCATTTACCTACTTACCACACATTAGGGCCCCTGGAAAATGCCAGGGCAGTATAACTACCCCACAAGTGACCCCATTTTGGAAAGAAGACACCCCAAGGTATTCCGTGAGGGGCATGGCAAGTTCCTCGAATTTTTTATTTTTTGTCACAAGTTAGTGGAAAATGATGATTTTTTTTTTTTTTTTTTTCATACAAAGTCTCATATTCCACTAACTTGTGACAAAAAATAAAAACTTCCATGAACTCACTATGCCCATCAGCGAATACCTTGGGGTCTCTTCTTTCCAAAATGGGGTCACTTGTGGGGTAGTTATACTGCCCTGGCATTCTAGGGGCCCAAATGTGTGGTAAGGAGTTTGAAATCAAATTCTGTAAAAAATGGCCTGTGAAATCCGAAAGGTGCTCTTTGGAATATGGGCCCCTTTGCCCACCTAGGCTGCAAAAAAGTGTCACACATCTGGTATCTCTGTATTCAGGAGAAGTTGAGGAATGTGTTTTGGGGTGTCTTTTTACATATACCCATGCTGGGTGAGATAAATATCTTGGTCAAATGCCAACTTTGTATAAAAAAATGGGAAAAGTTGTCTTTTGCCAAGATATTTCTCTCACCCAGCATGGGTATATGTAAAATGACACCCCAAAACACATTCCCCAACTTCTCCTGAGTACGGAGATACCAGATGTGTGACACTTTTTTGCAGCCTAGGTGGGCAAAGGGGCCCATATTCCAAAGAGCACCTTTCGGATTTCACTGGTCAGTTTTTACAGAATTTGATTTCAAACTCCTTACCACACATTTGGGCCCCTAGAATGCCAGGGCAGTATAACTACCCCACAAGTGACCCCATTTTGGAAAGAAGACACCCCAAGGTATTCCGTGAGGGGCATGGCGAGTTCCTAGAATTTTTTATTTTTTGTCACAAGTTAGTGGAAAATGATGATTTTTTTTTTTTTTTTCATACAAAGTCTCATATTCCACTAACTTGTGACAAAAAATAAAAACTTCCATGAACTCACTATGCCCATCAGCGAATACCTTGGGGTCTCTTCTTTCCAAAAAAAAAAGTAAAAATGTCAGCAGCAATGAAATACCACCAAATGAAAGCTCTATTAGTGAGAAGAAAAGGAGGTAAAATTCATTTTGGGTGGTAAGTTGCATGACCGAGCAATAAACGGTGAAAGTAGTGTAGGTCAGAAGTGTAAAAAGTGGCCTGGTCTTTCAGGGTGTTTAAGCACTGGGGGCTGAGGTGGTTAAATGCCCGAACACCGAACTCGAACACAAACTTTTCCAGCAATGTTCGAGTTCGGGTCTGGGTACCAAAAATTGTAAAGTTTGGTACGGACCCGAATTTTACAGTTCGGGTTCGCTCAACACTAGTCACTTACTCAGTTTTAATTTACTATTCTTGGCTTCAAAAAAACTGGAATATGACCAATTGGGATTCAATAGTACCCATTTGGCACTGCCATTTATCTGACATATCTGTCATGACTTGAAGCCATGAAGCTTGTATGAACTGAGGCAATTTACCCTTTATTAAAAAAATATTGCTGTGAAATATTGTTGCGCTGTTAGTGTAGGTCATTTTATATTCTCTCCAGCTATTTCTGAGTTATTTTGGTTAAAAAAAAAAATAATAATTACCGGTAGAAACCTCTTTTTTAAAACCAATCCACTGCCCATAAGGCTTAGTTTTGGACTGATCCCAAATCTCATATAAATTTGCCATGTTAGGCAGTAATCCCTCCCCTCTTTGTCTTTCATTGATTTGCCGATGTGTTACAATACAGTAGTTCTGCCAGTTTTGGTGCACAGTCTGAAGGAAAATCGGAAACTTGGTACCTCCCAGATAGAAAAGTTCAAGGAAATAATCATATCACTATCATTAGTAGGCACCACAAGCCAGTACTTCTTCTCATCTCCTCCTCCCTTATATTTACGTGTCTGAATGTTTTAATTGTATTACTATAATCTAACATCATCATATTTTTATAGAAATGTTCAAGCTACTATTTACAATCTTCTAAGATGTGCATAAAACGGCACTACAGACCTGAGTAAAGCACCGTAGTCTTGAATCACTGCTTATTATGCCTACACTCTATTCTTACATGTCATTGAATCACTTCTACAATGGCCAGCTATTGTCTGGTTTCATAAAATGATCGGTGTGTTTCCTGCTGTATCCCGTCATGAATAGCAAGCAATCAAAACTCATATACAAGTAATTCCCTTAGGCTCAGGATTTTCCACAATGCCCTGAAAAAGGGGAATTAAGGTATAAAGGAAAAACATCATGACTAGCATCTGGATGTATCACACTGGTAGTAACATCTTCTTACTCAGCCTGTAAATAGAACAATATAAATCCTTATAATCTGTCTAGTGTGGTTTCACAAAATCAGGTTCTATCAGGTCCCAAGAGACCATTTCTGATGTGCAAACCAGCCAAAGCACTTCTTAAAGGGTTTTTCTGAGGGTAAAATGTTACCCTCCTCTTCAAAACAAGGTAAAGTCACTATTTAAATATAATGGTGGGGAGTGTAAAGAGTTAAAAATTGAAAATAACGGCTTCAACTTATTGATTGCTGTATTAGGAGCAACTTTTTTCTTATTGCTACTCTCTGAAAACCCGTTAACTATTGGGGCGTAGACAACGTATATGGTTTATGCTCTTTACTCTTGGTGTAAAGGCTTTATTTGAACTATAATAATGGTACACAATGGCAACAAATTGGCTAATAGTACAGGGTGGGCCATTTATATGGATACACCTTTATAAAATGGGAATGGTTGGTGATATTAACTTCCTGTTTGTGGCACATTAGTATATGTGAGGGCAGAAACTTTTCAAGATGGTTGGTGATCATGGCGGCCATTTTGAAGTCGGCGACTTTTGTTTTTTCAATAGGAAGAGGGTCATGTGAAACATCAAACTTATTGGTAATTTCACAAGAAAAACAATGGTGTGCTTGGTTTTAACGTAACTTTATTCTTTCATGAGTTATTTACAAGTTTCTCTTTGTTTACAGCCATTGACATGTCGCCGAGGTTAACAAGTGAGGAGCGGATAGAAATTGTGTTGATGTCTGGTGAACGCAGTAACCGGGTCATTGCAGCAGATTTCAATGCAAGACACCCTACGAGACCACCCATCTCCCATGCTACAGTTAGCAAACTGCTTGCTAAGTTTCGTGAAACTGGTTCAGTGTTGGATTTGCCAAAATGTGGACGCATGAAATCTGTCTCTAATGAAGAAACATCAGTGGCTGTCCTAGCTTTATTCAGCAAGAGCCCACAGCGTAGCACTCGCCGCATGTCACTGGAGAGTGGCATTAGTCAAACATCCCTTCGGCAGATATTAGCTACTCCCAAATGGCACCCTTACAAACTCCAGCTACTGCAGCATCTCAACGAGGATGACCCAGATCGGCGCACTGAATTTGCAGAATGGGCAAAACAAAAATTGGACCAGGACCCTCAGTTTACGCAGAAGATTTTGTTCAGTGATGAGGCAAACTTTTATGTGAATGGTGAAGTTAACAAACAAAACCACCACTATTGGTCTGACACTAACCCACATTGGATAGATCCCTCCAAGACTGTTGGAACAAAAAAATTGATGGTATGGTGTGGTATATGGGGTACAAAGATAGTGGGGCCATTCTTCATCAATGGAAACCTCAAGGCCACTGGATATGCGAAATTGCTACATGATGATGTGTTTCCCTCTTTATGCACTGAAGCTGGCACGTTCCCTGAGTTTTTCCAGCAAGATGGTGCACCACCACATTATGGGTGTCAGGTCCGAGCATTCCTAGATGAACAGTTTCCTGGAAAGTGGATTGGTCGTCGTGGGCCAGTTAAATGGCCCCCAAGGTTTCCCGATCTGACCCCCTTAGACTTTTATCTTTGGGGTCATCTGAAGGCAATTGTCTATGCTGTGAAGATACGAGATGTGCAGCACATGAAACTACGGATACTGGAAGCCTGTGCTAGCATTTCTCCTGCGGTGTTGCTATCAGTGTGTGAAGAGTGGAAGAAGAGGGTTGCATTGACAATCCAACACAATGGGCAGCACATTGAACACATTTTATAAGTGGTCAGAAACTTGTAAATAACTCATGAAAGAATAAAGTTACGTTAAAACCAAGCACACCATTGTTTTTCTTGTGAAATTCCCAATAAGTTTGATGTTTCACATGACCCTCTTCCTATTGAAAAAACAAAAGTTGAATTCAAAATGGCCGACTTCAAAATGGCCGCCATGGTCACCACCCATCTTGAAAAGTTTCCCCCCTCCCATATACTAATGTGTCACAAACAGGAAGTTAATATCACCAACCATTCCCATTTTATTAAGGTGTATCCATATAAATGGCCCACCCTGTATAATACAAGAGTTGCATGTACAACAATAAAAAAATATTTTTTAGTTCTAAGGAACAACATTGTCATTCATTTAACACTCAATGAAATCAAGGAATAAGTCTTACTTTAAAGGGGTTATGCGATGTTTGATGCAAAAAATGAAAATCAGAGATCATAAAAAAAAATTACAATACAGTGTACCTTTCTAACAAATTTAGAACCAGCCCTGTACCTCACATGGGTCCAGAGATCACACCATTCATGGCTCCAATTGCTTGATTCTCTTCAGACTGGCAGCTCAGGGGTGTATCCTTTCTGCTGCAGCTCTCTTTTTCTAACTACCACAGCTTCTAACAGAATCGATGGCTGGTGGCAATTGAAGACTTAAACTGAGCACGTTCAACCAGCTCAGTGAGATGGACAAAAATAAGGAAAAAAACAAACAGCAAGTGGCACTATACAGATACATTTTAAAGAAAAGCTCATTGGCTATACTAAATGTTTAATCACATGCAATTACAAAAGTATTTGGTTTGAAAATGTAAAATTTGTTTCATGACACTGCTAAGTCATGCTTCTGAATGACCTTTTAATTCTTGATTGAAAGTCAACATACAAGATGAATAAAGGACTGGTTATTGATATACCAAACCATTAGACATGAGGAACTGAGGAACTAGGATACCTGAAATATTAAACCACTAAGCAGTAAAGACCAGGGCACAAAGCTAGTACGATAATTTGAGATTGTGAACAGGGATGGTTATCCGTAGGTCATGATGCCCATGAATAAAGTCAGTTAAGAAAGGATGTCTATGACTAGAAAATATATAATCAGAGAACTCTTGTGTATTTTTCTTCAGCACATCTTCTTTTTTGTATGACAATTTATTAAGTCCTGTTAAAAACATAAAAAGTACATAAAGTCCCAATACATGCTTATGGTAATCTAACAGTACAGTCTTCCAATAGTTATAAACTATGACTGGAGACAGACTGTCTGAAACACGTAAATGTCTGTTAGGACTTTCTGTATATAATACTCTCCGCTGTTGATGCCGAGTTGTCTTCCATGCATTGTCTGTTCTTTTGGGAAGATGATCACAATTATGGGATACCAGAGAGCTGGCTGTTCACGTGTACTGTAACTCTTTTCTGCTTCATGACTAGGAAAACCACTAAACTCCAGATGACTGAAGACCTAAACCACTGGATATCTGAGAACATGATTCTAATCTGGTAGAGAGCAAATGGGGGATAAAAAAAACACACAGCACTCTGACAGTACTATCTGTACTCTGGTCAGCAGATCTCTGTGGAAAATTAAATCTTTAGATTTGTATGGATGTAAATAAATTTTTAAATGCATATTTAAAACCCTTAAAACTTTTACAAATATATTTAAAACCCTACAGTGCTTGTATAGAATTTTTACAGTCTCATTAAATAAGTCACATTTATTCACTTAGCCTATTATTCATTTTTGCTTTGTGGTGAAGGGAGTGGGGTGGGGGGAGTATGTAATTGTGCCTCACACTTCTTTAGTCTGGACATTACAGCTTGTCCCTGGAAGCTCGGTAGGCTGTAAAATTCAGATGACAAATGAAATATGTTTCATATCACAAATTACCGTCCAAGTACATTTATTTCAGGAATTCTTTAGCAACAAACACTTGCTCTTAAAAAATCCAATTTATTACATCAGCAGGGTATTTCACATCAGAATGCAGTAACCAATTCTGAGCAGTTTTGTTAATATAGAGAATTAATCAGCCAGTTATCCTAAGACACTATATACTCCTTAATGCATTCTGTTCTAGCTTCACTGTTCATCTCCTTTGGATTGTGTAATAGGGTTTTCTATGGGTGGATTGTTCATATGGTTAGTGATCTGCACTGGGTCAGCACACTTTATGGTCAGTGAATAGTCAGTGAACAGGAATTTATGGTGTATCTGAATCTGACAGAATTGAATGTCAAACAATAAATCGATCTGCATGATACCAGATTAATCTCATTGCTTTTCTCTGTACAGAATTAGACTACTTTTCTATGGATGTGCATTAGCAGTCCGCACTGTCAAACAAGCAGTCAAATCCATAAGCAGACATTTACACACATACATGGATACTTAGACTTCCTACTCAAAATGGTGTTCTCCATGAGAAGGAACAGTACCCCCTAGACCTGCTTCAATGGCCTCTCACCTAGCCATCCAGCACCTTGCTCTGCATGGATAAGAGGCAAGAATCCTAAAACAGCTATCTACAGATTGGTGTATTTTCCTTATGGAGAGAATTCTGCTTTAGCTTATATCTGAAGTCATGTCACATGGTCTATTAAAGGGTTAGACATTGACTTATAAAGCTCCAATAGGTGACACTAAAGAGGCAGCTTTTTTCTTTGTAGATGAGACCAAATTTTCATATTCTTTCTCCCAGGAAGCATTGCAAATCAAATAAGACTCCTTAAGTCTCCACTAGGAGAAACATTACTTCTGTAGCCCTTTATGGTCTTTCCAGTCTACCAATGTCTATAAATGTAGGCATGTTTCCCCATTTTTGATACTTTTTCTTAAAGGTATTCCCCAGGAATTAAGAAAATAAAAATACTTAAATATTATAAATATATTCCCAACCTTTGCCTTTCATTAGTTGTAATGGCTTGTTTTGTCTGGGGAGCGATCATCAGGGGAAATAAAATGGCCTATTAGTATACACAAAACCTGTCCTAATCACTCAGGAAGACAAGTTACTTCAGAGTAGTGAGCTAAAGAGCTGCCTCATCCTCCTATCTGCTCTAATTGTTAGGGATTATTATCCTAAATATAGATAAGATCTTCAGTTGAATCCCTGTAGGAAGGGAGTTCATGAGGAGACATGAAGTACAGAGAGGAGGGTAGAGGTAATGAGTACCAGCACTTGTATGCAGTCTTCATTACCACAGCCCCAAATTACCACAGTCTGTAATGTCCATCCTATCTGTACTTCATGTCTTCTCATGGACTCCATTCCTACAGAGATTGAGCTAAAGATCTTATCATCTGTATTCAGGATCATAATCCCCGACAAGCAGAGAGAAGGATGAGGCAGCTCTTTAGCTCAGTTTTCTGTAGTAACTTGTCCTCCTGTGTGATCAGGACAGGTTTTGAGTGTACTAATAGGATGGTGGCCATTTTATTTCTCCTAATGATTTCTCAGTAGACATAACGAGCCATTATAACTAATGATACGAATTTGGGAATATATTTATAATAAAGTAATATTTAAGTATTTTCATTTAATGGAGAACCCCTTTAAAGTGAATCATCATTGAAGACTGAACTATTGTAATGCATAAATATATGAAAATGTACCATATATTATTATTCTTTTTCAACTCACTTTAATTCCTGCACTGTCAACAAATGGTCTTTTTCTATGCATTACAATTAAAGGGAGCCTGTCACCATGAAACTGTGAATTATAGAGCAGGATTTGCTGAGCAGATTGATATATAGTTTTAATGGGAAAAGATTCAGTAAAACTTGTATTTTATTTACTTAAATTCCTGCTCATTCTGGGCTTTGAAGTCCAGGAGGTGGCCTTATCAGTGATTGACAGCTATCTCTGTATACATAGTCATAGAGGAAAGGCTGTCAATCACTGATAGGACTAGCTCCTGGACTTCAAAGCCCAGAATGAGTATGGATAGAAATGTATAATTACATGTTTTACTAAATATTTCCCCATAAAACTATATATCTATTTGCTTACTTCCTCCTGCTCTATACCATACTGCCTTCAGCTCAGACATCATTTTAATTGTGGCAGGTTCCATTTAATACAAATCCAAAGAGAAAACCCCTATTCATAGAAAGGTATTAACAAATATCCATATTTGTCATGAAAGAAATGCAAAAAATTGCTTTTAAAGTGCAGCAAGCCCCCATGGGAGGTGGTGTAGAGGATAGGAGTGGTAGCAAGCTAGATGTAGTGTAGTTATGTCACATTTCATGCCGTCGCTCCCTGGGGTCCGTGGCAGTGAAAGTTGTAGCACTGAAGAATGAGGCCAGAGCTGAATGTAACAAAGTCCGTTTTACTAAGTGCAATGTAGTACATGAAAATACATACAGTAGCAGCAGGCTTTAGTGCAATTCTTCTCTGCCTGCAATTTTGCACTTACTATAGATGTGACTGGCTTATTGGTCATTTGGTGATGAGGGTGTTTTTGGCCTATTTTCCCTCACCTCACAGCAGTGTCTGTAGAAGCAATGTTGCAGTTCACTCTACTGTCTCAGATCCCAAGACTTTATTTGAGTCTTTACTTTAATTCTGGGGAGTAGGTGCTCTTAGAGCTGCTTCCTCAATCTCAAGCAGTAGAGTGTATCTGGATGCTGATTCTCAAGTGGTCTCTTTATCAGCTGCTTCCCTACTCTCCTCCACTATCAGGACAGGACCTCTCTCTGCCTAACTCTTCCCCTCTCCGCCTAACTCTGACTATAGAATACGGAATCACCCTAGACTTCCCCCTCCTGGCAGGAAGTCAGACAAGTCCATTCTCCAAGGAGGGGTGAAACAGGGTGGTTAAAGGGGTTTTGTCACTTCAGCAAGAGGCAGTTATCATGTAGAGAAAGTTAATAAAAGCCATTTACGACCACCATGCACTCCTTCAGCTGTGGCTGTGCTTGCAAACTATAGAAAAAAGCTTCGGCTTCACTGGTGTCCTGTATCGTGGGAATGCACATAAGCTGGAGTTGGTGTGCAAGCACTATCACCGTTGCTGGATTGCAGGGTGGATGTAACCATGGAAACAAGCAGTGTATAATGTGATGGAAAAATGAATCCAGCCACCAAAGGAGGCAATATGGACAATCACAATACATTAGTAAGAGCCTTGTATTAGCTTTCTCTACATAATAAATGCTATTTGCTGAAGTGACACAACCATTTCAGTCCTGTTACAGCCAGTCATTGCTATGCAATATCTCCCCCTGCTGGATAAGATGACATAATACAAGAGATTTATACTGTATAACATTGCACAGAATTAAAGAACACCATAGTAATACCCCCAACAGTAGCCAAAGAAATACAATTGTTTTGGCCATTAAACCATCAAGTGGGGTCATTTAGGACTGAAACACTCTGATCCTTAAGGAGTTAAATGGGTTGTCCTGGCTTACAGATATTGACAACCTACCTTAAGAATAGGTCATCAATATCAGATTGGTGGAGGTCCAACACCTGGAACCCCATCTGCTGGCACCCAAAACTATACACTAGCGGGTTAGCACAGCTCATCTCTCATTCAAGTGGAGGGGAGCTGAGCTGCTGTATGCTGGCGCTGGAAACGACACAGTTTATGGAGATTTCTGCTTTCTGTACACTAAATAGCTTCAAGTGCCGCAGCTGCTGGAAACAGCTGATTGGTGGGGTTTGGGGGTGTCAGACCTGCACCAATCTGAAATTGATGACCTATCCTGAAGATACGTCATCAATATCTGCAGTCTGGACTACTTCTTGAATAATAAAACAGTAACCAATAGGTTCATAAACTCCCTCTATTGATGGCTGATAGCTGCTGAAATCCTGCCTACGTGGAGAACTTTATCATGCAATTTGCTTCAGTATTTTGGCATAGAAGATGGCATGCCATATTTGCACCAAAATGTGCAACTTTTCTTGTCACTCTCCTGTTTTCAAATGTGGTGAGAAAAGTGGGCATGGTTGGCTTGGCTAGAAACTTTCCAGCAGATTTGCCTGCATAGGGCGGGTTCACATCACCGTTATGAATTCCATTATTGTTCTCCGTTATAACATGGTTATAGCGGAAAATAATGGAATTTCTAAGACGGAATTAAAAACAGAAATCTTTCGAGGCATTCCGTTTTGATCCATCATTAGAGGTCTATGGGCAACCATAACGGATGTCTAGTTTCAGTTATACAGGACGGAAAAAAAAGTCCCGTCGACAAATGGTGAATCTATTTTTTCCTGAAATTCAGATCGAAGTCAATTGTTTCACTACGATTCGCTCAACACTACTTACCACCTGATCAGATTATCTAAATGATCACTGTGTCTATGGACATATTGAGCACTTTCAAAAGAAGTTGTAAAAACTTTTAAAACAACCCTGCTCATATTATTTAGATTATACATGCCCAAATCACTGCTGTGAGATGCTACAGGCTGGTGGTACAATCAGACTGGTGCATATAGAGCCCTTTATAATGTGGATTACTTGAAATATTACATGCTTTGACAATGGCGGCTCCTGTCTTTACTTCATTCATGACACATAGAGAATAAGATTCCCAGTAGGCAAAATTCAAGCAGTTTTTATCATGTAGTATCTGGTGCTTCCTATTCATGGAGGTCAATATTAAAGGGAACCTGTCACCGGGATTTTGTGTATAGAGCTGAGGACGTGGGTTGCTAGATGGCCGCTAGCACATCCGCAATATCCAGGGACAGGACTCATCTCAGGTTAATTTGCATATGTATCAAATTGGTTTTTTTTACGCAATAAAAGCACACAGAGCTATGGGGACTGGATATTGCGGATGGGCTAGCGGCCATCTAGCAACCCATGTCCTCAGCTCTATACACAAAATCCCTTTAAGACCTCCAGACAATGTCCACATTCTTCCTGTCTGTTGCATATAGCTCTCATCCATTTTGCATATGTTTTACCACAACTTTTGTTGTTATAAATGGAGATTAGTGAATTTCTCAAAAAATTCGATTCGGCCGCTTCGCCTAATTTTTTGAAAAAATTTGATTCGATACAAATTAATTTGTAGAGAATCGCGTTAAAAAACAGCTATTTTCTGGCTGCAGAGAGCCTTTATAGTGGTGTAGAACACTGTGCATTGCAGTAACACGCATAGGGAGTCTGCTGTGGTAGTGAAACAATACTGTGAGACAGTATGACATGCAGATGAAAGGCGTCGCTCTTAGAATCACTGCACACTTCACTTATTTGGGCAGTTACGGGGCCAAAACTGCCAAAATAACTCAAGTGTGAACTCACCTTACAGGTCAAGAAGAAGCGCACTCCTTTTACACCGTCGGCAGCTGATTCCGCATAGATGTCTACAGAACCTGTTCTACTAAACGCTTATACAAGTAGAGCCCCCTCGACAGAGTGGAGAGGGTGTCAGCAGTAAGTTTGTGTTGACTTCACAGATAATTTTGCCCTTCCTCTGATCCGTCAGAGCAATAACCCCAAAAAAATGGATCCTGTCTGTGGAGCATCCGCCTTCACTCGGTTAGCATTTGGTCAGTAATCCATCAGTATTGATAAAGCCAACAAAAAAAACAGGAGTGGATCCAAAAGAGAGATAACACGTGAATCAAATATTTGCATGTCTTCTGTGTTTTGTACCCACTCCTGCTTTTGGCTACCAAATCATAAACCAAATCTGAGGCAAAATAGGGACCATGTCATGCAGGCTTTACAGCTGTTACATAGACAGGATCCGTTCTGCGTCTCATTTACCTTCCTTCTGACAGATCAGAAGAAGGGTCAAATAAATGATGATGTCAGCCAGGCCGAAAGGCAAAGTAGTGATCCAGTCATTAAGTGGGGAGGGTGAGAACAGCATAAGAAGTCTACAGAGTGGCCCAATGACATAGTGGTGAGGTGGAAGCAGCATGAGGAGACCACAGAGTGGTCCAATGACATAGTGTTAAGGTAGCAGCAGCATGAGGAGATCCCAGAGTGGCCCAGTGACATAGTGATGAGGTGGCAGCAGCATGAGGAGACCACAGAGTGGCCCAATGACATAGTGGTGAGGTGGTGGCAGCAGCATCAGGAGGAAGCCACAGAGTGGCACAATGACAGAGTGTGGAGGTGGCGACAGCAGCATCAGGAGGCCACAGAGTGGCGCAATGACAGAGTGTGGAGGTGGAGGCAGCATCATCATCAGGATGAGGCCACAGGGTGGGAGAATGACAGAGTGTGGAGTTGGTGACAGCAGCATCAGGAGGCCACAGAGTGGCACAATGACAGAGTGTGGAGGTGGCGACAGCAGCATCAGGAGACCACAGAGTGGCACAATGACAAAGTGCGGAGGTGACGACAGCAGCATCAGGAGGAGGCCACAGGGTGCCACAATGACAGTGTGGAGGTGGTAGCAGCAGCATGAGGAGACCACAAAGTGGCACAATGACAGAGTGTGGAGGTGGCGGAAACATTATCAGGAGGAGGCCACAGCGTGGCACAATGACAGTGTGGAGGTGGCAGCAACAGCATCAGGAGGCCACAAACTGGCAAGGTGACATAATGTTGAGGTATCAGCAGCATCAGGGGACCACAGAGTGGCAAGGTGACATAGTGTGGGGGTGGCAGCAGCATCAGGAGACCACCGAGTGACCCAGTGACAGAGTGGGAAGGTAGAAGCAGCATCAGGAGACCACAGAGTGGCAAGGTGACATAGTGTGGAGGTGTTAGCAGCATCAGAAGACCACAGATTGGCAAGGTGATATAGTGTGTAGGTGACAGCATAATCAGGAGACCACAGAGTGGCAAAGTGACATAGTGTGGAGGTGACAGCAGCATCAGAAGAACACAGAGTGGCAAGGTGACATAGTATGGAGGTGGCAGCAATATCAGGAGACCACAGAGTGACCCGGTGACAGAATGGGGAGGTGGCAGCAGAATCAGGAGACCACAGAGTGGAAAGGTGACAAATCGAAGATTTTTTGCATCGAAGATTCGTTTGTGTCACGTGATCACGGAGCGGGAGTGAAGCGCTTGCTATTACTCCCGCTCCGTGGTCTCCCGCTGGCCCGCAATACTCACCTTTCCAGCAGTGGGCCTCTGGACAATCCACTGCACATGCATGGTCCCGCGCTGCACTGACCTCCTGACGTACGCACGCCGTGACCTGACGCGCTTTGTGACGCTTCTGCTGAAAAGGTAAGTTGGCGCGACTAAGGCCGGGCGCCCGGAGTGCACAGCGTCATAGCAACCAATGACGCTGTGCACTCCGGATGTCAGGAGGAGCAGGGGGGGAGATGATTTCACAAGTGGGAAGAGCTGCTGGCATAAGGGAGAGAGCTGCTGGCACAAGGGGGGAGAGCTGCTGGCACAAGGGGGGAGGGCTGCTGGCACAATGGGGGGAGAGCTGCTGACACAAGGTGGGGGAGAGCTGCTGGCACAAGGGGGTGAGATGGCCCATAGGGGGGAGAGCTGCTGGCACAAGGGGAAGAGCTGCTGGCACAAGGGAAGAGCTGCTGGCACAAGAGGGGAGCTGCTGGCACAAGGGGGGAGAGCTGCTGGCACAAGGGGGAGAGCTGCTGGCACAAGGGGGGAGAGCTGCTGGCATAAGGGGGGAGCTGCTGGCACAAGGGGGGGAACTGCTGCTACAAGGGGGAAGAGCAGCTGGCACAAGGGGGGAGAGCTTCTGACACAAGGGGGAAGAGCTTATGGCTCTGGGGTGTGGGAGAGCTGATGGCTCTGGGGTAGGGGAGAGCTTATGGCTATAGGGTGGGGGAGAGCTTATGGCTATGGGGTGGAGGAGAGCTTATGGCTATGAGGTGGGGGAGAGCTTATGGCTATGGGGTGGGGGAGAGCTGATGGCTATGGGGTGGGGGAGAGAAGATGGCTCTAGGGTGGGGGAGAGGTGATGGCTCTGGGGTAGGGGAGAGATGATGGCACTGGGGTGGGGGAGTGCTGAAGGCACTGGGGTGGGGGAGAGCTGAAGGCACTGGGGGAGTGAAGCTGATGGCACTGGCGTAGGGGAGAGCTGAATGCACTGGGGGAACGGAGCTGATGGCAATGGGGGATAGGGGAGCCAATGGCACTGGGGGGAACTGAAGCACTTGGGCTGATCACACAGGAGGGAACAAAAGGTGTTGGGGACTGATGGCAGGGGGTCTGATCAGTTTTTATAAAGGAAAACAGTCTATTAATTCATTTTTTCTTAGTAGAATACTCGATTAATCGTAAAAAATTATCAATAGAATACTTGATTTCTAAAATAATCGTTTACTGCAGCCCTAGTCCCTAGCGATCAAATATTGATTTCTGCTTGATAAATGGTTTTCCTGGGATAAACTCCTTTAAGGAATATTTATGAATGGCTTGTATTTTTTTTTTTCATCTGGACCAACCAACCTGGAAGTCTGTATAAAGTTTTAACTTGATGCTGTTTTCCAGGTACGTAACTTGGCATCATAAAATGTAGCTATGATGAAAAAGCATGCAAGCAGTAGATGTTTCCATGCAAATTATCTTGGGCATGTTAATTTTATTCACTTGGATGCCGAGGATGTGTTGGGAACTCTTAATTTTAGAATTTGTAATGTAACCATCTATCACATCTTCTAATGACACGAAGTGCTAGCCTTTGAAGTCCCGCTATTCACAGCTTCAAGGTATATTGAAGTAGAAAAAAATAACAACAACATGGTTCTTGGTTGATGGGGAAATGAAGAGCTTTAAACTGAATTTTCAAAAAGATAAAATAAAAACAAATGATGGAACAAATGACTTTAAGTAAAACTTTAAACCTAGCACCACTGTGGGTGATTCCTTTTCATCCAATGTACCTGTGGAGTTAGGCTGATTACAGATAAATGCACACCAGAAGATAAGTGGACGAAGGACATCAAACAAGCTATGTCCATACAGTGACAGAAGCAATCCATTTGAAAGGACTGTTAATTTCCCTAAGGCAGCACACAATTCATTTGACCGTACTTTATACTTAGAAACAAAAAATTGTAAATACATCTTCAATTTATTCTGTTTTCAAAAAATAATGTTCCCCTTTTGTAAATGTCAAATGGAACTCTCATTTAAACTGTTACCTTGAGTAAAATATCAATAGATGGGAATTTTAATTGATTTAATTCAACCGCAATCTATGTGAGCGCAAAGGTTATAGAGAGGGAGAAATGTTCTATTGTAATGATATAAAATGTGTAGTCAGGCAGTCAATGGAATAAAACGCACCAGTTGGAAAGCATTATTGTATGAAGAAGAAAAAAAAACATACATTAAAAGTGTGTACATCGTCCTCTTCTTCATTTAACTCGAAAAGAAATTAAAGAAAAAACACATCCAGGAACCACGCTGGTCTTAGTATTTGTGAGAAAACGTTTCTGCATTGTAACAAATGAAATTCACAAATCTACATTTGCGGCTTCTTATAAATTAAAGCTGCCTTTTCTTTTATTTCTAATTTCTTCATCTCACACAGGGGGCTAGCCTATTTCTCCAGTTCAGCATGAAAGGTCTTAAACTGTAATGAAATGTGTTATTTTTGTATGAAATGAGCCCGGATTAGAAATAGTACAGTGTGTGAATTTACAAATTCTATAACAAATGTTGTAATCTTGTTTCCGAGCTAAAAGCTCTTGAATCATGTCCTATTTTCCTATTTTATTTATCAAAGGCAGGATCAGCCTTTTTGCATCTTTAGAGGAGTTTGAAATATGATTTGTACCCGGAGAGCTTTTGACTTCACATTAGATGTGTTTTTATATTTTAATTTAAAAAAAGTAGAATTTGTTATGTATTTATGAGCAGAAAACATTGTTAGGTGAGGGTTCAATGCTACCGGACCAAGCATATGAGCTAGTAGCATCCAGACACAGATTTGCATATTCGTGTATATATCCCATGAGTCCTTGAAAAGAGCAGTAAATCATAGTGAGTAGTTCTGATTTTCAGAGACAGCACTGACAGGGACTGTCCCTGATGGGAACATAAGGGGTCTTTGTAAACAGAAATAACAACAGTGTTTTATGGATGGTATCCTTAAAAGTGAACATACAAGAAATCACTCTAAGCTTCCATGGCACTGAGACCATTTCATCTGGAACACTGGCTAAATTGCCTGAATACTGCCCCTATCTGGAGTAGTTAGTCAATAAAAAGATTCAACATGGGCCATCCATCATCTGTAGTCCACAGACACCTCCCATCTAATGGTCTGCTGGCCACCTTCTAAGAATTTCAACTTTGCAATTGCGTAAATACAAGATGACACTTGCTGTATAGCTATCCTTCTGCACTCAGTGGCCTCTCTAAGAACAACATCCTTCTCCAGGGATATTGCCACTTACATTAAGAGTGACTTGTCTCTTCTCTTAAAATATTTATCTGCTGGGCCCTCATCCGGTTTTACAGCCTTTGCCATTTTGTTAACTTCTTTGTGGTCAATATTTTCGAAGACACAAAAAAAGGGGGTAACAAAAATAGGCTCCACACATAACTTATTGGATGAAAAACACAAGTACTGTATATAAAAAGATTTAAAAAGTACCCTACAGGCAGACAATGTAAGCAGGGATTGCAGTCTGGATAACAGTATTGCATTAAGATAATTACTATAATTGCTTTCCTCATCAAAGAAAACTATTTTCATACAACATTGTGTGAATAACTGAAAGCAATTATGACACAAAACCCCATACAGAGCTGTAATGCAATGTAAAAAGCTCTTACACAATGTTGTGTTAATGCTAGCCAAAATGACTATGACACAGTAGTAAGGAAATTATATGAAAACAAACCCTAAACAAGGAAAGAACAATATATGTTTATACCCCAAAAGTAGGAAGTAGGTATGAAGGATGGGGCATTCTGGTCTTGCCCCTTCTTTTTGTTTTAATATATTAATATTCTTGGTTTTGACTTTGCACTTGCATTCTTGTTCTGAGCCTGTTTACTTATCAGGTAGTGATGTGTTATTTTGCTTGTTGTCTAGTAGTACTCTTAGGTTTGTCTTTTGCCTAAGATCTACAGGGTGGGCCATTTATATGGATACACCTTAATAAAATGGGAATGGTTGGTGATATTAACTTCCTGTTTGTGGCACATTAGTATATGTGAGGGGGGAAACTTTTCAAGATCGGTGGTGACCATGGCGGCCATTTTGAAGTTGGCCATTTTGAATCCAACTTTTGTTTTTTTAATAGGAAGAGGGTCATGTGACACATCAAACTTATTGGGAATTTCACAAGAAAAACAATGGTGTGCTTGGTTTTAACGTAACTTAATTTTTTCATGAGTTATTTACAAGTTTCTGACCACTTATAAAATGTGTTCAATGTGCTGCCCATTGTGTTGGATTGTCAATGCAACCCTCTTCTCCCACTCTTCACACACTGATAGCAACACCGCAGGAGAAATGCTAGCACAGGCTTCCAGTATCCGTAGTTTCAGGTGCTGCACATCTTGTATCATCTGAAGGCAATCGTCTATGCTGTGAAGATATGAGATGTGCAGCACCTGAAACTACGGATACTGGAAGCCTGTGCTAGCATTTCTCCTGCGGTGTTGCTATCAGTGTGTGAAGAGTGGGAGAAGAGGGTTGCATTGACAATCCAACACAATGGGCAGCACATTGAACACATTTTATAAGTGGTCAGAAACTTGTAAATAACTCATGAAAGAATAAAGTTACATTAAAACCAAGCACACCATTGTTTGAAATTCCCAATAAGTTTGATGTGTCACATGACCCTCTTCCTATTGAAAAAAAAAAAGTTGAATTCAAAATGTCCGACTTCAAAATGGCCGCCATGGTCACCACCCATCTTGAAAAGTTTCCCCCCTCACATATACTAATGTGCCACAAACAGGAAGTTAATATCACCAACCATTCCCATTCTATTAAGGTGTATCCATATAAATGGCCCACCCTGTAGATTAGTGTTGAGAGAATTGAAGTCTTCGATCAGAATTTCAGGGAAAATTTGATTTGCCGCGTAGCCAAATTTCTTACCAAATACTTACCTCATCCATTTGATCGTGATGAGCCGGCTGCCGCCATCTTGATTTAAAATCTCACATGAAATCCCTTGTGCGATGACGTATGACTTCACCATGCTGGGCGAAATGATGACGTCATCGAGATTTCACGCTAGATCTTCAGATTACTATTAGATGCCGCAATCAGTTATGAACGCAGCATCTGAGGGGCACAATGACGGAAGCAGCACAATTGCCGCTCCCTGTCATTGCACCCACTACTTACAAAGAATCATGCTTTGTGACGAAGTAATTTGGCACGAAGCAAATGTTTTTGGAAAATTAGGTGAACCAGCCGAATAGAATTTTTGAATACTTCGTTCATCACTAATCTAGATATCTGTTCCTGATTCTCAACATTCACTCTTGGCTTTATTCCTGCCTGAATGACAGTATGAAATAAACAAAAGAATTCCGAAATTGTTTTTAGGGTTTCATTCTTGCAATGTTCACTATGTGGGGGGAACCAATATCAAAATTCCAGTAATTCAATATGTGTGTCACTAGACCATAGTACACCAAAATTATTACTCCACACATATAATATAAGTTAATTCTTTATTATTTAAAAAGAGAAAAGGTCAATACATATTATAATCAAATACATACAGGACCAGGAGCAGAGGGGAAGAGGGGATGCCAACCCGATGCGCGTTTCGTCTCGCTTCTTTATGGTGCATACTCCATGTAATTCTGATGGTATAAAGCCAATTGTAGGAGTTTTGTGGGGAGGGTGGATTTTAACTTCTCGCAGCATTGTCCTGCACTGCTACCACTGTATGTATTTGATTATAATATGTATTGACCTTTTCTCTTTTTAAATAATAAAGAATGAACTTATATTATATGTGTGGAGTAATAATTTTTGTGTACAATGTTCACTATGTGGCAATAATGACATTTAAACATTATTATGCAGGACAATATGATTATGGAGATACCAAATTTACCGTACATGCTTTTGTTATGATTTACTACTTTAAAAAAATATAAAGGCTTTTTAAAAAAATAGCTTGGCGCTGCCATATTCTGACAGCCATAACTTGTTACTTTTCTGTCGACAAAGCTGTGTGAAGGCAGATTATTTTTTTTTGCTAGGGAAACTATAGTTTTTATTGATACCATCTAGGGGAACTTGGGCCTTTTGACAATTTTGTTATTCAATTATTTTGTAAACAAATTATTTTCTTTTAATTGGAATAAAGTATATCTATATCTATGTTTCTATGTTTCTATGTTTCTATGTTTCTAGATATTGTTCATATGACCTTCTTCTGTTTTATTTTAAACATTTAATTGGTTACTAATAAAACAAAACATTTATTGAGAATAAGTAATGAAACATTTTTATTTCTCTCTACAAGCACCTTTCTATAAATAGTAGCTATGCTCTGACTCCAGGTGTCTTCTAGACATTCAGTATCTACATAAAATTTAGCATAATGCATAAGTCTGTCAAGCAACCCAAAATTCTGCTACGAGCAATACTTTTACATTCTCCCTCTGCTTACAGGGACTCTCCTAAAATTGCTTGCATCTAACATTTATGCTTTAGGACTCTACCAAAGAACGTCACACAGTGAGGGAACAATTCACTGTTCTCAAATAGTCAGCCTCGTCATTGCAATCCGTCATTGCTTAATATATAATCCATTTGGGCAATGGTGGCTTAGTGTGCTCCATTTGGAGGAAAAATAGATTTGCAGAATTACCATTTGCATAAAAGTGGATACATATCAGTAGTAACCAATAAAATATTTGGTTGTATAAACATTGAATAATTCTCACAGGTACTGTATAGGAGTGACATACAGCATTACATACAGTAAGTGAGAATTACATACAGTAAGTGAGTCTACCGCCTCAAACCTAAATACCCCCTGTTGTCAGAACAATTGTAGAATTAGCTTGTCCTACTGTATATTGAAAATTCATCAACCCCTTCCTACTCAGGGATGCACTATTACAGGCATCCTCAAACTGCGGCCCTCCAGCTGTGGCAAAACTACAACTCCCAGCATGCCCAAACAGCCTACAGGTATCAGCCTACAGCAGGGCATTGTGGGAGTTGTAGTTTTACAACAGCTGGAGGGCCGCAGTTTGAGGATGCCTGCACTATTATGTCACTGAGTTTTATGTAGTTAATGCTTAATGCCATAATAGTGCCATAATAGTATGTCACAGTGATGGAGAGGGCTCAGAAGCTGGGCCTGCGCCATCGCTTGTGTTTGCCAGCTGTATGATACAGCTTGCAACCTGCTCTCACTGCTGGGTTTGGAGATATCTCCAATCCCGACAGTTCAGTGACCATGGCATTTGAGAGTGAGAGGTTAGACAGAAGGAAGGGTCTCCCTCTGTCCTCCAAATGGCACCTGGTGAATGGAATCGAGGGGTGACAAGTAGTTGTCATGGCAGCCATGGGCCTTCGGAAGGCCTCCAGGCCTGACATTTTCAACCGCCATTATACTTTGTCTTTGACAGGGTGTAATAGATTGTCTGTAAAATTTCCTATACACTGTGAAACAAAATTATCACAGTGTATAGTACAAGCAATCAATCACAGGTTCCTGTCAAGGGGTTCCGAAGGTGCACTCGGTCCCCCATTGCCCGCAGAACTGTTGCTTAGCTTTTGGAATGAGGTTCTGTGTTTGACCTCATTCCCAGGGCGGCTTTACTAGCTGGGTGGCTCCTTGCTCCTAAGTCTGCCTTGAGCGCCGAGCTGATCACTCGGTGCTCGACTGGTTGAATACTGCTGAATACTTACCTGATCCTGTTCCTTGACCATCCTTTTGCCTGATCCTCCTGTACTGCGCATCCGTCCTGGTATTGTGACCTCGGCTCCCACCTGACTACTCTCTTAGGACTCCTCTTGTACTTCTCTGCTCTCCTGGTATTTATGACCCTGGCTTCTCCTGACAATTCTCTGCTTGCTCCATTTGTACTTTGCAGCTTTCCTGGTATTGACTCGGTCCGTTCACGTCCTGTTGTTTGTCTGTCTGTCATCCCTGCACTTACTCCAAGTTAGGGATTGCCGTCCAGTTGTCCCCTGTCATTAGGACTCGCGAGGCAAGTAGGCAGGGCCAGGGGTAAGGGTGGAGCGCAGTGGTCACTTCCCTTCCCCCTGTGTGTGTGTGTGTACGCGACCGTTACAGATTAACAGGCCCAATAACCACTGTATTATGAATCCTCTGGTGACCCTGACTGACTATGTCTCTAATCTGACGCAGATGGTGCAAGAGTTAGGGGAAAAACTCAGCTCTTTTGAGTTAGGGCAAGGCTCTTCCACTCCTCAGGCCTCCAGTCCGCATTTTGAGCCCCAGATTAAGCTCCCAGAAACCTTTTCTGGAGACCGGAAGAAGTTTCTCTCTTTTAAGGAGAGTTGTAAACTTTACTTCCGTTTGCGCCCCGTGTCCTCTGGCCCCGAGAGTCAACGCGTGGGCATTATCATTTCCCGATTACAGGGTGATCCCCAGGACAGGGCGTTCTCTTTACCTGCCGGCGCCAGTTGTTTATATTCTGTGGAGGGGTTCTTTCAGGCCCTAGGTACCCTCTATGATGAACCAGACAGGGCTCTAGTAGCCGAGACGGCTCTAAAGGCACTGGTTCAGGGCAATTTACCAGCGGAGGATTATTGCACCCAATTCAGAAGGTGGTGTGTCCCCTCAGGATGGAACGAACCAGCCCTGAAGAGTCAGTTCAGGTCAGGTCTGTCTGATAAATTAAAGGATCTTCTGGTCAGTTATCAACTTCCAGAGACCTTAGAGGAGATGATGACCCTTGTTGTCCGACTTGACCGACGGGTTAGAGAGAGACGACAGGAACAACAGTTCTCTTCCCAGATGGTGGTCCAGCCAGAGGCCTATCCCAGAGACAATGCTGAGGTCTCCACCGAGGAACCCATGCAGGTTGGCATGACCCGAGGGAATCTTCGCCGCAGACGTGGAGAATGCTTTTACTGTGGAGATTCTGACCATTGGATCAACCAGTGTCCTAAGAAGGTCCTCTCTGTCAAGTCTCCTAAGGCAAGGCAACCTAAAGACCAGGTACACCCTGAATTTTCTAAATGTAAGCTTTCGGTACCCATTACGATTTCTCTGGGAGTAGATAAATGGGCGGGTAAGGCCTTTATTGATTCTGGCTCAGCGGCTAGCTTTATTGACTCTGAGTATGCTGTTAGATTGGGTATTCCTATGTTTGCCTTACCAACTCCTATCCATGTCATGGCTATTGATGCTACTCCTCTTATTGGTGGTACGGTGAGCTTATGTACCTCGGAGATTTCTCTAACCGTGGGTGTGTGCCACTCAGAGAGATGTTCGCTTCTAGTCCTGGAGAACCTACCTGCTGAGGTGGTACTAGGGTTGCCTTGGCTCCGACTACATAACCCCACTATAGATTGGTCCAATGGGGAGTTGGTGAGATGGGGGCCTAAGTGTGACTCGTGCCTGTCCGTGGTACAGGCTGGGGTCTCAGTAAAGTCTGATACTTTACCCTCTGTTGTTAGAGAATATTCTGATGTATTCTCATCACCAACCCCAGAGGTTCTACCGCCCCATAGACCTTATGATTGTACCATAGAGCTAGTAGAGGGGGCCAAGTTTCCTAAAGGACGAATTTATAATCTTTCTATGCCCGAACGCAAGGCCATGGAAGATTATATTAAGGAGAGCCTTGGTAAAGGGCATATTAGACCTTCTGTCTCTCCTATGGGGGCGGGGTTTTTCTTCGTTAAGAAAAAAGATGGTGGTCTTAGGCCATGTATCGATTACCGGAGATTAAATAAAATCACTGTCCAGAATAGATACTCCCTCCCATTGATTCCGGATTTATTTAACCAGGTCCTGGGGGCAACCTGGTTTTCCAAAATTGACCTGAAAGGGGCATACAATCTAATCCGAATCAAGGAGGGAGACGAATGGAAGACGGCGTTCAATACTCCGGTAGGACACTTTGAATATCAGGTGATGCCTTTTGGACTCAGCAATGCCCCAGCTGTGTTCCAAAACTTCATGAATGACATTCTTAGGGAATTCTTAGGTAAATTTGTTATTGTCTATCTTGACGACATTTTGATATTCTCTCCTGACTTCGAATCCCATGTGTCTCATGTTAGACAAGTATTAGAGGTGTTGAGGGAGAATCAGCTATCCGCTAAACAAGAGAAATGTGTCTTTGGTGTGCAGGAGATTCTGTTTCTAGGGCATGTTCTGACTCCTCACGCCTTCAAGATGGATCCTGGTAAGGTACTAGCAATTAAGGAATGGGTAAGACCTTCATCCTTAAAGGCCTTACAACAGTTCTTAGGTTTCGCCAATTACTATCGTAAATTTATTATGAATTTTTCCGTAATTGCTAAACCGTTGACCGACCTTACTAAGAAAGGGGCGGATTTGGAGAATTGGTCTACTGAGGCTATTTCTTCATTTGAAAAATTAAAAAAGGCATTCAGTAGCGCTCCCATTCTGATCCAGCCTGATCAGGAGAAACCTTTTATTGTGGAGGTGGATGCGTCCGAGGACGGCGCAGGAGCAGTCCTTTCCAGGGTAAGACTGTAGTGTGGGTAGTGGTGGATAGGTTTAGCAAGATGGTCCATTTCATTCCCCTGTCTAAACTATCGAATGCCAAAACCCTGGCGTCTATTTTTGTGAAAGAAATTGTTCGATTGCATGGTATCCCGGAAAATATTGTTTCGGACAGGGGTGTGCAGTTTGTGTCCAAATTCTGGAGAGCCTTCTGTCAAAGATGTAAAATTTCGTTGTCTTTTTCTTCCGCCTACCATCCTGAGAGTAATGGGCAGACTGAACGCCTTAATTAGTCTGTGGAACAATTCCTGAGGTTGTATGTTGCTGATGACCAGCAATTATGGGTCAAATTCCTTCCATTGGCTGAATTTGCTCTGAATAACTGTGTCAATTCTTCTGCTGGGGTCTCCCCTTTCTTTTGTAACCATGGTTTTCATCCCCGTTTTCATTCTGGGTCGTCCGTCTCCTCCTCTAACCCTGAAGCTGATAAACTCTCCTCCGAACTGTGCACAGTTTGGGCCCGGGTTCAATCGAACCTAGAAAAGGCTCAATGTTCTCAAAAACTCAAGGCCGATAGGAGACGTTCAAGGGGGGTAAACTTTCAGGTTGGGGATAAAGTATGGTTGTCCTCCAAGAATCTATCTCTCAAGGTAACTTCTAAAAAATTTGCTCCTCATTTTATTGGACCATATAAGATCACGGAAGTGATTAACCCGGTATCTTTTAGGTTGGAGCTGCCTGAGTCATTCCACATTCATAATGTGTTCCATAAATCTCTGCTTAAAAAATATTATTAACCGGTAGTACCATCAAAAGCCTCGCCTCCGCCAGTTCTTGTTAATGATGCTGTCGAGTATGTGGTGTCTAAAATAGTGGATGTCAGGAAGGTGCGTAATTCCTTGCAGTACCTGATTCACTGGAAGGGGTATGGACCTGAAGAGAGATCTTGGGTACCTGCCAGGAAGGTTCATGCTCCTAGACTTGTTCGTAAATTTCATTTAGAACACCCTGAAAAGCCATCGCCTGAAGTCTTGGGTCCGGTGGCCCCTCGTAAAATGGGGGGGGGGTACTGTCACGGGGTTCCGAAGGTGCACTCGGTCCCCCATTGCCCGCAGAACTGTTGCTTAGCTTTTGGAATGAGGTTCTGTGTTTGACCTCATTCCCAGGGCGGCTTTACTAGCTGGGTGGCTCCTTGCTCCTAAGTCTGCCTTGAGCGCCGAGCTGATCACTCGGTGCTCGACTGGTTGGTCTGTCGGTCATGTGACGCTGGCCACGTCACATGACCCTCACTCCCCACTATAAATACAGGCAGCCTGCTGGCTACAGGTTGCCTGTTAATTTCTAGGTTCCTGGTATTTGTTGGACTGCTGAATACTTACCTGATCCTGTTCTTTGACCATCCTTTTGCCTGATCCTCCTGTACTGCGCATCCGTCCTGGTATTGTGACCTCGGCTCCCACCTGACTACTCTCTTAGGACTCCTCTTGTACTTCTCTGCTCTCCTGGTATTTATGACCCCGGCTTCTCCTGACAATTCTCTGCTTGCTCCATTTGTACTTTGCAGCTTTCCTGGTATTGACTCGGTCCGTTCACGTCCTGTTGTTTGTCTGTCTGTCATCCCTGCACTTACTCCAAGTTAGGGATTGCCGTCCAGTTGTCCCCTGTCATTAGGACTCGCGAGGCAAGTAGGCAGGGCCAGGGGTAAGGGTGGAGCGCAGTGGTCACTTCCCTTCCCCCTGTGTGTGTGTGTACGCGACCGTTACAGTTCCCTAAGGAGACGAAAAAAAGTTTTTAAAAATATCAAACAAAAAAATAATATTCATAATTTAAAACAAAATCCCATTTCTCATATATGCAAAAAGAAAAAAATATAAAAATAAATAATATATTAATTATATTAATAATAATAATAATAAAAAAATAATAGAAATTAAATTAATAAATTAATTAATAAAAATTTAAAAAATAAACATAATTGGTGTCACCATGCCCATAAGGACCCAACCTTTTAAAAGGGTTGTTCGGCCTTTTAGTCAACAATTTTTGGTTCAGACCCTGATGTCCCTGAGTGGTTCCGCCACTGCTCCATTCCCAGACACCTGTCCTGTGACAGCTGCAGCCAATCGAAGGCTTGAACGGTTACAGAGGCTTGAAAACCAATCAGATATTTATGACCTATCTATTGGATACTGATGACCTATACATCTCTTTAACCTCTTCAGGACACATGACGTACCGGTACGGCATGTTGTCCTGGTACTTAAGGACACATGACGTAACGGTAAGTCATGTGTATTTCCGATAACCGCTGCCCGGCGGGCGGTGATCGGAACAAGGTGTCTGCTCAAATCATTGAGCAGGCACCTTGGCTAAATGTGCGGGGGGGGTCCCGTGACCCCCCGTGTCGGCCCCCTGTCAATTCAGACCTGCGGTTTGCGGCTTTTACCTGCGGTTGCATGCAGCTGTAGGGGGGGGGACCCGATGGCATGGAAGGCAGCGCGATGCTTTCCTGAGGCATCGCCGCTGCCTTCCTGTGACGTGCCTGTGAGATCCAGTCCCCTGGATCTCACAGGCCGGAAGCTGTATGAGTAATACTCACTGTACTCATTGTACAGCCAATGCATTCCAATACTTCTGTATTGGAATGCATTGTAAAGGGATCAGACCCCCAAAAGTTCAAGTCCCAAAGTGGGACAAAAAATACAGTGAAAAAAAAGTTTAAAAAATTAAGTTTTCCCCCCCAAAAATTAAAAGTTTCAAGTAAAAATAAACAATCTTACCGTCACCTCATTCCGCAAAAAATGAGCCCCTACCTGAGACAATCGCCCAAAAAATTAAATAAACTATGGTTTTAAAAAAGCTGTTATTGTGTAAGACTTACATAAATAAAAATCGCCCAAAAACTGAAAAAACTATGGCTCTCAGAATATGGAGACACTAAAACATGATTTTTTTTTTGTTTCAAAAATGATATTATTGTGTAAAACTTATATAAATAAAAAAAAGTATACATATTAGGTATCACCGCGTCCGTATCGACCGGCTCTTTAAAAATATCACATGATCTAATCCCTCAGGTGAACACCGTAAAAAATAAAAAATAAAAAATAAAAACTGTGCTAAATAAACAATTTTTTGTCACCTTACATCACAAAAAGTGTAATAGCAAGCGATCAAAAAGTCACACGCACCCCAAAATAGTGCCAATAAAACCGTCATCTCATCCCTCAAAAATCATACCCTACCCAAGGTAATCGCCCAAAAACAGAAAATTTTATGTCTCTCAGACTATGGAAACACTAACACATGATTTTTTGGGTTTCAAAAAAGAAATCATTGTGTAAAACTTACATAAATAAAAAAAAAGTATACATATTAGGTATCGACGCATCCGTGACAACCTGGTCTATAAAAATACCACATGATCTAACCTGTCAGATGAATGTTGTAAATAACAAAAAATAAAAACGGAGACAAAACAGCTATTTCTTGTTACCTTGCCTCACAAAAAGTGTAATATAGAGCAACCAAAAATCATATGTACCCTAAACTAGTACCAACAATGCTGCCACCCTATCCCGTAGTTTCGAAAATGTGGTCACTTTTTTGGAGTTTCTACTCTAGGGGTGCATCAGGGGGGCTTCAAATGGGACATGGTGTCAAAAAAAACAGTCCAGCAAAATCTGCCGTCCAAAAACCATATGGCATTCCTTTCCTTCTGCGCCCTACCGTGTGCCTGTACAGCAGTTTACGACCACATATGAGGTGTTTCTGTAAACTACAGAATCCGGGCAATAAATATTGAGTTTTGTTTGGCTGTTAACCCTTGCTTTGTTACTGGGAAAAATTGATTAAAATGGAAAATTTGCCGAAAAATTGAAATTCAGAAATTTCATCTCCATTTACCAATAACTCTTGTGGAACACCTAAAGGGTTAACAACATTTGTAAAATCAGTTTTGAATACCTTGAGGGGTGTAGTTTCTTAGATGGGGGTCACTTTTATGGAGTTTCTACTAGGGTTGCATCAGGGGGGCTTCAAATGGGACATGGTGTCAAAAAAACAGCCCAGCAAAATCTGCCTTCCAAAAACCGTATGGCATTCCTTTCCTTCTGCGCCCTGCCGTGTACCCGTACAATAGTTTACGACTACATATGGTCTGTAAACTACAGAATCAGGGCCAAAATATTGAGTTTTGTCTGGCTGTTAACCCTTGGTATGTAAAAGTAAAAAAAATATAAAAATTGAAAATCTGCCAAAAAAGTGAAATTTTTAAATTGTATCTCTATTTTCCATTAATTCTTGTGGAACACCTAAAGGGTTAACAAAGTTTGTAAAATCAGTTTTGAATACCTTGAGTGTGTAGTTTCTATAATGGGGTCATTTTTGTGTGGTTTCTATTATGTAAGCCTCGCAAAGTGACTTCAGACCTGAACTGGTCCCAAAAAATTGGGTTTTTGAAAATTTCTGTAAAATTTCAAGATTTCCTTCTAAACTTCTAAGCCTTGTAACATCCCCAAAAAATAAAATATCATTCCAAAAATGATCCAAACGAAGTAGACATATGGGGAATGTAAAATAATAACTATTTTTGGAGGTATTACTATATATTATAAAAGTAGAGAAATTGAAACTTGGAAATTTGCATTTTTTTTTTACAAATCTTTGGTAAATTTGCAATTTTTTTATGAATAAAAATGAATTTTTTTTACTTCATTTTACCAGTGTCATGAAGTACAATATGTGACGAAAAAAAACAATCTCAGAATGGCCTGGATAAGTCAAAGCATTTTAAAGTTATCACCACTTAAAGTGACACTGGTCAGATTTGCAAAAAATGGCCTGGTCCTTAAGGTGAAAAAAGGCTGTGTCCTAAAGGGGTTAAGAAAAGTTTAGCTATGTGTGGGCATGTAACAAGTTGTGTGTATGCCTGCTTTTTTTTATTTTCATTTCAAAATAAAAAAATCTATGCTGTATATTTTATTGCATGTTTTGGTTTGGCCATTCTTTTTGCAGGTTTATTTGGCAGTTGTAAAGCCCCAGCATGTAAATACCTGACATGTACACCTTTCAGTCAGATACATAAAATGGTATGACATTTCAGTAGTGCCAACCTCCTGCGATAAGTCAACATTTTAATCAAAAGGCAAATATTTGCCTTAGTAAATACAAGACTTCTTAAGTTAAAAGAACACCCTTTTTGATTTTTGAAAGTTCAAAGCAAACTGTTAATATACACTGCTCAAAAAAATAAAGGGAACACAAAAATAACACATCCTAGATGTGAGTTAATTAAATATTCTTCTGAAATACTTTGTTCTTTACATAGTTGAATGTGCTGACAACAAAATCACACAAAAATAAAAAAATGGAAATCAAATTTTTCAACCCATGGACGTCTGGATTTGGAGTCAAAATTAAAGTGGAAAAACACACTACAGGCTGATCCAACTTTGATGTAATGTCCTTAAAACAAGTCAAAATGAGGCTCAGTAGTGTGTGTGGCCTCCACGTGCCTGTATGACCTCCCTACAATGCCTGTGCATGTTCCTGATGAGGTGGCGGACGGTCTCCTGAGGGATCTCCTCCCAGACCTGGCATCTGCCAACTCCTGGACAGTCTGTGGTGCAACGTGACGTTGGTGGATAGAGCGAGACATGATGTCCCAGATGTGCTCAATTGGATTCAGGTCTGGGGAACGGGCGGGCCAGTCCATAGCATCAATGCCTTCGTCTTGCAGGAACTGCTGACACACTCCAGCCACATGAGGTCTAGCATTGTCTTGCATTAGGAGGAACCCAGGGCCAACCGCACCAGCATATGGTCTCACAAGGGGTCTGAGGATCTCATCTTGGTACTTAATGGCAGTCAGGCTACCTCTGGCGAGCACATGGAGGGCTGTGCGGCCCTCCAAAGAAATGCCACCCCACACCATTACTGACCCAATGCCAAACCGGTCATGCTGGAGGATGTTGCAGGCAGCAGAACGTTCTCCACGGCGTCTCCAGACTCTGTCACGTCTGTCACATGTGCTCAGTGTGAACCTGCTTTCATCTGTGAAGAGCACAGGGCGCCAGGGGCGAATTTGCCAATCTTGGTGTTCTCTGGCAAATGCCAAACGTCCTGCACGGTGTTGGGCTGTAAGCACAACCCCCACCTGTGGACGTCGGGCCCTCATATCACCCTCATGGAGTCTGTTTTTGACCGTTTGAGCAGACACATGCACATTTGTGGCCTGCTGGAGGTTATTTTGCAGGTCTCTGGCAGTGCTCCTCCTGTTCCTCCTTGTACAAAGGCGGAGGTAGCGGTCCTGCTGCTGGGTTGTTGCCCTCCTACGGAAAATCTGAAAGGAACTTAAGAATGGATGGGAAGAAGATGCAAACTCCCTGCAGATGTTACGTTTTAACGATCATCTTTAATTTTTATTGCAAGGATAGGGTGAAACTGAGAACAGTAAGAAAGTTTGCTTACTATAGTAAATGAGCATATGACAATATGCTATAACACATTACAGTACAATGCTATGCAAAAAACATAAACCTATGTGCATGAAATAGATTTTAGCAGGAGACTGATCAGGCTTAGCTACACCATGGCAAGCCGGAAGCCTGTGAAGGCGTACGGTTGCCATGGTAACCATCTGGAATGCTGCCACAGAAGCGCAGGTCCCAATAGGGAAGGGAGGTAGCCCCCTCCCTCTGTGAACCCGTCAAGCATGGGGTCACTGCAATGACACAGCAGTGCCCCCATGGGAGAGGGAGGGAGCTCCCTCCCTGTTAACACTTACCTTACAGCGGTCCCCATGGACTGCGACATGCACCGAAGTCAGTCATTTCAAGCAGAGTGTCAGCCGTGTGTTGACACTCTGCTAACCTCTCTGGCCATCCTAAAAATGGGGGAGGGGGTGGGGGCTTGCGCGCCCGTTTGGCCGCTCTGCCATTCTGAAATTAGGGAGGCAGATCAGGAGCTGCGGGGGGAGGGGGGTTAAAAACCATTATTTTATATATATATATATACATATATAACAAGGTTCTGATGCAGACTGTGGGCATCAGAACCTGACAGCCTGCATTAGAATCCTCTGATTTTGTCCTGGGCTGGTTAGCTGAGATCCCTGGCTGTGTGTAACAGCCGGGGTCTCAGCGCTGTCACCATTTCTGCAGACATGATGACAGTTTTAATGTCATGACGTGTATACTCGTCATGGAACGCCAAGTAGCAGTGCTCCATGACGAGTATACACGTCAAATAGCGTTAAGGGGTTTGATATACCTGCTTCCACAAAATACTGATTGAGGGGTGGGCTATACCTGCTTCTACAAAATACTGATTAAGGGGTCCTATATACCTGCTTCCATAAAATACTGATTGAGGGGTGGGCTATACCTGCCTCTACAAAATACTGATTAAGGGGTCCTATATACCTGCTTCCATAAAATACTGATTGAGGGGTGCAATATACCTGCTTCCACCAAATATTGATTGAGGCCTGCGATACAACGGCTTCCACAAAATACTGATTGAGGGGTGCGATATACCTGCTTCCACCAAATATTGATTTAGGGGTTCTATATACCTGTTTCCACAAAATATTGATTAAAGGGAGTCTGTCACCTCCATATGGCCATATACAGTGCTTACATGGCTCTGTAGCACACCTATACAGGAGTGTAACGGTACCTTTGTTCTTTTCTTTAGACTTGCACAAGCAGGAAAAACAAAGTTTAATTCATATGCAAATGAGCACTCGCAAGTGCCCAGGGGCGGCGTCCAGTGTGTAGGTGTCCAGGCTGCTCTGCCTTCTTTTCACTTTACTCCTCCCCAGCCTCTTCCTTTGCCCTATTGATGAGGCAAGAGACTTCAAGGGCGGGCAAAGGAAGAGGCTGGGAAGGAGTAAAGTGAAAAAAAGGCAGAGCAGCCTGGGCACTTACACACTGAACGCCGCCCCTGGGCACTTGCGAGGGCAATTGTGGTGGTGAAGGTGACGATGATGACGTGTCGATGGACGTCACGTGGGTGCCCACAAGAATGGAAGAGGTGGGGGGTTCAGAGGGAGAGATGGAGCAGCAGATAGGGAGGAGAAGAAAGAGAAGCAGGCAGAACTCGCAGTGCACAGGAGGCAAAAAGCAGACTGAAAATGTATCTGGAGCGAGGCATCCACCATGCACGGTCCCATCTTGCGCTCCCAGGACGCTGGCACATGGCTCTGCAGTGTGTTTTTTTTTAACGTGTCAGCTGCTGACAATAGTGTTGCCATCTGCAGCCTGTGCTGTCAACGCATAAGTCGTGGTAAGCCCAAAACTCACCTAGGGACGACCGCCTTAAGAAGGCACCTGGCCTCCCATCTCCTAGCCCAGTTGGAGCAACGCCGTCTGAACCCAAAAAGCCACACTCCCGGCGCTCCACGTCCTGCCTTTTCTCATTCTCCTCTCTCCTCCCATTTGTCCTCCACTCCACCTTCCACCATGCTGTCGTCACTTTCATCTCGCAGAAGGCAGGCTTCCGTGGCCCAAATGTTTGAGCATAAAAAGTTTATGACGCCGGATAACCCTCTTGCCCAACGGCTGACCACTGGCTTGTCGGAACTGCTAGCCCGCCAACTACTGCCATATAAACTGGTGGACTCGGAGGCCTTTAGAAAATTTGTGGTCATTGGCACACCACAATGGAAGGTCCCAAGGAGAAGGGCATCCCAGAGCTATATGGGCACGTTCAGCGGCAAGTGAATATATCTCTGCCACACAGTGTCGGTGCAAAGATACATCTGACCACAGACACGTGGTCTAGCAAACACGGGCAGGGAAGGTACATAACTTTTACTGCCCACTGGGTGTACCTTCTGATGGCCGTCAAACATGTAACCCGTGGCACCCGTGTGGATTTGGTGTTACTGCCATGGATTGCATGCAGGCCTGCTTCTTCTTCTCCTCATACTCCATCCTCCGTCTCCTCCTCGGCTGACTCCTCCTTTTCCACTGCTACCGCCTCTTCCTCTGCACTTCCCAAGCTCCCCAGAACCTATTCGATATGCCAGGTGAGACGATGGCTGTTGTGCCTGGAAGCCAAGAGCCACACCAGTCCTGCACTGCTTTCAGCTCTGCGTTCACAGGCCGATCAGTGGCTAACCCCATTCAATTTGACAGTTGGTAAAGTGGTGTGCAAAATGACACATGACAAATGACACATGTGCCGTGCATGGCACAGGTCCTGAACTTAGTCGTGGAGCAATTTGTTGCCAAATACCCCGGGGTCCAGGACGTCTTGCGGCAGGCCAGGAAAATCTCTGGCCATTTTAAAAGATCTTACACGGCCATGGCTCGCCTTGCTGATGTTCAGCGGCGACACCACCTGCTCGTCAGACGTCTGATTTGTGACAGCCCGACGCGCTTGTATATGCTTCATAGGCTGCTCGAGCAGCAATGTGCCGTTAACGACTACCTGTACGAACTCTGCAGCAGCACAGGTTCTGGGAGCTTGGTTTGTTTTCACCGCGCCAGTGGCTGCTCATGCACGACGAATGCAGACTTCTGCGGCCATTTGATGAGATCACCAAACTGGTCAGTCACAGCCTGGGCACCATCAGAGACATCGTACCTTACACCTTCTTTCTGGAGCATGCATTGCGTCGTGTCATTTATCAAGCCGTCGAGGAGCAGGAGCTGGATGATGAGGAAGTCCCAATGCTGAATGAATTCCCATGGGGGAGCTACTCCATCTGAGACAAGTCAGCAGGAGTCAGAAGAGGAGTCAGAGGAGGATGGTGGCTGGGGGGAGGAGTAGGAGCAAGAAGAGCAGGCTTTGAGGGGGATTTTACATTTTTCGGGGATCCCTGGTGTTGTCCGTGGCTGGGGGGACGAGACCGAGGAAAACATTCGCCTTGCAAATGGGGGCCTTCATGCTCCAATGTTTGAAGAGGGACCCCCTGTATAAAAAGCATAAAGGGCCAGGACCAGTACTGGGTGGCAACGTATTTAGACCCCCAGTACAAATACAAAATGGCAGACATGTTATCAGCATCACAAAGGGCTGTCAGAATGCAGCATTTCCAGGCCTTGCTGCGAGAGATGCTGCATACTGCTGTTGCGGGCACTGGAATTTCCACCCACAGCAAAACAGGCGCGGGTACCAATCCTACCACGCCTGCAAGAAGAGGGCGGTTTGAAGATGTGTTGGTCACTTCTGATGAGATCATTATTGCAGCCAACCCATCGACAGCCGCCCTCTGGATCCAGCCTCAGGGAACGCCTAGACTAACAGGTATCCGACTACATCGGGTTAACGGCCGATGTGGATGCTCTGAGAAGCAATGAACCCCTGGACTACTGGGTGTGTAGGCTTGGCCTGTGGCCAGAGCTGGCACAATTTGCAATTGAACTCTTGGCTTTCCCCTCATCGAGTGTCCTGTCCGAAAGGATGTTCAGTGTATCAGGGGGGATCGTGACCGATAAGTGCACTCGCCTAGCTCACGACAGTGTGAACTGCCTCACATTTCTAAAAATTAATGAGGCATGGATCTCAGAGGAATTCAACACCTGTGACGACCACGTGTAATTGAATTTCCTTATACCAGCCCACACATATCTGCCACCACACAGAACAATGAATGGTCCTCTGGTCTTGTGTATATACAACGGCATAAAAGGCCTTTTCTGTCAAGTGACTGCCTAATTTTTGGGGCCTGCACTCCACTGGCCTGCAGTAAAATTGTTATCCACTGACCGCCTAATATATCTCCAGCCATATCACTTGTTCTTTTCTGTCCAGTGAATGCATAACTTTTGGGGCCTGTACTCCACTGGACTACAATAAAATTGTTTTCCACTGACCGTCAAATGTGCATCCAGCCACATAATTGCTTGTTATTTTCTGTCCAGTGAATGCCTAATGTTTGGGCCTCTACTCCACTGGCCTGCAGTTAAATTGTTATCCACTGACTGTCTAATATACCTCCAGCCACATAATCACTTATTCTTTTCTATCCAGTGAATGCATAATTTTTGGGGCCTGTACTCCACTGGTCTGCAGTAAAATTGTTATCCTCTGACTATCTAATATACCTCCAGCCACATAATCACTTGTTCTTTTCTGTCCGGTGAATGCTTAATGTTTGGAGCCTGTACTCCACTGGCCTGCAGTAAAATTGTTATCCACTGACCGTCTAATATACCTCCAGCCATATAATTACTTGTTCTTTTCTGTCCAGTGAATGCATAATTTTTGGAGCCTGTACTCCCCTGGCCTGCAGTAAAATTGTTATCCACTAACCGTCTAATGTACCTCCAGCCACATAATCACTTGTTCTTTTCTGTCAGGTGAATGCATAATATTTGGGGCCTGTACTCTACTGGCCTACAGTAAAATTGTTATCCACTGACCAGCTATTATACCTCCATCCACATAATCACTTGTTCTTTTTTGTCCAGTAAATGCCTAATGTTTGGAGCCTGTACTCCACTGGCCTGCAGTAAAATTGTTATCCACTGACCAGGTAATATACCTCCAGCCACATAATCACTTGTTCTTTTCTGTCAGGTGAATGCCTAATTTTTGCTGCCCGTACTCCAGTGGCCTAAAATAAAAAATGTCTAGGCTCCAGCAGGGCACGTTTTTGAGAGTTTCCCTTTAAGATGCATAAAAACAGCCCCTGATTAAAATACATATTTTTTGTGAACATTTTTGCCATTGATCCCCCTCTGGTATGTCACTGTCCATGTTGTGGGACTATTTGTGCACTTCTAGTAAGTATTTGGTGGCTGCAAATATGACCTTATTTTGCAAAGTTGCTTCATTTTTTTTATTTTTTTATTTAATGTAGATTGGAGCAGTAAAGAATCGGCTGCAAAGATGAACATATCCTTCATATACATGATGCATAATTATACTTTATAACTACACTTTTTGTTAAAGGGTACCTCAACCTTCAAATACAATTTATTAAAATCTATTCTAAATTGTGAGTGAAATTATTTTTGTAATATATTTTTTTTACTTTTCCTATTGTAATAATCACCTGAAATTCAGTTGCCTATGGCACTTTGCAATCCATACTCCCATACACCACTGTGTGCGGTAGGGCAATTCCTCTGTGGCTACATTGAGCACTGTAAAGGCCGGAGCATCACTACTTTTCCTATACCAGCACTGCTCTTCTCAGGCCTGGGATAGATATATCTGGATGGCTCCCTGGTGAAATTGATAGTATTTGAGGCATTAAGAGAGGGCATAAGCAGAGCAGTGATGTGTTATGTGAGCCCCTGACCTGACCTTTCTCTGCTCTGCTAATAGCCTAGCCTTCCCCCTGGTGGTTACTGTAGGCAGTCTAAATATTATAATTTACTTCTACAGTGGTGCAATGGTGTAATTCTGCATAAATTCGACCTAAAACTACATCAGTCCTTCACACAAGTAATAAAAGTAGATAAAGATAACGAAATCAAACAAATGAGTCAAAAATATTAGATATAGTCATTTATTTAAAGAGAAAAAATATTCGATATTAGATGTCTGTGAGTGGCAAAGTTTGTGAACATTTGCTGTCAGTATCTTGACTGCAACTAAACAATTCTGATAATTGATGGTTAGTTCTGCACATTGGCTTGGGGGAATTTTAGCTCATTCCTCTATACAAAACAGTGTCAGCTCTGTTAGTTTGGTGGGTTTTCTCCCATAAACTATTCACTTCAGGTCCTTCTACATCATTTTTAGAGATGAGCGAATTTCTAAAAAATTTGATTCGGCCAGTTTGCCGAATTTTTCCCAAAAATTTGGTTCGATCCGAATTTATTCGAGTTAAAAAAAACGGCTATTTCCTGGCTGCAGAAAGCCTTTATAGTGGTGTAGAACACACACATAGGGAGTCTGCTGTGGTAGTGAAACAATACTGTGAGTCAGTATAACATGCAGGCGTCGCTCTTAGAGTCACTGCACACTTCACTTACTTGGGCAGTTACGAGGCCAAAACTGACCAAATAACTCAGGTCAATGTTAGCGTCAAGATGAAGCACACTCCTTTTACACCGTCGACAGCTGATTCCATATAGATGTCTACAGAACCTGTTCTATTAAACGCTTATACAAATAGAGCACCACTCGTCAGAGTGGAGAGAGTATCAGCAGTAAGTTTGTGTTGATGTCACTGATTATTTTGCCCTTTCTCTGATCCATCAGAACAATAACCCCCAAAAAACGGATACTGTCTGTGGAGCATCCGCCTTCACTCGGTCAACATTTGGTTAGTAATCAATCAGTGTTGCTAAAGCAAAAAAAACAGGAGTGGATTCAAAACAGAGATGACAAGCGAATGGAATATTTGCATGTCTTCTGTGTTTTCTACCCACTCCTGCTTTTGGCAACCAAATCAAAAGCCAATTCTGATGCAAAATAGGGACAATGTCATGCAGGACTTACAGCTGTTACATAGACAGGATCCATTGTGCAACTCATTTTTTCTTCCTTCTCACAGATCAGAAGAAGGGTCAAATAAATAATTATGTCAGCCAGGCCGATAGGCAAAATAGTGGCCCAGTCATGAAGTGGGGAGGGTAAGAACAGCATGAGAAGTTCACAGAGTGGCCTTATGACATAGTGGTGAGGTGGAGGCAGCATGAGGAGACCACAGATTGTCCCAATGACAGAGTCTGGAGGTGGCAGCAGCATCAGGAAGAGGCCACAGAGTGGCACAATGACAGTGTAGAGGTGGCAGCAGCAGAATCAGGAGGCCACAGAGTGGCACAATGACAGAGTGTGGAGGTGGCGGCAGCAACAGCATCAGGAGGAGGCCACAGAATGGCGCAATTCCAGTGTGGAGGAGGCAGCAGCAGCATCAGGAGGCCACAGAGTGGCACAATAACAGAGTATGGAGGAGGCATCAGCATCAGGAGGAGGCCAAAGGGTGGCACAATGACAGTGTGGAGGCGGCAGCAGCATCAGGAGGCCACAGAGTGCCACAATGACAGAGTGTGGAGGTGGCGGCAGCAGCAGCATCATGAGGAGGCCACAGGGTGGCACAATGACAGTGTGGAGGTGTCATGATAGGTAGGAAAGGGAACAGCAAACTGAAAGACAAACTAAACAACGGACTAGGACCCACAAGCTAGGGAAAAACAAGGTCACCTCCTAGCAATCCCTGACACACTTTCCCTAGGCTGCTAAGCCCATGTGCATACCTCGATGGTAGATATACACATGTCCCTGTGCCTAAGACTATAACACACTAAACAGACCATCAGAATAGGGAAAAAGGGTAAGAGACACCCAGCGCCTTCAACCACCGAATGCGCTAGCATCCCCCTAGACCAAACAGAAACCAAAAGGGAAAAGAGAAGGGAAAAGACTTATCTGATACGAGAAGAAGCAGACGATCCACCTAGCATCCAAAGCTCACACAAGGTAGCCCTGCAAAGGCTATAGGGAAAAGGGAGGTACAAATAGCTTCACTAATCACCAAAAGAACACCACCTGGGAGAAGGTGGAACTGTGCTCAAACCCACAACAAACAAACTATCAGATCGAGTCACGTGCAGCAATTCTGAAATATCTCCTCAAACTACCCACAGGGCAGGGCATGACAGCACCCCCCCAATTCTATGGGTGACCTCCGAACACCCAGGCCCAACATTATCCGGGTGTGCCCTGAGAAAGGCTTTCACAAGGCGGCTAGCGTTAACATCGGTAGCCGAAACCCACATTCTTTCCTTGGGACCATATCCCCTCCAATGCACCAGGTACTGAAGGGAACTCCAAAGAACACGAGAGTCGAGAATCCTAGAGATCTGAAATTCCAGATTACCATCAACCAAAACAGGAGGAGGAGGCAAAGGAGATGGTTCCGCAGGTTCTACATACTTTTCAACAAGGACCTGTGAAATACATCATGGATCTTCCAGGCCTGCGGAAGTTCCAGACGAAAAGCCACCGGATTGACAATGGCCGCGATTTTGTATTGACCAATAAATCTTGGACCCAATTTCCAAGAGGGTACCTTCAGCTTAATATTGTTAGTGGACAATACCAAATCACCCACACACAGGTCCGGACCAGTCATACGTCTCCTGTCAGCCATCCTTTTATATCTTTCACCCATCTTTTTCAAATTGACTTGAATCTTCTGCCAGATAGATGACAAAGAGGAAGAGAACCTCTCCTCCTCCGGTATCCTATAAGATATGGTCCCAGAAAAAGTACCAAACGTAGGGTGAAAACGATATGCACCAAAAAATGGCGACTTATCAGTTGACTCCTGCCTGCGGTTATTCAAAGCAAACTCCGCTAAAGACAAGAACGATGACCACTCATCTTGATTCTCAGCGACAAAACACCTCTCAAATATGTCTCCAGGCTTTGGTTAGTGCGCTCTGTTTGACCATTCGACTGAGGATGAAAGGCCGAAGAGAAAGATAACTGAATACCCAGGCGAGAACAAAACACCCTCCAAAACCTGGAAACAAATTGCGTCCCCCTATCAGACACCACATCAGAGTGAACGCCATGAAGTTTCACAATGTTATCAATAAGAACCTGAGGAAGGGTTTTCGCATTGGGCAAACCCGATAATGGTACAAAGTGAGCCATCTTGCTAAAGCGGTCCACTACCGCCAAAATCACAGTTTTCCCAGAAGAACTCGGCAAATCAGTAATTAAGTCCATGGACAAATGCGTCCAAGGACGAGACGGGATGGACAAAGGAAGAAGAGATCCCGATGGCCATGTGTGAGCCACCTTTGCGCGAGCAATGGTCTCACAAGCTGCTACATAACCTTCAACATCTTTACACAACCCAGGCCACCAGAATCTCCGAGAAATAAGATCTACCATGGATCTACTTCCAGGATGTCCCGCAAGGACAGTATCATGATGTTCCTTGAACACTTTGTATCGCAGTTCAGAGAGAACAAACAACTTGCCTGGAGAACAAGAATCAGGTGCCTCCTCTTGGGTCCCCAACACTTCCGTCTCCAGCTCGGTGTAAAGGGCAGAAACCACCATCCCATCAGCCAAAATTGGAGAGGGATCCTCCGAATCTCCCCCCCAGGAAAGCTATGTGACAACGCATCTGCCTTGACGTTTTTAACCGCCCGAGTGATAAGTGACCACAAAATTTAACCTAGTAAAAAATAATGACCATCTAGCCTGCCTAGGATTCAAACGCTTAGCAGATTGCAGGTAAGCCAGATTCTTATGGTCAGTAAATACCGTAATCGGATGAGTAGCCCTTCCAGCCAATGACTCCACTCTTCAAAGGCCAGTTTGATGGCCAACAACTCTCTATTCCCCACATCATAATTTCTTTCTGCGGCCGAGAGTTTCTTAGAGAAAAAAGCACTCTGACGCCATTTGCTGGGAGAGGGACCCTACGACAAGACTGCTCCGACACCTACTTCTTATGCATCAACCTCCACAATGAAGGGTTGAGACACATCAGGCTGCATCAGAATGGGAGCAGAAGCAAAACATTTCTTAAAAGCAGAAAAGGCCTGCAATGCCTCCTCCGACCAGACAAAGAAGTCAGCGCCCTTCCTAGTCATATCTGTCAGAGGTTAGACAATGGTGGAATAATTCAGGATTAATTTTCTGTAGTAATTCATAAATCCTAAAAACCGCATCAGGGCTTTCTGATTCTCCGGCCGATCCCATTCCAGTACCGCGCGGACCTTTTCGGGATCCATACGAAAGCCGGAGGCAGAAAGCAAGTACCCCAAAAACGGCAGCTCCTGAACAGCAAACACACATTTTTCCAACTTAGCATACAATCTATTCTCCCGAAGGATCAATAACACTTGTCTCAAATGATTCTGATGGGTCTTCATATCGGGAGAATAAATAAGTATGTCATCGAGGTAAATAACCACAAACCTCCCCACCAAATTATGAAAAATGTTGTTGATAAAGCGCTGAAAGACTGCAGGGGCATTAGTTAAACCAAAGGGCAGTGACCCTCAGGGGTATTGAAGGCCGTCTTCCATTCATCCCCTTCCCCGATTCTGATCAGATTATAAGCTCCTCTTAAATCCAACTTAGAAAACACCTTGGCACCGACAATCTGATCAAATAGATCCGGAATCAAGGGAAGTGGATAAGGGTCCCGGACAGTAATGAGATTCAGTTCCCGGAAATCTAGGCACGGTCTAAGGGATCCATCTTTCTTCTTTACAAAAAAGAAGCCAGCGGCCATAGGAGACTTAGATGGTCTAATATGACCCTTTGCCAAACTCTCGGTAATATACTCCCTCATAGCTACTCTTTTGGGTTGAGAAAGATTATATAACCGAGACTTAGGCAATTTAGCTCCGGGGATAAGGTTGACCGGACAATCATACTCTCGGTGAGGGGGCCACTCCTGAGCTCCACCCTCCGAGAATACGTTCGAAAAATCGGAAAGAAACTGAGGCAACACCATAGTGGACACCACTGAAATAGAGGCATACAAAATTCACTCCAATTACAAAATTGTCTAGTTTGCCAGTCAATGGTAGGGTTATGTTTTATCAACCATGGTAAACCCAGAACCATTAGAGCGGGCAAACCTTTCATAACAAAACAAGAAATAAACTCAACATGAGAATCACCCACCCTCAAATGAATATCCTTAACTATAAGAGTTAGACTTCTTTGCGAGAGAGGGGCGGAATCTATAGCAAACACTGGTATCTCTTTGCTTAAAGCGCTAGTTTTGAAACCATGACTCTGGAGAAATTGAAAATCAATAAGATTAACCCCTGCACCACTGTCAACAAATACCGTTAACTCAAAATTTCCAGAGTCTAGCGCCACCATGGCAGGCAGGATAAATCGGGTGCTGCAGGTAGGATACGAATATGCCTGCTCTGACTCCCCATTCACGCTACCGAGCATAAGGGATTTTTTTTTCTTTGAATAAATCCTCTAATTGTTTTTCATTACCAGTTAGCGGTTTAATAAAGGGGCATACATTAATGAAATGACCTTTATTACCACAGAAGAAACACAGTTGATTCAGCTTTCTAAAATTCTTATAATCAGAGCAAGAAGTAATCTTGCATAGGCTCCTCTCTAGCCCCAGATCCAAGTGTCAGAGAACCCCAAGGGACAGGAGGGGCTGATTCACCACCAGACAGCACCCCCTGCCCACAGGGAACTTTGCACCTCTCCCTAGGACGTCTATCAATCCTTACGGCCAAAGAACCTGTTTTCATGAAAATAAAGGGCATCTTTTAATCTCTCAGATAGCCCCAGACAGAACTGACTGCGGAGTGCAGGGTCATTCCATTCCAAGTCAGTCGCCCACCTTCGAAATTCAGCGAAATAGGACTCAGCGGTACGTTCTCCCTGGCACAAACTGCGCAACCTGGATTTAGCCATTGAGACCCGGTCTGGGTCATCATAAATCAGACCCAGGGCTCCGAAAAAATTCATCCACCGACCAGAGGGACTGTGAACCGGTTGGCAGAGAAAAAGCCCAAGACTGAGCGTCGCCCTTTAGCACAGAGATAATCAACCCTACCTTTTGGTTTTCATCTCCAGATGAAATTGGCCGCAGACAAAAATACAATTTGCAGGATTCCCTGAACCGAACAAAGTTATCACTTCCCCTGGAAAACCTATCAGGGAGAGCGACCTTAGGTTCAAGGCTGGACTGACTCCCACTAGCGGAGCCATGAAGCAGAAAATTATGACACAGTGCAACTGAATCATGGAGGTCAGCTACCTCTCAAGTTAATTCCTGCATGCGATCAGCCAAAGCATCCATTTTGCACGGAACAAGGGAAAACAAAATGACGGTAGAGGCAGGTTATAATGTCATAATAGGTAGGGAAGGGAACAGCAAACTGAAAGACAAACTAAACAATGGACTAGGACCCACAAGCTAGGGAAAAACAAGGTCACCTCCTAGCAATCCCTGACACACTTTCCCTAGGCTGCTAAGCTCATGTGCATACCTCAATGGTAGATATACACATGTCCCCGTGCCTAAGACTATAACACACTAAACAGATCCTCAGCAATAGAGAAAAAGAGTAAGAGACACCCAGCGCCTTCAACCACCGAATGCGCTAGCGTCCCCACTAGAGGCCTAGACCAAACAGAAACCAAAAGGGAAAAGAGAAGGGAAAAGACTTATCTGATACGAGAAGGAACAGACGATCCACCTAACATTAAAAGCTCACACAAGGTAGAACTATAACCTGCAAAGGCTATAGGTACAAAGGGAGGTACAAATAGCTTCACTAATCACCAAAATAACAACACCTGGGAGAAGGTGGAACTGTGCTCAAACCCACAACAAACTAACTATCAGATCGAGTCACGTGCAGCAATTCAGCAGGAGTAGCATGAAGAGACCACAGAGTGACACAATGATAGAGTGTGGAGGTGGCAGCAGCATCCTGAGGAGGCCACAGAGTGGCACAATGACAGAGTATGGAGGTGGAAGCAGCAGCAGCATCAGGAGGAGGTCACAGGGTGGCACAATGACAGTGTGGAGGTGGCAGCAGCTTCAGGAGGCCACAGAGTGGCACAATGCCAGAGTGTGGAGGTGGCAACAGCAGCAACATCAGTAGGAGGCCACAGGGTGGCACAATGACAGTGTGGAGGTGGCATCAGCAGCATGAGGATACCACAGAGTGGCACAATGACAGATTGTGGACGTGGAAGCAGCAGCATCAGGAGGAGGCCACAGGGTGGCACAATGACAGATTATGGAGGTGGCAGCAGCATCATCAGGAGGCCACAGAGTGGCACAATGACAGAGTGTGGAGGTGGCAGCAGCAGCATGAGGAGGAGGCCACAGAGTGGCACAATGACAGAGTATGGAGGTGGAAGCAGCAGCAGCATCAGGAGGAGGTCACAGGGTGGCACAATGACAGTGTGGAGGTGGCAGCAGCATCAGGAGGCTGCAGACAGGCACAATGACAGAGTGTGGAGGTGGCAGCAGCATCAGAAGACCACAGAGTGGCAAGGTGACATAGTGTGGCGGTGGCAGCAGCATCAGGAGACCACAGAGTGACCCTGTGACAGAGTGGGGAGGTGGGTGGCAATACCAGTTCCAGCTGAAAATGGTGGATGAAAGGAGGTGCACTTGGCATTAGATATGTGGCATTTGGCGGGTGGCAGCATCAGAATAGTAGCTGAGGCAGGTAGCCAGAAGAAACCGGTCTCTTTGTCAAACTGTTGGTGTGGCACCATGGATGATCTAGTCTGATGCATCAGGCATTGGTGGTTGGAAATCCTGTCTGATCCACGCCTGATTCATCTTGACAAAGGTCAGTCTCTCCATATTTTGGGTGGACAGGCAAATTATTCTTGGGGTAACTATGGTACCTGCCGCACTAAACACCCACTCTGATACCATAATACTGGCCGTGCAGGACAGCTCTTCCATGGCAAACTCTACCAGTTGCAGCCACAAATCCAGTTTGGCTGCCCAGTAGTCCAGCGGATCTTCAATGTGGGTTTGGCAGAGTGGTGTCCAAGTATGCCACCACCTGCTGGTTCAGGTCCTGCTCCAGGTCTAGCTTCTGCTGCTGGTGAGTAGTTTCTTCACTATGCGGGTGAAGAAAGCTACTCATCAGCGACTGTAGACTCAGTCTGCTGCTGATGGAGCTGGTACTGCAGCCATGTCAGTGGAACGTGAGCGCAGAAGGCTCCCCCGGTCAGTCCTGCAAGAGGATGCACGATGGCACAGATAGTCAGCGGCCAACTGACTACATAGGATGTCTCTGTAGTAGTTCAGTTTGTCCTCCCTCCCTAGGTGGGTGTAAAAAAGACCCCCATTCTGGAACGGTAGCGAGGGTCCAACAAGGTGGAGAGCCAGAAGTCATCCCTCTCCTGAATGGGGACAATTCGGCTGTCACTACGCAAGCAAGTGAGCATGCATCGGGCCTCCCTGCCTCCATCTCCACTGCATACTGCCACTCTGTGTCTGGGTCTTCTGCTTCGTCTTCCTCATTGCCCTTTAGCTCCTCTGGCTGCTCCTCCTCCTCCTCTCATGTCACCCGTGTAGAAAAATCACCCATTTCACTACACATTGCTTGCGCTCCAATGTTCTCCTCCTCCAGTTCAGCCCCCAAAGGGCTCATGTGGCCGTGAGATCTATGTGCCATGTCTCCAGTTCCCTGACCAGCCAGATTTGCCAGCATCTGTTCCAGGACAGTGGAATGACATTCATTGTTCATCCCGTAGTCCTGGCGACTGACAAATAACGTGGCCTCCTCAAAAGGCCTGAGCAAACAGCAGGTGTCACGTATGAGCTGCCACTGGCTGACATCGAAATTACACAGGGGAGTACTCCTATCCTCTTGGATCATCAAGTAATCGTTTATGGCCTTTCTGTGTTCGTATAGTCGGTCCAATATATGGAGGGTGGAATTCCAACGGGTGGAAACGTTGCATATCAGTCTGTGCTGGGGGATGCCATTCTGCCTCTGCAGCCCAAGGTGTTCTTTGCGGTATATGAGTGGCTGAAGTGCATGCAAAGTTTCCTGGCCATTTTTAGGATGTCTTGCAGATTGGTGGAAGACTTTAGGAACTGCTTGACAACCAGATTGAACACGTGTGCCATGCAGGGCTCATTGCTCAGCCCTCCTTGACGCAGCGCCGACACCATGTTCTTCCCATTGTCAGTCACCATGGTTCCGATTTTGAATTGTCACGGAGAAAGCCAGGATTCGATTTCTTGATGAAGGACACGGAGCAGTTCCTCCCCTGTGTGACTCCGTTCGCCCAGGTAATTGAGGTGCAGAACAGTGTGACACCGCTGTGTCCTGCACATGTGGTATGCTGGAGGGGACATGTGAATTGTCCCTGAAGTGGAGGCTTAGGACACAGTGTAGGATGAGGAGGCAGAGGCGTAAATTGTCACAGGACCAACGAAGTGAGAACGTGGAGGCGGAAGCTGCGTCACCTGGCCAAGTTGCTGGTGTGGCTGTGCAGGAACCACATTCACCTAGTGGGCCATAAAAGACATGTATTGTTCTTGACCGTAGTTACAGCTCCACACGTCAGCGCTGCCGTGCACTTTGGCAGACACCGACAGACTCAAAGACTGGCCCACCTTCTGTTCTACATACGTGTGCAGGGCTGGTACTGCCTTTTTGGCAAAGAAATGACAGCTTTTGAATCTCCACCTCGGTTCAGCACAAGCCATCAGTTCTCTGAAAGGTGCAGAGTCCACCACTTAAAAAAGGGAGGGACTGCAGCACCAGCAACTTGGCCAGGAGCACATTCAGCTTCTGCGCCGTTGGATGAGTGCACGCATACTGTTGTCTCTTGGCAATCGCTTCAGTGATCGATTGCTGATGGAATGACTGGCGAGGAGGAGAAGGAGCATCAGGACGAGCAGATGAAAGGACAGACAGCTCCCTTCGGCTGAGGTGGTGGAGCCTTGACTGCCTGAAACCGGATGATTGCCACTGGGTGACACAGCGCTTGCTGCTGCAGGCTGGACCACCACATCGGAGCCACGGTTCTCCCAGGCCACTTAATGGTAACGCTGCATAAGTTGACGCAGGGCAGTGGTGTCAACATTGGCACCCTGGCCACGCTTCGCCTTCTGCCTACAAATGGCCATGCTCACCTCCTCCGGTGGCTTAACAAAAAACTGCCACACCGGCGAGTAGGTGATTTTACCCCCAGCACTCCGCACTGACTGACTTCTACCGCCGCTGCTTCCGTGAACCCCTGCACCACAACCTTCCGGGCAGGTAGTCTCCTGCGAAGCAGATGGTCTGCCCTGGGCACATTTGGCTCCCGACCTCTCACTGCTGCCACACTGCTGACTCCCGGCCACGCTAGCGACTTGCTGTCTTCGCCGCTGCCTCACGGGCAAGCTGCCACCCTCTTCTCCCAATGATGATGAAGCCCCTAATTCACCCGGCTCCCAAGTGTGATCAGCTACATCATCATCATCATCATCATCGAGTACTGTCTGCATGTCACTGATGTCCTCCTCATCGGTCTCTGGGTCAGGACCCTGACCGCTCGCAAGCCACTCTCCTCATCACTACTTGCCCGCCTACCTGAGGAATCGGCATATATCTCCTCCACATCTTGGCTGGCTGCTGAATGTCCATTAGTAGCTCGTCCTCACTGTATAGTGGAGCTGAGCCCACAGCATACAATACTTCTCTGGATGAGGGAACAGGAAAAGACAGAGGCAGGTTGAGGACAGGTGAGAGAACAGGGCCTGCTCCGGGGCCATGCCAACTAAGGGTTTTGTCTGACGAACACACTATCTCTTGGGTGGGGGTGTCTGATGTCACTTGGGACAAAGTGGATGACCGAGTCAACCATTCAAGAACCGCTGGGTTGTTTGTCAAGACACGACCGCTAGATCACACCGGGAGCTTAGGCCTCTTGCTGCGACTCCTGCTGCCATGCTCCCTTACTCTGCTGCAACCTTTGCCTGTGCCAGAAACACTTAGGCCCCTGCCACTCCCCTGTGCAGGGCCTGGCACTTCCATGAAGGAAATTAAAACAGAAATGAAAAAAAGTCTGTCATTTTCTCACTTCACCAGACAACGGCTAATAAGCGCTATTTTTTTTCACTAATACACGTCAAAAAGGGCTTTAGAACATATAACTGCACCGCTGAAAGGCTAATAATATATATTTTTGTGCCACTAATACACGCCAAAAAGGGCTTTAAAACATATAACTGCACCGCTGAATGGCAAATAATATATATTATTGTGCCACTAATACATGCCAAAAAGGGCTTTTGAACATATAACGCGACATCTAAACAGCAAATAATATATATTTTTGTGCCACTAATACACGCCAAAAAGGTCTTTAGAACATATTTCAGCACCGCTGAACGTCAAATATATATATTTTTGCCACTAATAAACACCAAAAAGGGCTTTAGAACATATAACTGCACCACTGAGCGACAAATATTTTAGTTTTTTCCACTAATTCATGCCAAAAAAGGCTTTAGAACATATAACTGCACCACTGAACGGCAAATATATTTTTCTGCCACTGATACATGCCAAAAAGGGCTGTAATTTCCTCACTTTACCACACAACGGCAAATACTTTTTTTTGTTCCACTAATACATGCAAAAAAGGGATTTAGAACATATAACAGCACCGCTGAACTGCAAATATATATTTTTTGCCACTAATACACGTCAAAAGGGCTTTAGAACATATAACTACATCGCTGAACAGCAAATAGGCCCTTATTATTTTCTACTTATACACGCGACAAAAGGCTTTAGAACATATAACTGCACCGCTGAACGGCAAATATATATTTTTTGGCCACTAATACATGCCAATTGTTACGTCCTTTTCTGTGTGCGCCGTCACACTTTTGCCATGCTTGCAGTGGCCCTAGGCAACGTGTTGTGGTTATAGCATGCAGGGGCAGTGTCACAGGCTTTGTTGTGTGCGCCGTGACATGGTTGCCACACATGCTGTTGAATGCGGCAGTGGGTTGTTTTTTATGCTTGTGTGTGCACTTCCCCTTTAAGTTGTAGCCTCCCTCTGTCTGGTGCTGTAAGGGTTAACTCCCTGACTGGGTGTGGTCACTAGGCTTTTATCCACTGTGGCTTCCTGGCTGCAGTCAGTTGTACTTCAGTTGTCGTTGGGGCTGGAGCTCTGCTCCAATCCAGGGTGTTCTATCTGCCCAGTCCTTGAGAGCCACCTTGTAGGACAGCGATGTCATCTGCGATGTCATTCCTTTGTCTCCCTTGTACCCTCAGTGTACCCAACCTCACTTGTTGTATGTTTGGTGTGGGTTTATGTTCAGGGTTTGTTGTTACGTCTTGTTTGTTGTTACATGTCTTGGATGTTGTTGGTGTTTGTCCCTACATGTGTGCAAGACATTTACCTGTGTGTGTTGTCCCTCTGGAAGGGGGCTGGTTTCCCGGAGGGGTGAACCATAAGTCTGTTTGCAGTGCTGCCTGGGGCTGCAGTGCACCTTGCTGTGTGTGGTGTTGTTTGTATGGTGTCATATTTGGTGTGTTAGAACATATAACTGCACCGCTGAATGTCAAATATATTTTTGTTTGCCACTAATACACACTAAAAAGGGCTGTGATTTTCTCACTTCACCATAGAATGGCAAATACTTTTTTTGTGCCATTAATACACACCAAAAAGGGCTTTAGAACATATAACTGCACCGCTGAATGGCAAATAATATATATGTTTTTTACTTTTTTCCACTTATACACTCCACAAAAGGCTTTAGAATATATAACTGCACCGCTGAACGGCAAAAGATATATATATTTTTTGCCACTAATACATGCCAAAAAGGGCTTAACCCCTTAAGGACACAGCCCTATTTCACCTTAAGGACCAGGCCATTTTTTGCAAATCTGACCACTGTCACTTTAAGTGCTGATAACTTTAAAACGCTTTGACTTACCCAGGTCGTTCTGAGATTGTTTTTTCGTCACATATTGTACTTCATGACACTGCTAAAATTGGGTCAAAAAAGTTAATTTTTTTGCATAAAAAAATACCATATTTACCAAAAATTTTGAAAAATTAGCAAATTTCAAAGTTTCAGTTTCTCTACTTCTGTAATACATAGTAATACCCCCAAAAATTGTGATGACTTTACATTTCCCATATGTCTACTTCATGTTTGTAGCATTTTGGGAATGATATTTTATTTTTTGGTGATGTTACAAGGCTTAGAAGTTTAGAAGCAAATTTTGAAATTTTCAGAAATCTTCAAAATTCCACTTTTTATGGACCAGTTCAGGTTTGAAGTCACTTTGTGAGGCTTACATAATAGAAACCACCCAAAAATGTTTTTACAAACTTTGTTAACCCTTTAGGTCTTCCACAACACTTCATGGCAAATGGACATACATTTTTAGAATTTAGATTTTTTGGAAAATTTTCCAATATAATCAATTTTTTCCAGGAAAAAAACAAGGGTTAACTGCCAAACAAAACTCAAAATGGGTTGCCCTGATTCTGTAGTTTGCAGAAACACCCCATATGTGGTCGTAAACTACTGTTTGGCCAAACAGGAGGACATAGAAGGAGGGGAACGTCATATAGGTTTTGGAAGGCAGATTTTGCAGGACTGGTTTTGTTTATACCATGTCCCATTTGAAGCCCCCCCTTGCACCCCTAGAATAGAAATTCCAAAAAAGTGACTCCATCTAAGAAAGTACACCCCTCAAGGTATTCAAAACTGGGTGTACAAACTTTGTTAACCCTTTAGGTGTTCCACAAGAGTTAATGGCAGATGGAGAAACAATTTAGAAATTTCTATTTTTTGGAAAATTTTCCAATATAATCAATTTTTTCCAGGAGTAAAACAAGGGTTAACTGCCAAACAAAACTCAAAATGGGTTGCCCTGATTCTGTAGTTTGCAAAAACACCCCATATGTGGTCGTAAACTGCTGTTTGGCCAAACGGGAGCACGTAGAAAGAGGGGAACGCCATATGGGTTTTGGAAGGCAGATTTTGCAGGACTGGTTTTGTTTACACCATGTCCCATTTGAAGCCGCCTGTTGCAGCCCTAGAATAGAAATTTCAAAAAAGTGACTCCATCTAAGAAAGTACACCCCTCAAGGTATTCAAAACTGGGTTTACAAACTTTGTTAACCCTTTAGGTGTTCCACAAGAGTTATTGGCAGATGGAGAAACAATTTAGAAATTTCTATTTTTTGGAAAATTTTCCAATATAATCAATTTTTTCCAGGAGTAAAACAAGGGTTAACTGCCAAACAAAACTCAAAATGGGTTGCCCTGATTCTGTAATTTGCAAAAACACCCCATATGTGGTCGTAAACTGCTGTTTGGCCAAACGGGAGCACGTAGAAAGAGGGGAACGCCATATGGGTTTTGGAAGGCAGATTTTGCAGGACTGGTTTTGTTTATACCATGTCCCATTTGAAGCCCCCTGTTGCACCCCTAGAATAGAAATTTCAAAAAAGTGACTCCATCTAAGAAAGTACACTACTCAAGGTATTCAAAACTGGGTTTACAAACTTTGTTAACCCTTTAGGTGTTCCACAAGAGTTAATGGCAGATGGAGAAACAATTTAGAAATTTCTATTTTTTGGAAAATTTTCCATTTTAACCCTTAATTTATTACTGAAAAAAATGGGTTAACAGCCAAACAAAACTCAAAATGGGTTGCCCTGATTCTGTAGTTTGCAGAAACACCCCAAATGTGGTCGTAAACTACTATTTGGCTAAACGGCAGGACATAGAAGAAGGGGAACGCCATACGGTTTTTGGAAGGCAGATTTTGCTGGACTGGTTTATTTACACCATGTACCCTTTCAAGCCCCCTGATGCACCCCTAGAGTAGAAACTCCATAAAAGTGACCCCATCTAGGAAACTATGGGATAAGGTGGTTGTTGTATTGGAACTATTTTAGGGGTAAATATGATTTTTGGTTGCTCTATATTACACTTTTTTGAGGCAAGGTAACAAAAAATAAAATTCAAAAATTTTTCTACATTTGCTATTTAGTTTTGTGGAACACCTAAAGGGTTAACAAAGTTTATAAAGTAACTTTTGAATACCTTGAGGGGTGTAGTTTCTTATATGGGGTCACTTTTTTGGAGTTTCTAGTCTAGGCTACATCAGGGGGGGCTTCTAATGGGACATGGTGTAAAAAAAAAAACTGTCCATCAAAATCTGCCTTCCAGAAACCATATGGAGTTCCTTTCGTTCTATGCCCTGCCGTGCGGCTATATAGCCATTTACGACCACATATGGGGTGTTTCTGCAAACTACAGAATCAGGGCCATAAATAGTGAGTTTTTTTTGGCTGTTAACCCTTGCTTTATTACTGGTGGTGGAAGGATGCGGGGGGGCAAGTGGCAGGGGGGGTCTGGGGTCTGAAAGCTGAAACAAAAAAGTTTAGAATAAATGTGCTTTTTTTTTTTTTTTTTCTAACTTTTCCCTTCTATCCCTGCCTAAAGGTGCCTCTCCCTCACTGACCCTAACCTACCTGGGTGGCGATGGGTGCAGGAGGGTGATGGATGGCGATTAGGGGGACACAGGAGCTGGTGCTGGACGATGCTGCACGGTCAGGGTGCTGGACAGGAAGAGGAGGGGAGAGAGGAGCGCAGGAAGTTTGAATCTCGCGCCTCTCTCCCCTGCACCAATCAGCACCCTGGACAGCGGCATTCAGCACCAGGGCCAGCACCGCCTCTCCAAATCCTCGGACTGCGATAGGTGGTGTATAATTACGCCACCGATCGCAGTCTTTTTCCGGTTCATCGGGTCACAGGACACCCGAATGGACCGAAAACGCTGAAAACCGCAGGTCTGAATTGACCTGCGGTTTTCTGCGATCGTCGATGCGGGGGGGTCAAATGACCCCCCCCTGCATTGTTACAGGATGCCGGCTGAATGATTTCAGCCGGCATCCCGTTCCGATTAACCCCCGCGGCGCCGGCATCGCTATTTAAAGCCATGACGTACCGGTACGTCATGTGTCCTTAAGGACTCGGGAAACATGCCGTACCGGTACGTCATGTGTCCTTAAGGGGTTAAGAACATATAACTGCACCGCTGAATGGCAAATCAACCGTTATTTTTTTCACTTATATACCAGTGACGAACGTCAGGGGCCATATTCGTATTCCCGACATTTTGAGAATATTTTTGTGAATATTCGCCATATATTCTCAAATTCATGATCTCCAGTCATTATTTTATTGATTGCGAAAATCGGCAATTGGAAAATTTGCCATAAAAAAAATGTGGGATAAAAATTTATGATACGAAAATTCGCGATTAACACTACTCCTAAAGTCAAAGATATTGCAGCCTTCTTATTGGCCCACAAGCAAGAAGCAGTGAGGGATCATGGGTACTAATGAAAAAAAATCTAGAATATTCACGATTACGAAGATATAGCACTATATTCTACATATTCGCTAAATCTCGAAGTGCCACTATTCACGATAAAAATAAGCGATTAGAATATTCACAATCAACACTATTATACACGCCACAAAAGGCTTTAGAACATATAACTGCACCGCTGAACGACAGATAATTGTCACGGAACCATGAACCAGACGTACAACAAGAGATAAGTGAAAAATAAGAAGGCTTTATTGAAAATAAAGCTGTAAAGCAAAAGTCCAAACGGATGGTGAAACCGAAGCAGAGTCTTTGAGAGGCCAGGGGTCAGGAACCAGAAGGGTAGTCAGACGAAGCCAGGATCAGGAACCAGCAGGGTAGTCAGACGAAGCCAGGATCAGGAACCAGCAGGGTAGTCAGACGAAGCCAGGATCAGGAACCAGAAGCAGCAGCAGTCTTAGAAGCATGTGAACACAGGAGGACCAAGCAAGGAACTGAAGCCACAGACCTCCTATATATATGAGCTAGGCATCCAGCTCCTCCCAGTGGGAAGGAGGAGCCGCAGGGTGGAAGGCTACAAGAAACCCAGAAACCAAGATGGCCGCCAGCACATGTCAAACGAAGGAGAACAGCAAGAAGGTAAGACCATGACAGTACCTCCCCCTCAAGGGCCCCTCCTCCGCGGAGCAAAAAACGGTTTCTGAGGGAAGCGTGCGTGGAAGGCTCGGAGCAAGGCAGGAGCATGGACATCTGCGGAGGGAACCCAGGAACGCTCCTCTGGACCATAACCACGCCAATGGACCAAAAACTGCACCCGACCGCGGACCAGGCGTGAGTCCAGGATATTGCTCACCTCATATTCCTCACGATTGCCCACTCGGACCGGACGAGGCCGAGGAACCGAGGAAGTGAAACGATTACACACCAGTGGCTTCAACAGGGAGACATGAAACACGTTAGAGATCCGCATGCCAGGAGGAAGCGCAAGGGCATAGGCTACCGGGTTTACCCTGCGAAGCACTCGGAAGGGACCAACAAAGCGAGGCGCCAGCTTGGGAGTGGGCACTCGAAGGTTGAGGTTGCGGGTGGACAACCATACACGGTCTCCGACCTGGTAGGAAGGAGCAGGCGCTCGTCTGCGATCAGCCTGGAGTCTCTGGCGCTGCGCAGAGGCCTCAAGGGACTTCTGGATCTGTACCCAAGAAGCACGTAGGAGGGAAAGGTGATCCTCCACAGCCGGAATATCCTGGGGAGAGAATCCCTCCGGTAACACGGCAGGTTGGAACCCATAATTGGCCATGAAGGGAGACGTCCCAGAGGAAGAGTTCACCGCCGTGTTCCTGGCAAACTCAGCCCAAGGCAGGAGGTCAACCCAATTGTCTTGGTGATCGGAGACATAGCAACGAAGGAATTGCTTCAAGGCCTGATTGGATCGTTCTGCGGCCCCATTGGACTGAGGGTGGTAGGCCGAGGAGAAGGAGAGATGAATCCCCAACTGGGAGCAAAAGGCGCGCCAGAACCTGGACACAAACTGACTCCCCCGATCCGACACAATCTCCTTGGGCAAACCGTGCAACCGGAGACCTCCCTGGCAAAAATCGTGGCCAACTCTTGTGCAGAGGGTAACTTCTTGAGAGGAACACAGTGGCACATTTTGGAAAACCGATCCACAATCATGAGAATGACCGTATGGCCTCGGGATGCAGGGAGGTCCACAATGAAATCCATCCCCAGGTGTGACCATGGGCGCTCCCCGGTGGCTATGGGTTGCAGAAGGCCCAACGGAAGGTGCCGAGGGGACTTACTCTGGGCACAAATGGAGCATGCCGCTACATATGCGGCGATGTCGGAACGTAGGGAAGGCCACCAGAACAGACGTGAAACAGCCCAGGACAGCTGATTCTTTCCAGGATGCCCCGCGGTCTTGGAGTTATGGTAGGTTCGCAACAACCGAGTGCGCAACTCCTCAGGCACAAAACATCTGCCGTTGGGTCTCCCAGAGGGAGCACCAGATTGAGCCGCCAAAATCTGCTCACCCAGGGGAGAGGTCAGGCTGGTGCGAATGGCGGCCAGGATCTGATTCGGAGGTATGACCGAAGTCGGAATCGACTCCTCCCTGGACAGCTCGGAGTACTGCCGTGATAGGGCATCCGCCCTGATGTTCTTGGAACCGGGTAGGTAGGAGACCACGTAATTAAAACGTGACAAGAACAGAGCCCATCTGGCCTGACGTGGTGTCAATCTCTTGGCCTCAGAAAGGTAGGTCAGATTCTTATGGTCCGTCAGGATGAGAACCGGAACCACCGAACCCTCGAGCAAGTGCCTCCATTCTTTAAGGGCCTGCACGATGGCCAATAACTCCCTGTCACCAATCTGATAGTTGCACTCCGCGGAAGACAGTTTCCGGGAGTAAAACCCACAAGGAAGCAGAGGACCCTCTGGTGTTCTACGCTGAGACAGAAGGGCGCCTACTCCCGTCTCAGACGCGTCCACCTCGAGGACAAAGGGCAACCCAGGGTTGGGATGCGACAGAATCGGAGCCGACACAAAAGCGGACTTTAGGGCCTCAAAAGCTCGGATGGCCTCGAGCGGCCAGACCTGGGAATTACTGCCCTTCCTGGTCAGATCCGTGAGAGGCTTGGCCAGCATGGAAAAGTCCCTGATGAACTTCCGATAATAATTGGCGAAGCCCAAAAAGCGCTGCAGGGAGCGAAGACCACTGGGCTGGGGCCACTGTAAGACAGCCGAAACCTTCTCAGGATCCATGGAGAACCCCTCAGCGGAAATGATGTAACCTAAGAAGGTTACCTGGGATCGGTGAAATTCGCATTTCTCAAGCTTACCGAACAGCTTGTTCTCTCGTAACCGTTGCAACACTCGTCTGACATCCAGAATGTGGGCCTCCATGGATTCAGAATATACCAAGATGTCATCCAAATAGACCACCACACACTGCTGCAACAGGTCACGGAAAACATCGTTGATGAATTCCTGAAAGACTGCGGGCGCATTGCACAACCCAAAGGGCATAACCAAGGATTCATAATGACCGGTCCTGGTGTTAAACGCGGTCTTCCACTCATCGCCCGCCTTGATCCTTACCAGGTTATATGCCGCCCTCAGGTCGAGTTTGGTAAAGACCGTGGCCCCTTTAAGGCGATCGAACAGCTCGGAAATCAAGGGTATCGGGTAAGCGTTCTTGATCGTGATGCGATTGAGACCCCTGTAATCGATGCAAGGCCTCAACTCACCGCCCTTCTTTTTCACAAAGAAAAATCCAGCCCCTGCCGGGGACGAGGATTTGCGAATGTGTCCGCGTGAAAGCGCCTCCCTCACGTACTCCTCCATGGCCTCATTCTCCGCTACCGACAGTGGATAGACTTTGCCACGAGGAGGAATGGCACCAGGTTGTAACTCTATGGCACAATCGTATGGGCGGTGCGGAGGTAGGGCAACCGCGCGCACCTTATCGAATACATCCCGGTACTCCTCGTATTCAGGAGGCAACAGAGAGTCCGAGGAAGTACACAGCAACTTGACAGACCCATGGATGCAACTAGCCCCACACTGCGGTGACCACGAGAGGATCTCGGCCGATCTCCAATCGAAAGTCGGATTATGCTTCTGAAGCCAGGGGTACCCCAAGACCACCGAGTAGTGTGGAGACGAAATAACCTGGAGGCAGACCGACTCTCTGTGAACGGCACCAATGGCTATCCCCACTGGAAGGGTCTCATGAGTCACGTGTGGCGGCAGAAGGGGTCTGCCGTCTATCGCCTCAAGAGCCAGTGGGGAACCTCGAGCCTGCAGAGGAATGGAATTGGCGGCAGCGAAAACACTATCAATGAACAAACCACCAGCACCAGAGTCCACCAACGCCTGGGTCGTCACCGAGCCCCCGACCCAGGAGAGGACAACAGTGATCAGTGGTTTGTCAACACGGGAAACCGGGGACGAGGAGACTCCACCCAAGATCTGCCCCCGACAGGATCTCAGGTGCGAGCGTTTTCCCGGACGGTTCGGACATGCCAACCGAAAATGCCCACCGAGACCACAGTACATGCATCGGCCCTCGCGTCTCCGGAGAACCCTCTCCCCCTTGGACAGGCGAGCAAACCCCAGCTGCATGGGTTCACCCCCAGACAAGTCATCCCCAGGAGGCGTGGGAGGAGAGGGAGGCACGGGTGGGACAGCAAACGTAGGCGCCAATCTGTTAGAAGACCTCCGCAGGCTCTCCTTAAAGGAAGGTCTCTCCCTGAGTCTGGTGTCAATCAAAATCAGGAAAGAAATAAGAGACTCAAGCTCCACTGGTAGGTCCTTAGCTGCAACCTCATCTTTCAAGGCATCTGAGAGACCATGAGAGAAAGCAGCGACCAGAGCCTCATTATTCCAGCCCACCTCTGCTGCCAGGGTACGAAACTCAATGGCGTATTCAGCTACGGATCGTGAACCCTGTCTGATGGACATAAGGAGCTTCGCAGCAGAGGCAGCACGAGCCGGCACATCGAATACCTTCCGAAGAGAAGCAACAAAACCGGAAAACTCGGCAACCACCGGATTGTTGTTCTCCCATAAAGGGCTGGCCCAGGCCAAGGCCTTGTCCGAGAGCAGCGAGATCAAGAAGCCCACCTTTGATCTCTCAGTAGGAAAGGCATGTGGCAGCAACTCGAAATAAATGCCCACCTGGTTAAGGAAACCTCGGCACTGAGTTGGCTCTTCCCCAAAGCGCTGTGGAAGAGGGGCAGAACCAGTCATACCCCGAAACACCGCAGGCGCAACAACAGGTGTCGGGGTAGACTCTGGCGCAACAACCGGAGCGGCAGTAGGAGCGACAACCGACCCATCGGCAACGGGAGCGAAATGAGCCGTGCGTTCAAGCAGGGTTAGCAACGCCACAGCGAACCGACCCAACAGGTGATCCTGCTGATCAAGTCTGGCAACCAGCATGGGTAGCGAGGATGGCCCTGTACCGTCACAATTCATGGCTTGGTCCTAATGTCACGGAACCATGAACCAGACGTACAACAAGAGATAAGTGAAAAATAAGAAGGCTTTATTGAAAATAAAGCTGTAAAGCAAAAGTCCAAACGGATGGTGAAACCGAAGCAGAGTCTTTGAGAGGCCAGGGGTCAGGAACCAGAAGGGTAGTCAGACGAAGCCAGGATCAGGAACCAGCAGGGTAGTCAGACGAAGCCAGGATCAGGAACCAGCAGGGTAGTCAGACGAAGCCAGGATCAGGAACCAGAAGCAGCAGCAGTCTTAGAAGCATGTGAACACAGGAGGACCAAGCAAGGAACTGAAGCCACAGACCTCCTATATATATGAGCTAGGCATCCAGCTCCTCCCAGTGGGAAGGAGGAGCCGCAGGGTGGAAGGCTACAAGAAACCCAGAAACCAAGATGGCCGCCAGCACATGTCAAACGAAGGAGAACAGCAAGAAGGTAAGACCATGACAATAATTTATATTTTTTTGCCACATACACGCCAAAAAGGGCTTTAGAACATACAAGTTCACCGCTGAATGGCAAATAGGCCCTTATTCTTTTCCACTTATACAGTACACGCCACAAAAGGCTTTAGAACATATAACTACTCCTCTAAACGGCAAATAATATATATATATTTTACCACTAATACACGCCAAAAACGGCTGTAGAACATATAACTGCATCGCTGAATGGCAAATAATATATATTTTTTGCCACAAATACATGCCAAAATGGGCTGTAATTTTCACACTTCAAGACAAAATGGCTAATAAGGCCTTTTTTCCCCCACTAATACAAGCCAAAAAATGCTTTAGAACATATAACTGCACCACACAAAGGTAAATAAGACGTAAAAATATTTCCTTGTAATAAACCCTGTTAATAGCTGTATCAAACAGCACTTGCACCCCAATAACAAGAACGGCTTGCTGGAATTACAGAGCTGTATAATGGCAATTTGGATTCGTAGTCAGTGCAGCAAGGTGTAATAAAATTGTTCCTATTACCAAGGCTGTAAACTCCCCTACTGAACCCTGTTCTGCATTAATACTGTGGAATGATTCCTCCCTATCCTTTCCCTGAATTTCTATACAGAAAAATAAAAGTTTTAAAGTCTTTTCTACCACTGTCCCTAGTGCCTGCTGATGTCTCTCCCTGCACTAAGTACACTGGAAAATGGCTTAGGCTATTTATAGTGCTTTGACATCACAGGGATGGCTGGCTGCTGATTGGCTGCATGCATGGCATTGTGGGTGATCCCTCATTCCCAGAGTTCCTTGCTCCATGTCCAAACATGTGCAGTAGAGATTCGTTACCACGAAGCATGAGGAAATTCGGATTCGGGGCAAATCAATTTTTTCCTGAAATTCTGATCGAATTCCACTTCATCAACTTTGATTCGCTCATCTCTAATCATTTCTATTGAATTAAGGTCAGGACTTTCTCTGGCCATTCCAAAACTTTAACTAGATTATTTTTAACCATTCTTTGGTTGAATGACATGTCTACTAAAAAGTTATTGTCTTGCTACATAACCATTGATTCAGCTGGTGGACAGATATTCTACCTGTTTTCTTTAGAATTTGCTAGCATAATTCAGAATTCGTTGTTCCATCAATAATGGCAACCCCTCCTAGCCCGGATGTAGCCAAACTGGTCAAAACCATGATACTACCCCCACAGTGTTTTACAGATGGAATACGTTTTTCATGCTGGAATGCAATGTTTTCCTTTCTTCCTTTCACTTCTAATTTAAACCAAAAGGTTCTATTTTGGTCTTATCCATCCACATACATGGTTCCAATAGCCTTCTGGCTCATCCAGGTGTTCTTTAGCAAACTGCAGACAGACAGAAATGTTCTTTTTGGAGAGAAACAGCTTTCTCCATGCAATCCTCCCATGTTCACAATTGTATTTCAATGTCCTCCTAATGGTGGACTTGTGAACATTAACATTAGCTAATGTAAGAAAGGCCTTTAGCTACTTAGAGGTTACCTTGGGTTCCATTGTAGCCTCACGGACTATTACACTCCTTGCTCTTAGCGTAATATTTGTTGGTCAACCTATGGATTGTGAAGTCCCCAATCTTTACAGATACCTTTATAACGTTTTCCAGCCTGATGAGCATCAAAGACTGTTCTCTGAGGTCCTCAGAATCTACTTTGTTCGTGTCATTATACAGTTCTGTAAATGTGTTGTAATGATGAGACTTTGTTAGATTCCTGTTCTTGAAATAAATGAGGTTGACCTGATTGTCATATATTTGGTGGAAAACACCTGACTCTAATTTCACCTATAAATTATCTACTAGACCTAAAGTTTCACATATTTTTGCCACTTACAGACATGTGATATTGGATAATTTTACTCAAATAAATTAGCAAGTGTAATATATATTTTTTTCTCATTTGTATTATTTAGTTATCTTTATCTACTTTTAGGACTGTGAAAATCTGATGTAGTTTTAGTCAAAGATTCTAAAAAGGTTTACAAACTTTCAAACATCACTTTATATCTACAGTATGTAGAGCATTTTTGAGCTCTAGTCTGCATCAGAAAACTAGGCTTCTACCACTGTAAATATATATCTTATGAAATGAATTAGATTCCAGCCTAAATATTAGCAGACTAAACAAACTTTGTAGAATGCCAATGCCTCCTAAATACTACTTTGTTCTTTCATATTCTTAAGCTAGTGAAAATTGTTGCCTAGTCTCAGAGAATGAGGCAATTCAGTATCAGCAATGGTTATGATAATAGCATTTTCCATCCCTCCTATGATTATAATCTATTCAATATGTATGCTTGCAGTGTATATAAGTGACAACATATTTCCTGAAATGATTATTACTGAACATGAAAAATAATAAGGATTTAGCTACTGAGGGAACAATTGACTTAATTGATGCAATGAAAACATTATTGTCAATTTATAAAAAAGACAAAGACACACAATTGGGAACTTACTATGTTTACATGTTAGATTTACTGGAAACTGGAATTATAATGGTTCATTTATTGTTAGGATATTGACATGTTTGTGTATGGATTGAATTTCTTCCAATCTAAAATAGTATAATGTTTTTTGCATGTGCTTAGATTGCATTTTACGGAATGGCAAGAGTTTGTACCACTAGGATCATGTTTGACAGAATTAAAAGATTGCTGGTAAAGCAATGAAATGTTCCTGTTCCCTGATATCTGTGATGCTCAGTAGTAGGAAAGAGGAATTTAAATCAACAAAGTGGGTAATGACTTTAAATCTGTACCACTTCTTTGTAGCCCATAGACTGCTGTAGGAGAGCATGTTTGTCTGCTGCACTATAGGCAGACCCCCCTGCTGCTGTCCTACTATAATAAGAATTCTCTGTTTACACTTCATTGTATATTGAGCCTTACTACCACCACTGTGCAATGATCACTACAAATTGTCCATGAGTGAATTATATCAAAGGACAAGATGAAAAGGGTGAAAAACTAAATCTTGTAACAGCAACAAAGCAATTTTTATTAAAATTATCTACAATTATCTCTTTTTGGTGGCAGATATTTTCTTCTTCTGACTTGCAAAAGTGTGGCCTTCACTTTGAGTGATTCGTCTAAAAATGAAACAAAAAGTTTCACATACTGTACAATCCAAATTATTTGAGAAATTTGTGACAAACTTGATTTGTTTAGAACTGATTTACTCATCTCTAGAGTTACAGAAACATCATAAACATTTACAGCAATTTAAATATCAAAATGGTGCAGGTCTTACCTCTGGGATTCTAGGTCATCTGACCTACTTCCAGTTTAATGTGGTGGGAGAAAGAATGGAGAGGTGGCCACGCATGTCTGTTATATCCAAGTACTGTAAGCATACAATACTTGGATATAGCAGACATTGCCATATGAGGATTAATAATTATATTTTCCTAGTTATCCTTTAAAATCCCATAAGTCCAGTAACTGGCAAAATGACAATGAAGAAACTGAAGACTCTCATGGTGGTTCCCTTGAGTTCTAAATATTTTTCTAATGGCTAGGTTGTGTCCAGGTGGGTTCTCCTCCAAGCTACACCAATGTTGGAGTAGTTAGCTGCACCTGGAAGTCACCATCTAATCTGGGATCCAGACTTTTCTTATGTCTCTTAAAGCATCTACATTCACCAAGTTTGACGGAATGGTAAAGACGCTGAATTCAGATCACCTTTGCCAGTGTCTTCTTTAACTGCAGCTAGTGATGATCGAGCATGCTCGGCCGAATACCGCATGTGCTTGAACGCAATGCTCAAGTCTCCGCCCTGCATATTTCTTGGCTGCTGCGCAGCCAATAAGCGTTCAAGTAATGCCCTCACGGTAATGCAATAGCCATGTTGGCTGCTGGCATTACAGTGATTGGCTGGCTGTTACGCGCCATCAGGTGCTATATAGCACCCGATGACGCATGTTCGGCTCATTCTTAGTCAGGGAGTGCTGTGCTGAGGAACGGACAGACAGTGTAGGGAGTGATTTAAAAATTTTTTTACCACAAAAACTTTACAGAGACCCAAAAGTCCTTTTAAGGACTATTGTGTGTGGCAGCAGCAATATCTTTTTTTAGCGCAAACTGCGCTAAATAGATAAAACTTTACAGACCTAAAAGTCCTTGTAAGGACTATTGTGTGTGGAAACAATATTTATTTTTAGGGCTTCCTACACTAAATAGCGTAAAATAGTTAGGCCGCTGCAGACAGCAACATTAGCTGCACCACATATCCTGTGTAAAGTGTGTGCATCCAAAAAATATCTGTGACATCCAGTGTACTTTTTCTGTACACGGTGTCCGCTTCTGACAGTGACATTAGCGCCACATCTCCAGTGTAAAGTGTGAGCATCCAAAAAATATCTGTGACATCCAATGTACTTTTTCAATAGACGGTGTCCGTTGCGGAGAGTGACATTAGCTGCGCCACATCTTCAGTGTAAATTGTGAGCATCCCAAAAAAATCTATGACATACAGTGTACTTTATCCGTAGACGGTGTTGGCTGCGGACAGTGACATTAGCGCCATATCTCCAGTGTAAAGTATGCGCATCCAAAAAATATCTGTGACATCCAGTGTACTTTTTCAATAGACGGTGTCAGCTGCGGACAGTGACATTAGCTGCACCATATCTCCAGTGTGAAGTGTGCGCATCCCAAAAATCTGTCACATCCAGTGTACTTTTTCAATAGACGGTGTCCACTTTTGACAGTGACATTAGCTGCGCCACATCTACATTGTAAAGTGTGCGCATCCATAAAATATCTGTGACATCCAGTGTACTTTTTCAATAGACGGTGTCCGCTTCTGACAGTGACATTAGCTGCGCCAAATCTCCAGTGTAAAGTGTGCACATCCAAAATATATCTGTGACAACCAGAAAATGTACACTGGATGTCACACCAAACAAGCCCACTACTGTTCCCCGGAGCACACCCTTGCGGAAATCTCCCTTGCCAAGGGGTATGTGTTCCGCAGTCTGGGGCTTTTTTGAGGAAAGTGCGGACGACAAAAGAATTGGAATTTCCAATCTGTGCCATACAAAATGAGCAGGGACGTGAATACTAGCAACCTCACCACCACCAGCATGATCCGACACATGACATCAAAGCACCGTAGAAGGTGGGCCTGGGTCCACAATCTGTGTCCGTGGGTCACACCACTGCCTCCTCTCCCCCTGTGTTACGTGCTGGCCAATCCCCTGTCCAAGACGCTGGCCCAGATGCCTCCAGCCGTTCACCTGAATCTTCGCAAGCGCCATCAGTGACCACATCAACTTCCGTGTCCCAGCGCAGCGTCCAAATGTCCTTAACCCAGGCATTTGAACGCCAGCGCAAATACCCAGCCACCCACCCACAGGCCATAGCACTAAATGCGCAGATTTACAAATTACTGGCCTTGGAAATGTTGCCATTTAGTCTTGTGGACACTGAGGCCTTCCGCAGCCTGATGTTGGCGGCCGTCCTGCGTTACGCAGTTCTACGCGTTCTACCGACGCCAAGGATTGCGGGCCCTACGTTTATCAGGGTTTCCGCCAGCACCTACGTTAGTGGCTCCAACTCCCCCTTCTCCTCCTCCACCTCCTCCTCCACTTCCACCTTCGAATTATCCATGTGCAGCACCTTTCAGTCATCAGTCGGCAGCTGGAAGCAGTGTAGCACTGCAGTGTGGAAGCGGCAACAGGCCGTGCTGAAGCTAATATGCCTAGGGGACAAACAACACACCGCCGCAGAGCTATGGCAGGGGATAATAGACCAGACTGAGCTGTGGCTATCACCATTCTAGAACCAGGAATAGTTGTGTCTGATAATAGCCATAACTTGGTGGTGGCTTTGGAGCTCGGCAAGCTCAGACACATCCCATGCCTAGCCCACGTCTTAAACTTAGTGGTTTCGTTTTTTCTTAGAACCTACCCAAATTTGCCTGAGCTACTGGTGAAGGTGCGCCGCGTGTGTGCACATTTCCACAAGTCATCAACAGCTTCAGCCGGTCTGTCAATGCTGCAGCAGCTCTTGAGATTGCCAGCTCACCGGCTGTTGTGCGACGTGAGCATGCGCTGGAACTCCACTTTCCACATGTTGGCCAGACTTTGTGGGCAGCAGAGGGCAGTATTGGAATACCAGCTGCAACATGGGCGTCGCCTTTCCAGTCAGCTTCCGCTATTCACAAGCGAGGAGTGGGCAGGTATGTCTGACCTCTGTGAGTTTTTAGGAAGCTTTGAGGAAGCAACACAGATGGTGAGCGGCGATAATGCTATTATCAGCAAAACCATCCCACTTCTGTGTCTACTCGAACGCTCGCTGCTCACAATTAAGGATGCCACTTTGCATGTGGAAGAGGTGGAAATGGGGGAAGACATTATACACGGTGATAGCCAGACCACCCACAGTTTGTCTTCTCAGCGTGAATTGGACGATGAAGAGAAGGAGGAGGAGGAGCAGGAGACGGTTGCCTCTGCTACAGAGGGTAATACCCATGGAAGTTTAATTCCATCTGTTCTGCGTTGGTGAGCAGAAGAAGAGGAAGAGGATGAGGAGATTGAAAGTGATTTTCCTGATGATGACAGCGAAGTCTTGCCTGTTGGTACTCTGGCACACATGGCTGACTTCATGTTAGGCTGTCTTTCCCGCGACACGCGCGTTATACGCATTTTAGACAACACGGATTACTGGTTGTTCACCCTTCTCGACCCCTGCTACAAAGAGAACTTCTCATCTCTCATTCCTCTGGTGGAGAGGATGAGCAAAACGGTGCAATACCAGAAGGTCCTTGTTGAGAAATTGCTCCAAAAATTTAAATCTGGCAACGCTGGCGGTAGAGTCCGTAGTTCTTTGGCCAATCGAGGAGGGGAGACAAAGGGAACACACAGCAGTTCCAAAAGAGGCAGGGTAATACTCTCCAGAGCCTGGGACAGTTTCATGACACCCCGCCAGCACCCTCACCCTGATGCGCGGCCTAGTGTCACAAGGAGGGAAAAATTTTGGAAGATGGTGAAGGAGTACATAGCAGACCATGTCAGCATCCTCAATGATCCCTCAGTGCCCTACAACTACTGGGTGTCCAAGCTGGACATGTGGCATGAACTGGCGCTCTACGCTTTGGAGATGCTGGCCTGCCCTGCCACCAGCGTTTTGTCTGAGCGGGTATTTAGTGCTGCTGGGGGCAATATAACAGATAAGCATATCCGCCTGTCAACTGAAAATGCTGACAGGTTGACTCTTATAAAAATGAACAAGGCCTGGATTGGCCATGACTTCTCAAATCCACCAGAGGAAAGTTGATGAACATAAAGGCACCTTCTCCTCTTCTATCATATCAACATGCTCATTCGTCGCATATAATGCCTTAGCATATATGCCCTTAGAATATAATGTTTTACAGGATCAGCTCAGTTGCAGGCCCTCTTATATAATTTTTTAGAGGTTCAGCTCACCAGCAGGCCCTCGCATATAATGTTTTACAGGGTCAGTTCACCAGCAGGGCCTCGCATATAATGTTTTACAGGGTCAGCTCACCAGAAGGCCTTCACCTACAATGTTTTACAGGGTCAGCTCACCTGAAGGCCCTCGCATATAATTTTTTAGAGGATCAGCTCAACAGCAGGTCCTCGCATATAATGTTTTACAGGGCAGCTCACCTGCAGGCCCGCACCTAAAATCTTTTACAGGGTCAGCTCACCTCCAGGCCCTGACCTAATTATACCTAATAGGTAATTTGCGCACATGATGCCTTGTTTGAATGTGGTAGCCATAGCTGTTTCTCAGGCTCCCTCTCCGGAATCAAACCCTGATTCCCAGTTACCTGTGGTCACCATGGTTTGCACTAAAAATAATATCGAAAGTTGATAGGCCAGACATTCGAATGGATCGTCGCCATCACGGGGACGTGCGATCTGCCCCAGGTAATCTAGAGTCACCAAAGCGGCAGCAGGCCCTTACCTATAATGTTTTAGATGGTCAGCAGGCCCTTGCTCCAAATGTTTTTGAGGGTCACCAGCAGGCCATCAATCATAATTTTTCAAGGCTGTGTATGATGCCCTCATTTATGTGTAACAAAGGGTGTATTGGAGTGCCGGTTCCTTGCAATTTTTTCAGCCCCTTCACTTAGTGCATAGGCTTTATGAGTGTAGAAGTCCCACTACATAAACAATTGTACCACAATGTGAATGAGGCCCTCCTTTATGTGATATACAGGTTGTATCGGAGTGCCTCTTTCTTGTAATTTTTTGCAGCACTTGAACTTTATATGCAAGTAAATGTACAGTAAAGAATGTTTCCTAACAATTTTTCCTCTAAAATCGATTTCTTTCTTTGGTTTTGTGCGTATTATTGTCAGTCTGTAAAAGTGGCGTACTACTCGGACAACATCGTTCCTAGCAGTGACCTGGGAGTCCAAGATGCTTCCAGACATCCTCCCCATGCTGTTTCCGAACCATTTCGGTGGTGTTTCCATCCATTTCTGACCTTTTCCTATGAACCAGGCACCCTCCCCTCTTCAGAGCAGGGGGTGCCTGGTTTAATGCTCGGGTTCTCCCATTGACTTCTATTATACTCGGGTGCTTGGTAGAGCACCCGAGCATCAGAATGTGTTCGGCCAGAGCACTCGAGCACCTGAGCACTTTGGTGCTCGATCAACACTAACTGCAGTCTTTGCTGTTGCTACATTCCAGGTCTGAACATCTGGAGAAGAGATCAACACAGAAAAGGACATATTCACACTGTCATACCTTTGGTAACTGAATGTAGTCAATCTGCAGTCTCTGAAATGGGTAAGATGACTTGGGCATATGCCTTCCTGGAACTTTCAAGGTTCTCCCATCATTATTATAGGCACATGTCATTCAACCTTTGACTAACCTAGTGGCAGCATTGTTGAAATCAGGAGCCATCTGTCACTTAAATCAAATCACACATTCTGTCTTTACACATATATTGGCCCTTGCACTAAATCCATCATGATCTTGGGGTACATTGCCTTCTGAAGAGAGTTTCTTACCAACCCATCAGAGTCTATTCTCACTCATCACTGCCCCTTTTCCTTCCATTGTTTCACTTCAGCCTTTGTAGCCTGTTTCTGGAAAGTACTCAAGCTTTGGAGGTCTACTGGCCCTAGACAGGCCTGAATCTCATAGACTTTATAGATGTCCACTTAGGCCTAAGATAACAGCTTAGGCTACTTTCACACTTGCGCTAGGAGCGGATCCGTCTGGTATCTGCACAGACGGATCCGCTCCTATAATGCAAACGCTTGCATCCGTTCAGAACGGATCCGTTTGCATAACTATGAACAAAAAAAAAAAAAAAAAATAATTTTTTTTGTTCATGATAATGCAAACGGATCCGTTTTGACTTTGCATTGAAAGTCAATGGGGGACGGATCCGTTTGAAAATTGAGCCATACTGTGTCATCTTCAAACGGATCCGTCCCCATTGACTTACATTGTAAGTCTGGACGGATCCGTTTGCCTCCGCACGGCCAGGCAGACACCCGAACGCTGCAAGCAGCGTTCAGGTGTCCGCTCACTGAGCGGAGCGGAGGCTGAACGCTGCCAGACGGATGCATTCTCAGTGGATCCGCCTCCATTGAGAATGCATCAAGGCCGGGCAGCTGCGTTCAGGACCGCTCGTGAGCTCCTTCAAACGGAGCTCACGAGCGGACACCTGCAGGTGTGAAAGTAGCCTTAGCGTGAATTTGTTATTTAAGCACATCTACCCCTTTGGGTAATATCAGTGCATCAAGCATATCTCACACACTAAGCATTCTTGGCTTTCCCAAGAATCCAACAAAATCTCTACATCTCCAGTTTACACCATAATAATGGGCGATACCAAAGGCATACCTGGAATCAATATAAATGTTAGTAGTATTACCCTCAGCCATCTTACAAACCTCAGTGAGCGGTTCTTACTTGACAACATAAGTTTGGGTAGTAACAGCATATCCTGTCAGATATGATTCATCTTGAAAGATCCTAAAACTATCTACAATAAACTGAAAGTCTGGGTTATTAATTGGAAAGTTTGCATTTCCCCTATGTTCTGTGGATACAAATACTCTGATATCCCATCCTCCCACCAGAATAGGTGATATTTTTTTTCCCTCATTGATTTTCAAAATGCTCTATCTACTCAAACAACTTTTGATTTTCTTATAGTAGAGTTCAGTACAGTACAGTATCTATTAGTTAAATTGGAAAGAGTGGGGAGGGAAGTTTCATACCTGGCAAGACTTGAATTAGACATATGCTTAGTGTGAGTCTGTTCAAGTGCTTTAGTCACTGCATGTAAGATCATTAAACTTAAATAAGGACTTATTATACTTGGGAAGATTGATGGCTTGGTTTATGTACAATAGCCTGGTTGAACATCTTGTTCTTCAAAGGTTAAGGAGACTGCTTCCTGCTTATAGTAACATATATGAGTAGAAAAAAGGTATTAGGAATCACCTTTTCTCCTCCCCTTTATATCACTTGTCCACACCCCCTGGGGTCTGATGAAATCTGTGCTGCTTTGCTATTTAACTATGCGCTAGTCCTAATCAGATGTCCCAACATATAACATTTAACATGTAACTATATAACATACAACATATAATACACAATGCAAACACAAAACAGATGAAGGCCCATTTGATGTAACATTTGCAAAATTAACATTATGTATTGAAATTCCAAATTAATATGCGCATCTGTAAGGGTCTCTTTCTTCATTCCTACAAATAGCCATCACCTAATTAAACATTTGGGAGGAAGTAAAAGTAAATTAGCAAGAAGCTTCCAGGCATTCCTGATGTCCATTATGTAGAGATGTGAAATAGAACAATTGTTTTCAAAGTTAAAAATATTCAGCCAATATTAAATTTAAGAATGAGCTCAATTTTTTTTTACCTCATGGATTTTCTATAGCCCAATTTTACAATCCATTACAAGGTATTGCAATTAGAATGCTTTCCCTCAACTCCCAACTTCACAAAGGTACCATACAACACCATCCAGTATATGCCATGCATTCTTCATTTACAGTACACAATAAAGCAATGCTTACATAGTTACATAGTTAATACAGTTGAAAAAAGACATCCATCCATCAAGTTCAACCAAGTGGTAGGTGGGGACGCGAATCCCAGAATGAAGTGATACTCAGATTTCTACATGTTTTCATAAGCATTAATGTTTTTTACTTTTAAGAATTCGTCTAAACCCTTTTTGAAACTGTCCACTGTTCCTGCTGTGACCACGTCCTGAGGAAGTCTAATCCACAGTTCTCACAGTAAAGAAGCTTTGACGCTTCTGGAGACTCAAATTTTTCTTCTTCAGTCGGAGGCAGTGCCCCCTTGTCTTTTGAGCACATTTTACATGGAACAGCTTTTCATTGTATTTTTTGTATGGCCCATTTATATACTTGTTTAGGTTAATCATGTCCCCCCTTAGACGTCTCTTCTCAAGACTAAATAAATTAAATTAATTTAATCTGCCCCTTATCAGTTTAGTCGCTCTTCTCTGTACTTTTTCCAGCTGCAGTGCGTCCTTTCTATGGACTGGTGCCCAGAACTGGACTGCATATTCTAGATGAGGCCGCACCGGCGCTTTGTAAAGTGGTAATATTACATCCCTGCCCCACGAGTCCATGCCTCGTTTAATGCATGACAATGTCCTGGTGGCCTTAGAAGCAGCTGATTGACATTGTATGCTGTAATTAAATCTACCATCCGCAAGGTAAAATGGTAAAAGTATATTCATCTCCTAGGAAAGAAAATAAACATCTTAATTAGTATCATTAAAATCTATAAATACCACATTATACTGGAATAAGTCATTCCTTGTTTTTCATTTAAGGCATCACATGCTTTGATCCATTTCACTTAGTTTCATCCATCTCATATTTTGACTCCCTGTTAAAGAACAATCCCTGAAGATTTGCTGTCTTGTCTATTTACAGTTTCCAATTTCCATCTGTTAACAACAACCAGCAGCACCACATCTCCATACCTCAACCCTCTTTTGGAATTGTTTCCTATGTAATCTTTCCAAGACCTTTAGCACTCATTCACCAGCTGCTTTCTATCCACTCTCTGCTCTGGCCACACCCCACCTTCCAAGGATGGGGCTCAGTCCCACAGACACTTTTGGATCAATATAACCATGATCCCAGTAAGAGGTGATCAGTCTCTTACTTGTAGTCCCAGACCACACAGAGGCCCCTCTGTCTTTGCTGACAACGCCCATATACACTCAAAAGCCCCTGGCTTCGCTTGTCCTACTCCATAGACACTATCACAATGGTAGGCTAAGAAATCTACTATGAGGTCTTATGCAGTTTTATATGCCAACCAACATACCCTTAATCCATTTAAGATTCTTGTGACATAACATGCAGTTTATGGATTTAATTTACTCTCACCTATATCTGCACTTATCCTAAATCCCTAGCACAGCATACACTGATCTTCACTCAACTGCACACACCTTGACTGGCATGGATTTTTTTTTCTGGAACACATTTAAATGGCCAATAATTTTTGACATAACTTTGTATAACTTCAAAGTACCAGCAACCACAAGAAACTGTGCAGTCCCATCAGCTAGAAATATACTTGTTAACTCTCCCCCCTTACTAATAACTTTTCCAACAGAAGCTCCATAGGAGGATCACATTGCACATATCAATACAGGTCTATGAAGAAGTGAGCAGGGACACATGGTCTGAAATTATACAATAGCCTAAAAGTGTTATTTCTCATATACACACACTATATTACTGATTAATGCTAAATTCATCAAAAGGCTAGTTAAACATTACACACTAAACCTGTTCCTTCAAACAAAGCTATGCAATCCGCCAGTGCATTTACTTATTCCATATATAATCAAATTGATCATAGATCACAGGAGATCTCTCAGCATATATTACCAAACTATATAATGGCCATAAAGTTATTACCTAACTATGGGTTGGATCACACAGGGGAAAGATATTGTACCTGAGACCATCATAGCATGTAATCATATGTAACCATTGCACGTATAGGCATAGACACAAAAGTTAGACGCTCACATGTACACATCACAGACAAGAGTATACTTTGATCCCAAAGAGTCACAGAAAGACAATACATTAGCAAACAGGAAGGCAAAGTAAAACAACTGATCTCACTTATCGGATTCCTAGTTGGTAATATCAGAGTTCCTCTGCGCTTGCCCCTCCGGAAAGCTTTTGGAATCCTGGACAATCCACCAAAAACTGCCATGTTAGAATTTTTGTATGATCCCTAAAGAAGGGATTTAACCATGTTGTCTGAAATGCTCCAAATCTTAAAATGTAGTCTAAAGAATGGTAAAAGAAGGAGAACATATGACTCATGGTGGTATTTGAGTCTTTCTCCACCTCTTCCAACTCTAAACAGCAGAAGACCCTATTTATTAGCAAAGCCCTGGGTATCACCCTTACAATCTAAAAATACAAATGGGACAATAGATTTGTGACATGTATTTTAACAAAGAGTGATGTATATATCCTCATAGTATGTATATGGATGCAATTAGGATACTCCAGGTGGGAAAACCAAGTTAAAGGAATTTAACTTTGTCTAGATACATGGCGTTCCCTCTGTAATATTGCAACCCCTGTATATCCAAGATTTAATTATGTTTAAATAATCTTACTATATCAATAGCTTATCAGGAAAGTCATAAAATATCCAAGAATATTCAGAGAACTGCAATAAGATTCAATATTGGTTTAGGTTTATGCTTCATAGACAAACAAGTCAACTCATACTGTAAGTGAATCTCGTTTGACAACTCACTTCCTAGCATAAAACAAATAAAGCATTCCACAGTAAGAATCTCATACCCATGGTCAGGTTTAGTGACTGTAGTTTGGTTGTAAGAGTTCACATGACCTAATTTCCTAGAAATCTTGCAGTTATTGAACAAATCCTGAATTCTTCATTGCACTAGAAAATGATGATATGCTGGTCACAGGGTGTCCATTGTTTAAAAACCCAGTGTTAAAGGGAACCTGTCACCTGGATCTTAGGTATAGAGCTGAGGACATGTGTTGCTAGATCGCCGCTAGCACATCCGCAATATCCAATCCCCATAGCTCTCTGTGCTTATATTGTGTCCAAAAAACGATTTTATAGATATGTAAATTACCTTAGATGAGTTCTGTCTCCTCCATGCTTGAGAGATGAGTCCAGCGTTCTTTGACTCTCAGCTCAGCCATGCCCACTGTGAAGGAGCCCAGCACCACCCCGCTTCCTCCAAATCTCCTCCTTGCTCCCCGACGTCACAAAGCTAGAGCGCCATAATCTCGCGATGCGCTAGCTAGCGCATGCACAGTTCGTTCTCTGAGGCTGATGCCAGCACAGGGAAGGAACACTATGCCGATACTGCGCATGTGCTAGCTCGCACATTGCAAGATTACGGCGCTCTAGCTTTGTGACGTCGGGGAGCAAGGAGGAGATTCTGAGTATGCGGGGTGGTGCTGGGCTCCTTCACAGTGAGTGTGGCTTGGCTCTGGAAACGTTAGTAGCCTCATTTACATATATATATATAAAGTCGTTATTTTGACACAATAAAAGCACAGAGAGTTATGGGGAATGGATATTGCGGATGTGCTAGCGGCGATCTAGCAGGCCATGTCCTCAGGTCAATACCTAAAATCCAATATTTTGTGAATATTTGGGCGAATATTTTTAACAAATTAGCGAATTCGAGAATTTGTGATTATTTTCTTGATTGCGAAAATTGGCAATGTAATATTCGCGTAATGCGCACCCAATACAGGCATGTGTGATTTTTGTTACATTTTTCAAGCTGCTAGAAGTTTCCTGAGACTGGAGAAAATGGTTGGCATGGCAGAACATTACAATAGCTTTATATGCAGAGAGAGTGCTCCAATATATTCGCTATTGCGCAAATCGGCAATTAATGATGCGCATATTTTTGAGCAATACGTGCAATTTCACATTTTAGCAGGTCTGAGTAGATATTACTGATTGGTGCACTAAGTATTGTTGTGAATTTGTGATATCACAGCACTATGTTTGTAGCATGTATGTTTGGACAGCAGAACCTATCAGCTACACTATATCAGGATCTCCCACTAACTATCTGTATTGTATATAAGCTAACTAACTAACTATCTAATGTAATGAGTTTGACACACCAAAGCACAGAGCGCAGAAATGACACTTCTGTCTCTCTCATAAATGCAAAAAACTGCAGAAAATGGGTACTGGGGAGGTTCTTATATAGTAAGGGTTAGGCAACTTTCCTATTCGTTGCTAAGGATGTTGCTAAGCTCAGACAAAGATATTGCAGCCTTCTCATTGGCCCACAAGCAAGAAGCAGGGAGGGATCATGAGTTCAAGTAAAAAAAAAATCTAGAATATTCGCGAATACGAATATATGGCACTATATTCTAAATATTCGCTAATCCTCGAAGTGGCGATATTCACGATTAAAATTCGCGATACGAATATTCGCGCCCAACACTATTTTCCACAATAAATGGGAGATTTTAATACAGGATCACACTTGGAATTCTCTAGTAGGGTATAGGAAAAAAAAAATATTTAACCTGATAACAACTTGGTTATCTACTTTTTTGCCATTCCTAACTGGCACTACACATTTTTATCAATTTTATTTTAAATAACTTCTTCTTAAGTTATGATAGAAACTCCTCTTATTCACACACAAATCTCTCAATTCCCTGGATAAGCCCAATTTTTTCACTGTAAGTTGCTTTTAATAACCTAGTTCCCTACCTCAACCCTCTCCAGCTCTAATATCTTTTTATCATGTGGAGCCCAAAACTGTGAAACATATTTAACATGTGGTCTTCCAAGTGATTTATAGGCAATATTCTAACAGAATCATGAATTTTTATCTCTTTTTTTATGCACTCTAAAATTTTATTTGCTCTTTCAGCTGCTGCTTGGCATTGAGTGTTACTAGTTAGCATGTTAACAACAAACATTGCCTTTCACTTGCTCTGTCATCCCTTAGTTTTATTACACTTAGTGCATGAATAGCCATACTATTACTGCAATCCAAGTGCATAAATTTACATTTAAAATGAAAAACATTAAATTTCATCTGCTTTTCTGCTTAAGCTGCCCACTTGTCAAGGATTTCCTATGTGTCACAATCATGGGAAGTTCCTTATTTTTGTATCATCTAATATTTATATTTAAGAATAGAAACCAATCAGTTTTACAATTATGCAGTAATACAAGTCATCTGGAAGGGGCAGATACTTATGCTTTGAAAATTTGATAATAAGCCACTAGAGTATGTCAAGAATCAAGCATCAAGTATGATATTAAATCAGTCTGAAATTTCTCACCTAGCTGTTTCTTCTTTCTTGTACACTAATTTATGAAGCCATGGTGGATATGGATTGTTCTGTTTAGATACATCCCCCCAAAGCTATGCTATTCACAGGATCTAACTGCTATACCTCTCATGATATATTTGACTTATCTATTTCTCACTTTACTTTTACTTCATCCTTTGGTGTTGCTCTACGTGTCTGTAGGGTGGTGTTACTTAAGTTGAACTTAAACCTGATTAAGTTCAAACTGTTCAATTTAAAAAATATATTTTTACAGATTTTTCTTTCAACACAAAAAATATACTGTATACTTCTAAGTAAACTTATCATTGCACAACAGATCAAACCATTTCACCACAAAACTATCCTTTTGGAGGTGAGGGAGAGACGTGGAAAAAGCATTATGTTAACTTGTAACTGTTCCATTCCTATTCAAATAAAAAATAAAATAAAAATAAAAACACCCACCTATCGGCCATTCTGCTATTCCAGCGCAGCAGTGTCTTTCTGAAGGTTTCTAGCACATGTGACTGCTAATGCCAGTGATTGGCCACAGCAATCACAGAACCAAGACACTTCCAGTCTGGCGGTGTCACGGATGTTGTAGGGGAGAACACCAAAGGACAACAAGAAGGAAGGGAAAAGACACTAGGCCTCACCGCTAGGGAAGGAAAAGGGTCACCACCTATAAAACCCTGTTCCTGGCCCTAACTCCTATCTGTATGGGCACCTCTCGATGGTAGAGATGCCCATACACAGGAACCTAGAAAACCCTGGTGGCCCTCAGTTGCCCTAATAGTAATGACCGGGCAGAGACAACCAGCTCCTTCCCTGGTGAAGGAACCAGCTTCTCGCTGAGGCCTAGTAAACAACAAAGGTGGGGAGAATACAAAACACAACAAGCAGAACACTTAACTTCTGAGGCTGATGGATGATGGACGAACAGGACTTCACCACGAACCACACTCCAGCTATTCCAAAAACCAAATGAAGCTATCCAGAGCAAGGGGTGATGGGTAAAGTCAGACTAAATAGGGGGAGGTGAAGGTCACAAGATCCACACCTGAACAGGGGGTGTGGACATACCAGCAACACACAGACAAAGTGAAACCAAAAGAGGCTGTCAGATAACTAATGTGCAGATATTCTTTCAGACCTTCTCAAACCTGTCACCGGCGTGACAGTACCCCCCCCCCTTCTAGGGTGACCGCTGGGCACCCAGGACCGACCTTATCAGGATCAGCTCTGTGGAATGCTCTCACCAGACGGCTAGCATTAACATCGGTCGCTGGAACCCACATCCTCTCCTCTGGTCCGTACCCTCTCCAATGAACGAGATACTGGAGGGATCTCCGGAGAACTCGGAAGTCCACAATCCTGCTTATCTGAAATTCTAAATTGCCGTCCACCATGACAGGAGCAGGAGGCAAGGAGGACGGTTCAACAGGTTCAACACATTTCTTTAACAACGATTTATGAAATACGTTATGGATTTTCAATGCCTGAGGAAGTTCAAGACGGAAGGCTACAGGGTTAACAATGGCAGTGATTTTATATGGACCAATAAATCTTGGTCCCAACTTGGTCCCAACTTCTAATTAGTGAAATTTTTTTAAACGTTTGATTCTTGTACAAATAGATTCTACCCAAATCAAATATGCTCCAATTGTCCTGAAAGTTGGCATATAACACTCTCTGGTCTGCTAGGACTGGAAAGATGAGAGAGATACAGAGAGAGAGCACCATGAAGACTTCTCCCCAAGGCTAGACGGAAAAGCAAGGCAATGTTCTCTTGAGATATTCTAATTCTTTTTTCTTTCTGGAAGGACCGCTAGCTTGTACATCTGATTAAGAGGGGCAGAATCCTGGGTGGGATATTACAGTTCTCTTGATGTTTTGGATAGAAAATTGGATTGTACATCTCACTTTCAGTTGCTTACATGTACAGGGAGTGCAGAATTATTAGGCAAGTTGTATTTTTGAGGATTAATTTTATTATTGAACAACAACCATGTTCTCAATGAACCCAAAAAACTCATTAATATCAAAGCTGAATATTTTTGGAAGTAGTTTTTAGTTTGTTTTTAGTTTTAGCTATTTTAGGGGGATATCTGTGTGTGCAGGTGACTATTACTGTGCATAATTATTAGGCAACTTAACAAAAAACAAATATATACCCATTTCAATTATTTATTTTTACCAGTGAAACCAATATAACATCTCAACATTCACAAATATACATTTCTGACATTCAAATACAAAACAAAAACAAATCAGTGACCAATATAGCCACCTTTCTTTGCAAGGACACTCAAAAGCCTGCCATCCATGGATTCTGTCAGTGTTTTGATCTGTTCACCATCAACATTGCGTGCAGCAGCAACCACAGCCTCCCAGACACTGTTCAGAGAGGTGTACTGTTTTCCCTCCTTGCAAATCTCACATTTGATGATGGACCACAGGTTCTCAATGGGGTTCAGATCAGGTGAACAAGGAGGCCATGTCATTAGATTTTCTTCTTTTATACCCTTTCTTGCCAGCCACGCTGTGGAGTACTTGGACGCGTGTGATGGAGCATTGTCCTGCATGAAAATCATGTTTTTCTTGAAGGATGCAGACTTCTTCCTGTACCACTGCTTGAAGAAGGTGTCTTCCAGAAACTGGCAGTAGGACTGGGAGTTGAGCTTGACTCCATCCTCAACCCGAAAAGGCCCCACAAGCTCATCTTTGATGATACCAGTACTCCACCTCCACCTTGCTGGCGTCTGAGTCGGACTGGAGCTCTCTGCCCTTTACCAATCCAGCCACGGGCCCATCCATCTGGCCCATCAAGACTCACTCTCATTTCATCAGTCCATAAAACCTTAGAAAAATCAGTCTTGAGATATTTCTTGGCCCAGTCTTGACGTTTCAGCTTGTGTGTCTTGTTCAGTGGTGGTCGTCTTTCAGCCTTTCTTACCTTGGCCATGTCTTTGAGTATTGCACACCTTGTGCTTTTGGGCACTCCAGTGATGTTGCAGCTCTGAAATATGGCCAAACTGGTGGCAAGTGGCATCTTGGCAGCTGCACGCTTGACTTTTCTCAGTTCATGGGCAGTTATTTTGCGCCTTGGTTTTTCCACACGCTTCTTGCGACCCTGTTGACTATTTTGAATGAAACGCTTGATTGTTCGATGATCACGCTTCAGAAGCTTTGCAATTTTAAGAGTGCTGCATCCCTCTGCAAGATATCTCACTATTTTTGACTTTTCTGAGCCTGTCAAATCCTTCTTTTGACCCATTTTGCCAAAGGAAAGGAAGTTGCCTAATAATTATGCACACCTAATATAGGGTGTTGATGTCATTAGACCACACCCCTTCTCATTACAGAGATGCACATCACCTAATATGCTTAATTGGTAGTAGGCTTTCGAGCCTATACAGCTTGGAGTAAGACAACATGCATAAAGAGGATGATATGGTCAAAATACTCATTTGCCTAATAATTCTGCACGCAGTGTATGTGTGTGTGTGTGTGTGTGGGGGTTATTTCTCTCTTCTAAACTCATGTTTGTTTCCTGAGGCTTCGGAGACTTCGGAGACTTGAGGGTGATATATACCAAATTTAAGGCTACTTGAGGCATAGCTTTACTGAGCTTTTCAAAAAGTTTAATAAATTGGATCCAAAACAGATGAAGAAGTTTGCTCATCTGTAGTTAGAATCCAATTTTTGTAAAACTCAGAATGGAGGCAACAGCCAAAGTGAGCGTCGGGGTAGACGCATTCCCCTTTAGGCTTGCTAATCATATGGGTTGGTAATTATGTATTTTGGACTTTGGTTTGATTTGATACCTTTCAGCTTTATCTTATTTGAACATCTAGCTAAGTGTTACATCAGTATGTTTGTTGAGGGCTGTTTCTGGTGTTGCATTTTTATGATACTAGTAGTGATGGACGAACATCGGCCGGGACGATTCGCGAACACGCGTTCGTGATCAAATGTTCGTAAACCGCGCGTTCGCGGTGGGCCCTATTTACTTTAATGGCAGGCGAACCTGAAAAACCTTCAGGTCATATTTACAGCTAGAAACCACTTAGTAGAAGTACACAAATAGTCCCACAACATGGACAGTGATATACCAGAGGGGCATCATTGGCAAAAATTCCCACAAAAAATATGTAATCAGGGGCCATTTTTATGCGTCTTAAAGGGAAACTCTCAAAAATGTGCCCTGCTGGAGCCTAGTAAGGTTTTATTTTAGTCCATGGAAGTATGGGCCCCAAAAATTAGGCATTCACCTGACAGAAAAGAACTTGTGATGATGTGGCTGTAGGTACATTAGGCGGTCACTGGATAAAAATCGAACTGTAGGCCTGTAAAGGCCCCAAAAATTAGGCATTCACCTGACAGAAAAGAACTTGTGATTCTGTGGCTGGAGGTACATTAGGCGGTCACTGGATAAAAATAGAACTGTAGGCCACTGGAGTTCAGGCCCCAAAAATTTGGCATTCACCGGACAGAAAAGCTTTGGCTGATGTGGCTGGAGATACATTAGGCGTTCACTGGATAAAAATGTTACTGCAGGCGACTGGAGTACAGGCCTCAAAAATTTGTCATTCACCGGACATTAAAGAACTTTGGCTGATGTGGCTGGAGGTACATTAGGCATTCACTGGTTAAAAATGTTACTATAGGCCACTGGAGTACTGGCCCCAAAAATTTGGCATTCACCGGACAGAAAATAACTTTGGCTGATGTGGCTGGACGTACATTAGGCGGTCACTGGATAAAAATAGAACTGTATGCCACTTGAGTACAGACCCCAAAAATTAGGCATTCACCTGACACAAAAGAACTTGTGATTCTGTGGCTGGAGGTACATTAGGTGGTCACTGGATACAAATTTTACTGTACGCCACTGGAGTTCAGGCCCCAAAAATTTGGCATTCACCGGACAGAAAAGAACTTTGGCTGATGTGGCTAGAGGTACATTAGGCGTTCACTAGATAAAATTTTTACTGTAGGCCACTGGAGTACAGGCCTCAAAAATTTGGCATTCACCGGACAGAAAAGAACTATGGCTGATTTGGCTGGAGGTATATTAGGCATTCTCTGGATAAAAATGTTACTGTAGGCCACTGGAGTACTGGCCCCAAAAATTTGGCATTCACCAGACAGAAAAGAACTTTGGCCCCAAAAATTTGGCATTCACCAGACAGAAAAGAACTTTGGCTGATGTGGCTGGAGGTACATTAGGCATTCACTGGATAAAATTTTTACTGTAGGCCACTGGAGTACAGGCATTCACCTGACATAAAATAACTTGTTAATTGTGGCTGGAGGTACATTAGGCGGTCACTGGATAAAAATGTTACTGTAGGCCACTGGAGTAGAGGCCCCCAAAATTAGGCATTCACCTGACACTAAAGAACTTGTGATCCTGTGGCTGAAGGTACATTAGGCGGTCACTGGATAAAAATAGAACTGTAGGCCACTGGAGTACAGGCCCCAAAAATTTGTCATTTACCTGACACAAAAGAACTTGTGATTCTGTGGCTGAAGGTACATTAGGCGGTCACTGGATAAAAATAGAACTGTAGGCCACTGGAGTATAGGCCCAAAAATTAGGCATTCATCTGACACAAAAGAACTTGTGATTCTGTGGTTGGAGGTACATTAGGAGGTCACTGGATGAAAATGTTACTGTAGGCCACTAGAGTACTGGCCCCAAAAATTTGGCATTCACCGGACAGAAGAGAACTTTGGCTGATGTGGCTGGAGGTACATTAGGCGTTCACTTTATAAAGATTTTATTGTAGGCCACTGGAGTACAGGCCCCAAAAATTTGTCATTTACATGACACAAAAGCACTTGTGATTCTGTGGCTGGAGGTACATTAGGCGGTCAAATGATAACAATAGAACTGTAGGCCACTGGAGTAAAGGCCCCAAAAATTAGGCATTTACCTGACGCAAAAGAACTCGTGATTCTGTGGCTGGAGGTTCATTAGGCGGTCACTTGATAAAAATTGGACTGTAGGCCACTGGAGTAGAGGCCTCAAAATTTAGGCATTCACCTGACAGAAAAAGCCTTTTATACCGCTGTGTATACATAAGACAAGGACCATTCTCTGTTCTGGGTGGTGGCGGATATGTGTGGGCTAGCATGAGGAAATTCAATTACACGTGGTCGTCACAGGTGTTGAATTCCTCCGAGATCATTCATTTTAGAAATGTGAGGTAGTCCACACTGTCGTGAGCTAGGCGAGTGACCTTATCCCCCCTGCTGCACTGAACGTCCTTTCGGACAGGACACTCGACGAGGGGCAAGCCAAAAGTTCCATGGCAAATTTTGCCAGCTCTGGCCACGGGTCAAGCCTGCACACCCAGGTCAAGGGGTTCCTCGCTTCTCAGAGCGTCCACATCGGACACCTGTCGGTCTAGGAGTTCCCTGAGGCTGGATTCGGAGGACGGCTGTCGATGGGTTGGCTGCAAGAATGATCTCATATCCGTAGTGACCAAAACATCTTCAAACAGCCCTCTTCTTGCAGACGCGGTAGGATTGGTACCCGCACCTGTTTCGCTGTGGGTGGAAATTCCTCTGCCAGCGCCCGCAACAGCAGAATGCAGCATCTCTTGCAGCAAGGCCTGGAAATGCTGCATTCTGCCAGCCCTCTGTGATACTGGTAACATGTCCGCTATTTTGTGTTTGCACCGGGGGTCTAAGTACGTTGTCACCCAGCACTGGTCCTTGCTGTTTATGCTTTTTATATGGGGGTCCCTCTGCAGACATTCGAGGATGTAGGCCCCCATTTGCACTAAATTGAAAGAGGTGGAGTTTCTCCTGCTCATCGCCCACGAGAATGTCGTCCTCTGTCTCCTCCCCCCAGCCACGGACAACACTATGGATTCCCGAAAAGTGTGAAGTACCCCTCAAAGCCTGCTCTTCTTGCTCCTCATCCTCCTCCCCCCATCCTCCATCCTCCTCTGACTCCTCTTCAGACTCCTGCTGACTTGTCTCAGATGTAGTAGCCCCCCTAGGAATTCATTCAGCATTGCGACTTCCTCACTTCCTCATCTTCCTGCTCCTGCTCCTTGACGGATTGATCAATGACACAACGCAATGCACGTTCCAGAAAGAAGGCGTAAGACACAATGTCACTGATGGTGCCCTGGCTGCAACTGACCAGTTTGGTGATCTCATCAAATGGCCGCAGAAGTCTGCTTGCATTGCAGCCACTGGCGCGGTGAAAAGAAACCAAGCTCCCCAGAACCTGTCCTGCTGCAGAGTGTGAACAGGTAGTCGTTAATGGCACGTTGCTGCTGGAGCAGCCTATAAAGCATATACAAGATGGAGTTACAGTGCGTCGGGCTGTCACAAACCAGACGTCTGATGAGCAAGTGGTGTCGCAAGGCGAGCTTTAGCCGTGTAAGATCTTCTGAAATGATCAGAGATTTTCCTGAAATTTACCAAATAATTAGATTTTTTCTGATATCCTTATCACACGAGTTTTAAATATATTGCATTAGAATTAGTGACTTTTAAAAATACCTTTATTAGTGATAGTGCGGGTATAGCTATGTATATACCAACAAAGTGTACTACAATTCAAATTTTTTTATTTTTTTTTAACTTTTTGACAGGGGAGTAGCGACCCCTACACAGAACATTCAAGGTGACGCGATACTGTATACAGACCTATAGGTTAGAGACACAACAAATCAGGGTCTGAAAGAGGGCAGGGCAGACAAAGACGCTTACCCTAGAAGCCCTAAGCTTCTCAGCCCAGGGTAACCCCCTGATGGTGGAGGCTCCCTGTCCCCGAACCTATTACTGTCCAGTCCCTAGACCGACCCTAACCAGGGAAAAGTATTAGATACAGGAAACGGTTAAAACAAAGATACAACGAGAGTGGAAGGTGATCCAAATAAACGGGGTCGCCACCTGCCCTCTCAGATAGCCAGACGCAAATCTCAAAGATATAGGGGGAGTGGAAGGTGGTCCAAGTTACACGGTCGCCACCTAGCCTTCTCAAAAAAACAATATGCAAACCTCAACGCGTTTCACCTGGAACTGACCAGGCTCATCAGGAGGTAGGTAAACATTTGGACAAAATCCAACATTAATACATAGACGAAGATACACAGAGAACGATACTTAGCTAGAGACGCTTGATACAGGAGACACAGGTTGTTGGGTTACCGAAATGGGAAGTATATAAGACCCATCAGAAGATACCTAAATAGATGTATGCAGATGGAGACAATTTCAGTCAAAACTATTTGTGGCTGTCACAGCTGAATCAATAAAAAGGCTCACAGACTCTGCATAAAAGAACTTAGTGCACACTCACATATTGAAGATGCTGGCCGATTCACCCTCCACTGGCCTGCTCAGAGCCCAGCTACATCACTGGTGGAGGTATCGTATATTTATGGTTTGAGGCCAGTGCGTCCGGACGCCGGTAATGCGATTCCGGCTTCCGGAACGCATTGTGGAACGCATTGGGCTTCCAGCCCATGTCACTTCCGGTGCCGTGGAACGCATCGTGAACCGCATAGGGCTCGATGCCGGCACCGGAAGATGACAGAGGAGCGCCGCACTGCCGATGCGATCAAGAGGCCGAGGGTGATTAAACAGTGTGCCAGCGCAGGATTAGAAGGTGTCAGGTATCACTGCAAAGCACATCAATCTTCCATTTGTATGCCACACAATAGATACAGTACAGGGCAGAGGTAACCCAAACCAATACCCCCAAATGACATAAATACACCACAGAACAAATGATGCCTATTATTTATAGATATACAAAAGGATGGACAAAAAACATGGGGACCTGGCTCTACAATTAAATTGATAAAGTTTAGAAGTACCAGGTCACGTTTAGAAATATGGGGAATCAATCTTGTTTACCCTTTACAAAATGGTGCTTTTCGCACCGATCCAGTCAGAATACTGGGGTCACATACCGCCGATACTGGATAAATTACTTAGGACCATAGGTATCAAGTCAGACAGGGAGGATATTAAATAAAACATGCAAAATTTAGTCTTTTGTTGAGGCCAAGGGGGGACTGGGATTGAAAACGGTAGATCCAGGAGGACTCTTTTTGAAGAATCCTTCTGTCCCAGTCACCTCTCCTCTCGGGTAAGGGGACTACTTCCAAAACCGAGAAACGGGCCGAGCTCACATCACCCTTGTGGCAGCTATTAAAATGATAGGCCACCGGAGTATCCTTAGATTTTTTAATGTCGTTTAAATGCTCACAGATCCTTCTCCGCAATTCCCTCTTAGTCTTGCCAATGTAGTCCATCGGACAACTACATTTGCAGATATAGACTACGCCTTTTGTTCTACAGTTTGCGAAGTCACGAATTGCGAAGGACCGTTGGGTCACAGAGCAAGTTATTGATTTTGACAGATTGATAAAATTACAAGCCTTGCAGGAACCGCACTTATAAACACCGAGGGGCCTCCGGTCTAAACGCTACTCCCCTGTCAAAAAGTAAAAAAAAATAATAATTTTGGAATTGTAGTACACTTTGTTGGTATATACATACCTATACCCGCACTATCACTAATAAAGAGATTTTCCTGGCCTGCCGCAAGACGTCCTGGACCCCAGGGTATTTGGCAAAAGAATCGCTGCACGACTAAGTTCAGGACGTGTGCCATGCACGGCATGTGTGTCATTTTGCCCTGTTTCAACGCGCTCAGCAGATTGGCATTGTTGTCGCACACCACTTTACCAACTGTCAAATTGAGCGGGGTTAGCCACTGATCGGCCTGTGACCGCAGAGCTACAAGCAGTGCAGGACCGGTGTGGCTCTTGGCTTCCAGGCACAACATCCGCAGCACAGCATGGCAACATCTCACCTGGGATGTCGAGTAGGTTCTGGGGAGCTTGGAGGGCGCAGCGGAAGAGGCGGTAGCAGTGAAAAAGGAGGAGTCAGCCGAGGAGAAGATGGAGGATGGAGTAGGAGGAGGAGAAAAAGAGGCAGGCCTGCATGCAATCCGTGGCGGTAACACTAAATCCACATAGGAACCACGGGTTACATGCTTGACGGCCGTCAGAAGCTTCACCCAGTGGGCAGTAAAAGTTATGTACCTTCCCTGCCCATGTTTGCTAGACCATGTGTCTGTGGTCAGATGTATCTTGACACCAACACTGTGTGCCAGAGATATATTCACTTGCCGCTGAACATGGCCATATAGCTCTGGGATGCCCTTCTGGGCAAAATATTTCCTTCCTGGGACTTTCCATTGCTGTGTGCCAATGGCCACAAATTTTCTAAAGGCCTCCGAGTCCACCAGTTTATATGGCAGTAGTGGGCGGGCTAGCAGTTCTGACAAGCCAGCGGTCAGACGTTGGCAAAAGGGTTATCCGGCGTCATCATCTTTTTACGCTCGAAAATTTTAGCCACAGAAGCCTGCCTTATGCCAGATGAACATGACGATGACACTGTGGAAGGTGGAGTGTAGAACAAATGGGAGGAGAGAGGAGAAGGAGAAGAGGCAGGACGTGGAGAGCTGGGGGGGTTGATTTGTGGGTTCTGATGGCATTTCTCCCACTGGGCTCGGTGATGGGAGGCCAGGTGCCATCTTAAGGCGGTCCTCCCTAGGTGAGTATTGGGTTTACTGCGACTCATGCATTGACAGCACAGGCTGCAGATGGCAACACTATTGTCAGCAGCTGACACATTAAAAAAAGCCCACACTGCGGAGCCATGTGCCAGCGTCTTGGAAGCGCCAGAAGTGACAGTTCTTGTTTGATGGCTAGCTCCAGATACATTTGCAGTCTGCTTTTTGCCTCCTGTGCATTGCGAGCTGTGCCTGCTTCTCCTCCTTCTCCTCCCTATTTGCTGCTCCGTCTCTCCCTCTAAACTCCCCTCCTCTTCCTCTCTTGTGGGCACCCACGTGATGTCCATCGACACGTCATCACCCTCACCTTCACCGCCACTGACATTTGAGATCTCTGAGTAGGCAGCAACAGCGGGGAACTCCCTCCTTGGGCTGCTCTGGGTACTGTCGTCAGACCGCTAGGTGGCTGCCATTGCTACCTCCTCTTCCTGATCCGATGTCAAGAAAGGCTGCGCATCGGTAAGGTCTGGGAATGGATGGGAAAATAATTCCTCTGACTCGTATGGAGGGGCTCAGCCCTCCTTGACGCAGCGGGGACATAATGTTTATCCCGTTGTCGGTCACTATGCTTCGGATTTTCAGTTGTTGCAGAGAAAGCCAGGATTCAATTTCTTGCTGAAGGACATGGAGCAGTTCCTCCTCTGTGTGATTCCGTTCTCCCAGGCCAACGAGGTGCAGAACAGCGTGACATCTGTGCCCTGCACATGTGGTATGCTGGAGGGGCACTGTGTATTGTCCCTGCAGTGGATGCTGAGGACACGGTGGAGGATGAGGAGGCAGAGGCAGACATTGTTGCTGGACCAACGGTGTGGCAACATGGAGGCGGAAGCGGCGTCACCTGGCCAAGTCGCTGGTGTGGCTGTGCAGGAACCACATTCACCCAGTGGGCCGTAAAGGACGTGTACTGTCCCTGACCGTAGTTAGAGCTCCACACGTCGGCGCTGCCGTGCACTTTAGCAGACACCGACAGGCTCAAGGACTGGCCCACTTTCTGTTCTACATATTTATGCAGGGCTGGTACTGCCTTTTTGGCAAAGAAATGATGGCTTGGGACTCTCCACCTCGGCTTGACATAAGCCATCAGTTCACCAGAGTCCACCACTTGGAAAGGGAGGGACTGCAGCACGCATACTGTTGTCTCTTGGCAATCGCTTCGGTGATCGGTTGCTGACGGAATGCATGACGAGGAGAAGGAGCAGGAGCATCAGGACGAGCAGATGATGGGAAGGACAGACAGCTCCCTTCTGCTGAGGTGGAGGAGCCTTGACTGCCAGAAACCAGGTGCGTGCCAGTGGGTGATGCAGCTGTTGCTGCGGCAGGCTGGACTACCACATCTTAGCCATGGTTCTCCCAGGCCACTTTATGGCAATGCTGCATATGTTGACACTGGGCCGTAGTGCCAACATTGGCACCCTGGCCACGCTTAACCCTCTGCCCACATATTCTACATACGGCCTCCTTCACCTCCTCCGGCGGGGCTTAAAAAAAACTGCCACGCAGCCGAGTAGGTGATACTAAAAACACTACGCACTGACTGACTGCTGCCGCCGCTGTCTCCTTGAGCCCCTGCACCTCTTCTTCCTGGGCAGGTAGGCTCCCACGAAGTGGGTGGTCTACGAAGGGCGCGTTTGGCTACCAATCTCCCACTGCTGCCACCCTGCTGACTCCCGCCAATGCTAGCAACTTGCTGGCTCCGCCGCTGGCTCACAGGCAAGCTGCCACTCTCTTCTCCCGATGATGATGAAGCCCCTTCGTCACCCGGCTCCCAAGTGCGATCAGCTACATCATGATCATCGAGTACTGTCTGCACTGATGTCCTCCTCAAACGTCTCTGGGTCAGGAGCCTGACCGCTCTCAACACTAGCTCCCACGCCACTCTCCTCATCACTACCTGCCAGCCTACCAGAGGAAGCGGTGGATGTCTCCTCCACATCTTGGCTGGGCAGTAGCTGCTGACTGTCCTCTAGTAGCTCTTCCTGGCTGAAACGTGGAGCTGAGCCTACAGCATATAATACTTCTCGCGGTGAGGGAACCAAAATGGACAGACACATGTTGAGGACAGGTGAGGGCACAGGGCCTGCTCCCGGGCCATGCCAACTAAGGGTTGTGTCTGACGAACCCACTGACTCTTGGCTGGGGGTGTCTGATGTCACTTGCGACGAAGTCGAAGATAGAGTCAAGCATTCAAGAACCACTGGGTTGCTGGTGACGACATGACCGCTAGCTGATACTGGGCGCTCAGGCCTCTCAAAGTGACCCATGCTGCCATGGCCCCTAACTCTGCTGCGATTTCTGCATGCGCCAGAAACATTTAGGCCACTGCCACTCCCCTGTGCAGGGCCTGGCACTTCTCTGCCTGACATACGGTTAGATGAACTAACCACATGTTAGATCAAATATTTTTTATTTTGCCACTAATACAAGGCAAACTGGGCTTTACAGTATAGCACTGCACCACACAAGGGCAATTAGGCCCTAGTTTTTTTACTTTTACAGAACACAACAGGCTTTTCAACAGATAAGTGCAACGATGAACAGCAAATATATTTTTATTTCGCCAGTAATACACGGCAAACTGGGCTGTAAAATATCTCACTGCACCGCTGAACGGCAATTAGGCCCTAATTTTTTTCTACTTTTACACAAAAGGCTTTTCAACAGATAAGTGCAACGCAGGACGGCGAATATATTTTTATTTCGCCACTAATACATGGCAAATTGGGCTTTAGAATATATGTAAGTTATTTTTCCTTTTTCCACTAATACACGCAAAAAAGGGCTTTAAAACAGATAACTGCACCACTGAGCAGCAAATATATTTTTCCTTTTTCCACTAATACACGCAAAAAAGGGCTTTAAAACAGATAACTGCACCGCTGAGTGGCAAATATATTTTTTCTTTTTCCACAAATACACGGAAAAAGGGCTTTAGAACAGACACCTGCACCGCAGAACGGCGCCCAAGAGAAGGAGACGCCGGCAGGCTCCACCCAGTTGAACCGAACATATGAAGCTACCGGAGCCTATACCGGGAGAACGGAGCGGCGCCCAGGGATAATAGTAAGTGCAGGGAGATCCCTGGGCACCACTCTCCATGTCTGTATGCTTAATTTACATTTTTTATTCTAGTGAAAGGTCCTCTTTTAGCCGGCTGACCCCAGTATTAAGACTTACTCCACTTTTTGCAAAAGTGGCTACAGCCTGAGGTGCTGAGTCCCATGGCTATGCTGGATAGACTATTGGCTGATATGTTCTAGAGGGCTTTGCCACCCCCTCTCCAGCAATGGATCGGCCAGGTCTCTCCAGGTAATGCCCTTGAGATGGTCGACCTGGTGGAACGCTATGAGGCTACCCAGAATCTACAGGGGGGTTCTTTTGGTAGGGGGGCAGTCAAATCCCATAAATCTCTACCCCAGACCCGGCGACTTGTGTCAAACAAACTTGCCCGTGATGTACCCCCTATGGACCTGGCTCCGATAGTCTGCTGGCGGTGTCGAGAGCCTGGCCATGTACAAGCTTACTGTCCACATCAGGTGGAACCCATGGACATGAACTATGGCTTCTGTCGGTCGTTATATGCCGCGGGTACCCCAGAAACTCTAAATCACTTGTACCAGGTGGAAGTGGGAGACACTCCCGCGGAGGCCCTGGTGGACTCAGGGAGTCTGGTGTCCCTAGTAAGGGCTCCCCTGGTACGGTCCGCTGAGTATACTGGCCGGAAAGTCGGGTCATGTGCATTCATGGGGACTTAAAAGATTATCCCACCGCCCTGGTGTCTCTAACCACGGGGGCCGGCAGGTGGACTCACGAAGTTGCAGTTGCCACAAACTTACACTACGAACTAATAATATGGAGAGAATTCCCTGGTTTCCTGGCACTGTGGCCTGCTACGAAAGTGACAGATACCCATGAGACAGGGGTAACTCCAGCAGTGGCATTGCTCCGGGGGGAGGCCAGAACCCAAGGGAATCCGAGGCCGAAGGGCCACTGGTAGGGGTGACCGTCACTTCGGTGGAAGAGGGGGAGACAACCCCACTGAGTGTAATGGTGGGAGACGTGGAGGACTTGCCGCCGGTGCCTGAGTTGGCAGACCTCAATGTCTCCAGGGATAATTTTAGTACTGCACAACACCGGGACCCCACCCTATCCCGAACCTGGGTAAATGTATTAATAGTAGATGGTGAACCACAACAAGCTTGTGCAGAGTCGGTGTTCCCCCGTTTTGTGATTCAGCAGGATATGTTGTATCGAGTAAACCAGCTGTGGGGTGAACCCATTGAACAGTTGGTGGTGCCCCAGGCTTAACAAAAACTTGTGTTAGAATTTGCCCACCAACATGTTCTCGGGGGTCATCTGAGAATTCAAAAAACAACGGTTTTACTGGCCCAGTGTCTTTAGGGAGGTGGACGAATTCTGTAAATCTTGCCAGACTTGCCAGGCAACTAGCCCCCAGCACCTTTTCCGTAGTCCCTTGGTACCTCTCCCGATCATTGAGGTACCTTTGAGCGTATCGCTATGGACCTTGTGGGCCCAGTACCGAAGTCTGCTAGAGAACACCAACACATCTTGGTCATACTAGACTACGCCACTCCCTTGACAGTGACCTCTTTAGGGGCCCTCCCCCTTAACAGTGACCTCTTCAGTACCCTGCTGCCTTAACAGTGACCTCACAGTACCCTGCTGCCTTAACAGTGAACCCTTTAATAGTGGCCCCTGCACCCTTAACAGTGACCTCAACAGTGTCCGCCCCTTTAACAGTAACATCCACAGTGCTCGCCTTTTAACAGTGACCTTCACAGTGCCGACCCCTATAACAGTGACCTTTCACAATGCCCGCCCCTTTAACTGTGACCTCCATAGTGCCTGCCCCTTTAACAGTGACCTCCACGGTGCCCACCCCTTTAACAGTGACCTCCACAGCGCCAACCCCTTTAACAGTGACCTCCACAACGTATGCCCCTTTAACAGTGACCTCCACAGTGCCCGCTCCATTAACAATGACCTCCACAGTTTCCGCCCCTTTAACAGTGACCTCCACAGCGCCCGCCCCTTTAAAGGGGTATTCTCATCTCAGACAATGGAGGCATATCGCTAGGATATGCCCCCATTGTCTTATAGGTGCGGGTCCCACGCTGGGACCTATATCGAGAATGGAGCCCCAAAAATGAAGGAGAGCACACTGCGCATGCGCAGCCGCTCTCCATTCATTTCTATGGGGCTGCCGAAAATAGCCGAGTGCTGGCTCGGCTATTGCCATCTGCCCCATAGAAATGAATGGGAGCATGGGCCGCTCATGCGCAGCACGCTCCCATTCACTTCTATGAGAGAGGGGGGGATTAGCGCTTGGTGGTGGAAGGACCCCTGGAAATCTGGGGTCCTCCAGCCAGTGTTCCCCGCTCCATTCTCGATATAGGTGCGGGTCCCAGCGGTGGGACCCGCACCTATCAGACAAAGGGATATGCCCATCTTAGACAATGGGGGCATATCGCTAGGATATGCCCCCATTGTCTAAGATGGGCATATCCCTTTAACTGTGACCTCCACAGCACCTGCCCCTTTAACATTGACCTCCACAGTACCTGCCCCTTTAACAGTGACCTCCACAGTGCCCGCCTCTTTAACAGTGACCTCCACAGCACCCGCCCATTTAACAGTGACCTCCACAGTGCCCGCCTCTTTAACAGTGACCTCCACAGTGCCCACCCTTTTAACAGTGACCTCCACAGTGCCTACCCCTTTAACAGTGACCTCCACAGTGCCTGCCCCTTTAATAGTGACCTTCACAGTTCCCGCCCCTTTACCAGTGACCTACACAGTGCCCACCCCTTTAACAGAGACCTACAGAGTGCCCACCCCTTTAACAGTGACCTACACAGTGCCCACCCCTTTAACAGTGACCTCCACAGCACCCGCCCCTTTAACAGTGACCTCCACAGCGCCCTGCCCCTTTAATGCTACGGCTACACAACGACATGTGTCGCGCAACATTTTGTCTCAACAACTTTTATAATGATAGGCTATGGTGTCGCACTGCGACATGCTGTGACTGCAACATGACAGTCGCAAAAAATCCATCCAAGATGGATGCATGTAGCAGGCTTTTTATTGGCTAATGCAGGAAATGTTTTGGGAATATCTCAGGAACAGTACGTCCTAGAGAGCTGAAACCCAGTCTAAAACCTTCCTGAACACCTGATGTACCTTTCGGGCAAATTTGGTGAAGATCGGTTCAGTTGTTTGGTCGCGCAGAAAGAACATACATACAGATAGACAGACATCCAGACACACAGACAGACAGAAACTCATATATATATATATATATATATATATATATATATACAGTATATAAATATATATATATATATATATATATATATATATCAAACTAAAAATACACAGCAGCACTAGTCCAGTAGTACGGGTGCAAAAATCATCCCAGCCGCAGGCTCAACGGCTAACAGATAAGTATACGTTCAAAAGATGAGGCAGCACTCCAGACATAAAGTGAAAAAAATTATGGACCCTTTATTCCCCTCTGCAACGTTTCAACCGCTCAATGCAGTCTTTATCAAGCATAAAACATGGTGTCTCAATGGGGTATATATACCCAGAATACATAGCAACAAATCAAGTGATAATCAATTAATGAATAATATAATAAGTGCGAGAAATACATATAATATCATCATATAGTGAACAATATATCAATAATATAATTTACATAATGTGTTCCAGTGTGCAAATCAATAATATTTATAATTAGTACAAACATATACCATAAACTGTGTAAATTGTACTCATTAAAGCCGTGTTACATCACCTGTGTACAAGTGTTAGCAATCGCTATAATTAATAAAGATAAAAACTCACTCAGCGGGGACAGAGTGGCGGCGCCAAAATCTGCGTCCTCCAAGTCCGACTGCGCATGTCCAGAAACCTAGCAACCGCAACTCAAACAGACAGAGTCAGGAGACGCCACCCTGGACACGTGATTGATCACCTGACCATCCACATGACCCATGCAGCCATCGCGAGACCTGTCCGAGAGCAGCGCCTGGATTCGCCGTGCCAGCAGGGAGGGGCAAGCGCACAAATGCCAACACCGCCAGTGTAATACTGGCGTCGTTGCCCCGGCAACAGCCAGCCGCACACCGCCGGCCAAGCGAATCCCAGCCAGAAGAAAGGAGACAACGCAGTCAGGACATCAGGGAGAGGGGAAAACAGAGGGCACAACAAAGAAAGTCAAAAGACCAATAGAATGGATGTCCAAGTTGAATGACATAGTTAGATAAATAAGGACACCCAACTAGTCGCTGTATTCAGGTTATAGTCTGGAGCGATCGTGGTACCTTTAATGTCAAGACACACAGGAGAGAAGCCCTATAATTTAAATGCCATACATATTGAGAGTAAATGGAGAGAGACCAGTGGTTATATCATTTCCATGATCATCACCAATGGCCTATAACGGGACGGAGGTCAAGGACACGTCCATGCCCAAACACCTCCAGACCCAATACCTCCCCTAA